>NC_088386.1:14585178-14898571 GCF_037993035.2 Macaca fascicularis
ACACCGTGTTTCATTGCATTTTTAACTCTGAGAAGACATCACAAATACGCAGAAGGAAGAGCAAAGCCCAAAGAAAAGGTAAGCCAATCAGCCAAGTTCAAATATAAAAGCCTTCAATCTAAAAACTTACCCCATGCAAGACACTAGGGCAAAGGTCAGTCTCTTCCATCCAGAAAAGCAAAAGCTGATTGGGCTGCAAGCTAAGACTGGAAATTCTGAATTGCAATACAAGAAGAAGGAAACTTTAAAGTTTTAGGGAATAAGTTTTTTGTTGCAAATAAAGTAACTATTAAGTGAGTAACGCGGAAGTACATTTCTTTTTTTTTTTTGAATTTTTTTTTATTATACTTTAAGTTCTAGGGTACATGTGCATAACGTGCAGGTTTGTTACATATGTATACTTGTGCCATGTTGGTGTGCTGCACCCATCAACTCATCAGCACCCATCAACTCGTCATTTATATCAGGTATAACTCCCAATGCAATCCCTCCCCCCGCCATAATAGGCCCCGGTGTGTGATGTTCCCCTTCCACACGGAAGTACACTTCTATAATAACATCTGTCTATGAGTTAGCACAATCTAAATACATAATGAAGCATTTTTAATGTGTAGGAAAGTTCACGGGTGATACACACATACAAAACTATTACAAAAAGATTACCTGTGTGGCATGACCCTAGACCTTGGGAGTTAATATTGTGAAGGAAGGATGTTTATTTTTCTAATGTGCCCTTCTGGTTTGGACTAGAGATAGAATCTAGACTGTGTCTACAGTGGCATTATCCTAATGTATTACTCCTATGTTTTCATTCACTTGTTCAATGATCATTTATTGAGCATCTACCTGGTGCATTCACAGATGCAACAGGTGCAGACTGAGCATCTACTTTTAGGACATGCATCAAGCTAATTGGAGCACAGACAGTTCCTGAACATATATCCTACGTTCAGACATTCATCTGCTGATTACGCATAGGATGTAGACGTTTATCTCCTGATTATACAATTCATGATTTACCTACAACTGTAAAAGGTATTACAAAGAAGAAGTAGGTTCTAAGAGAATACAACTGTATAGTCTCATCTGGTTCAGGAAGTTATGACTTGCTGAGAAAGTGAATCTGAAATCTGAATTAATCAGGCAATGAATGGTGAGCTGGGGAGGATACAGAGCATTTCAACAGGGAGTGTCACGTGTTGAAGTCACCACATGAAGACCAGTATCACTAGAGCACACACGGAGAGAGGCACAGGAAGGTGGGAAATGGTGCAGATGACATCACTTTGCATTCTCATAAGCCACAATAGGAAGTTCAGAATTTATACTGTGAGTAGTAGGAAGCCATTGTGTTTCCTGCATCGTGTTATAAAACAAACATACTTTGTCAGCTACCTGTTTTAGAATACCTTTTTGCAAACATTTGTTTACATGTACTGACTTCCCTACTAGACAGCTGCCTTTTTAAAGGCAAGGTACGTGTCCTCAAAAACCCCTAGCACAATGCCTATCATTGTAGAGATGTATAGGTGTTTGTTTTCTCTTAAGTTTCTCAGCAATGAGGATGGGAAGAAGCTATTTAAAAAAAAAAAAAAAAAGACTAATATGAATAAACTATTTACAATGAGTGAGGCACTCAACATATTTTATTTATTCAATCCTCACAATAAATAATCATAATTCCCCTTATATACATGAGAAAACTGAAGTTCAGTAACTTGATCCAGATCAGAGTTTCTACAAAGTGAGGAAGATGTAATTTAACTCTGTTCTGCTTGACTCCAAGCCTTGCCCTATTTCCGTCTGTCTCTTTTTTGTACCCATGTCTTCTTACGAAGAATTTCTACTTCCTCTCTTCTCTCACTCTCTCTTATCAAGTTATCTTCTTCACCTCACTTTCATACCAGCCATATTCCCCACGAAAAAGGGGTACTTCATCTGTGTTGTTCACTGCTGTATTTTTGGCACTGGGATGAGTCCCTGATATACGTCACTCGTTCGATAAATATTTGTTGGGTGACTTCCAGCATTCTGTCCTTCGCCATCTGCTCTTCTTTCATTCACTCAGTGTTACTTGGCACCGCCATGCTAATGACTTCCAAGTACATGTTTTTATTTCCAGCCCCTAACAGGGGTTCCGCATGGGAATTCCTGGACATCTTTTAATGTTTTGCCAGTGCTTCAAATTGAATATATTCCTCTTCTTACTCCAACACCTTTTTCTCTTTTTTTCCTAATTTATTAACATATGAACTACCTTTGCCCCAGGAACTTAATCTCAAAACCTGAGTTATCTTCATAGCCTTTTTGCTCCTTATCCCGCACACCAAATGACTCAGAAGTCAAATCGGACTTCCTCACCTCTAGCATATGGACTTGAATTAATCTGAACTCTTTCTTACCAACTCACATAGTTAAATATCTCCCAACTCTTTGTTCTAATTTCGGAGAATACTTCCACAGGCCTTTCCAATGTTCTTTTTTCTTCTGCATATATTATCTTAGTTTCATTCTCCACTGGTCCCCCATCACCCACCTAAAAATATCCACTCACTTCAACAATCTGTGAATATAGTAACTTTCCTGAGGATTTGGGAATATCACATTAAAGAGACCATATTCAGCACCAACCAGGTTCCATACCCTGTTGTCACTCTCACCTCCAATCAGGCCCCTTTGACAGCCCATGTCCTGGGCTTGGCAACATCTCCACATTCAGCATCTACATCCCACTCTTGCTTCTTGTGCATGATGAGTAGCTCCACCAGGTCAGAGTGTGCTCTCTAGATTCCTGGAATTCCAATGAATGATTTTTTTTTTCTTCCATTTTGTTACAACCACTTAGTTATGAAGTCCTTCTTATTTCTTATCCATAATATTTTCAAAATCTATCTATTCTAATATTATTCTTGCAATTGTTCCACTATTGGATGGCCCTCAGAGAATCTCTGCCTGAATACTTTCATACCTCCCAACTCTGCCCTCTGATTCTACCATCTGTAGGGATAACTCTGCCCCAGAGTTGCCTCCTAATACTGGTTTGCTCAAAACACCTGCAGATCTGGACTCATTAGCATGATATTTAAGCCATTCCACAGATTGACATTATTTTATATCTCCACATCTCAAGTATACATCTCCACATATGCAACTGTTTACACAACACTAAATGTTGGTCATCTCAAACCCACAG
The DNA here is from genome assembly GCF_037993035.2 of Macaca fascicularis. Lineage (NCBI taxonomy): Eukaryota > Metazoa > Chordata > Mammalia > Primates > Cercopithecidae > Macaca > Macaca fascicularis. Next base: position 14,588,372 of record NC_088386.1, read on the forward strand.
CCATTCTCCCTAAAACCAATATACTCATTTTCATCTTTGTTTCTCTTCCCAAAATGTTTGCTTTTCTTCAATTTATATCCATACACTAACATTATTTACAGCCTTTTAAAATGCTGTTTCAACTCTTCCTTAAAATTGACCCTAAATCTACCCTGCTTCTATTCCCGCTTACTTTTTCATCATCAGGATCTATGTAACCATCTCTATTACAATAACCTCTCAGCTACCTTAAAGTCCACAGTACCTTAGAATTCACACTTTGCATTTTTTCTGTTGTATTTTAAGACCTGTGAAGTCAAGAGACATATTTTATTGCTCTTTTAAATCCTTATAGTCCTTGACACATTCTAGAAGTTCAATTATTTTCAACAGTATTTGATTAAAATATACAGGAAATAATTTTTCTGAGTCGTAATCACTTCTGTAGGAACAGTTTCAACTTAGTTACTAACCATTAGGACAGAATTGTTCTCCATAATATCAACTGCAAAGGCTAATTTGATGTGACCTTGGCTGTGTTTCCATCTCTCACGATGCATCTGAGGGGACCGGAGTCAACAGGGAAAATTTGTTGGGGCACAAGGACTTTGCAAAGGAGCTTCAGTGGATATGTCTTACAAAGCCTCTCCTTGGTTGGAAAATCCAACCTAAAAGGCTATTCTGTAGCTCAGCCAATAATCCCCAAATGGGAAGATGGTTGCTGGCAAAATTACAATTCACTAAACAAAAGCGTAAATAGAAACACCCTAGGAACAAGTGAGCAGTTTGCAGTTATTTTCGGTGGTGGACAAACTGTACTTCTACTTAACAAGACCATGTTCATTGTACCCAATTTGCTCTTGGTCCCCCATAGATAAGCATACTGTGTGTATCATATGTTCACTGCTCATTGAATCACATATGAATTTTCAATTTTCTGTAAAACCTCATTTACAGCCCAAACTTGTAACCAACTGGATACATTTTGCTCAGTTCTTCCTGACTCCTGTGACTTTCTGATTTCACATGCACTGTAGGTTGAGTGGATGATGAGTAGGTTACAGAAGCTTTGATCTGAGTTCTTAAAATGTTCCACACACTGAACCTTGAGAATCTCTGCTAGACAGGAGTGGTTTGGGTGGACTAAACATTTTAAACTTGTTTTCCGTTTTTACCTGTCTATTAGCATATTTCTTTCTAAGCTGGAGTTTTTCACATAGCTTGGACCACCTAATCATAGTCACTTTCTGAGTGGCCTGGGCTTCTTCATTCTTAGACGTGATGTCATCAAGGTGGCGAGAAGACACAATTCTTAAAGGAGATGTCTCACTCATTTGTGTTGTTAGTAATTTATTTTTCTCCCCGACTTTCCTTTATTAAAATGAGAGAGTAAATTAATTTAACTTATGTGAATAGAATCATTCAAATCGTATGCATATTTTTCATTTCTACATTTACTCCAATAAGTTATTTTTCTTTTTCTCTGAGGGGGGGTAATAGGGTGATACTAGACAAGTGACTATTTGGGTTCCACTGTATCTTCAACTACTTACATTAAGAGATGTGATAATCATTCTGATATATTAAGGGAAAGCAACATTCTAGAATAGCACATTAAGCAACAGCAAAAAAGAAAATTAATGCTTTCTTCTACAAGTGGCTTTATTCTACAGCAAAAGACAGCTTTAAGATAGGCAACTTATTCTGTGAGTAATGGATCCAGGCTAAGAGAAGAGGAAGCATATTTTCCAGTTGCTAAAAATTGGTGCAGTGTTACAGGCAGTAGATTACTTCTTTTAAGTTCCCTGTTTGAAATATAAGTGTATTTGACATGGAAATAAAAGAAATATGAGGGTGACACAGTTTAAAGTCATTGGTGACATCTTTTCATAGGATTCAATATACATTATAGATCTGATTTTTTTCTCCAATATCAAAAAATTATTTTAGCAAAACAGGACAGGAGAATACAGGAATGGCTTAGATGATGAGGAATTACTACTTCTCTCATCATTCTCAATCAGCAGCTATCACAGGTATCTGAGTGTGGGCTTTAGGAAGATTATCCTGGAAAATGATTGATTATAGGAATAGAAGGCAGACTTTCTCTCTTTCTCTTTCTCTTTCTCTCTCTCTTTCTCTTTCTCTCTTTCTCTCTCTCTCTTTTTTTCTCTCTTTTTACTCTCTCTCATTCTCTCTCTCTGACATGCTGTCACTCCCACTCTAGCTCTGTGTGTTTTGTGTGTTTTGCTTGTAATCCTTAAAAGAAAGAGGCCTATCATCAGTCCCTTTAACATCTGAACACAGTCCTCCCACACAGCCCTTCCATCATTCCCCCCGCTGACACACAGAGATGTAACCAATCTATTTATCAATGTATGGCTCTTGACTACCTGTATGAGATTTCCCTTCAAATTTTGTTAAGTAAATTCCCGAGTTCTGTGCTATATACACTACATTAAAATATCTTCTTCTCTACTTTTGTGATCCTCTGACTTAAAATTAATACTAATCTAGTCCTATCCCTGCTATATACTAAAGAGGATAAATACCCATTTCTCCTAGTTGATGAAAATCTTAGAGAGTTTCCACCACCATACTCTGTAGCACATTCCAGGCTTTAAATGCCACGTTTTTTTCTTCCCCTAATAGCAATAATAACAGTTGGTCTCTACTTGCAGCATAATAAGTATCCTTTCTGCACCAGAGGATGTTTTATTTGTTCTGTTTGAGGTATCCATTATGAGGAGGCACACGTGCATCTTGGGACAAGTGTTTTGAGATACCAGTTCAGGTGTTAACATTTGCACTCATGTCAGGCAAATAGGCACTCTGGAAGTGAACATTAGAGTTTATGTCATTCATCCTTATTCACTCTATATATTTATAATCATTCCCTTAAGAATATCATAGCCTTCTCGTCTTTAAAATTTGAGCTGGAAGAAAAACTGTGTGTGGGTGTGGGTGTCTGTATATATACATAGATAGAGAAATAGATAGATAGATAGATAGATAGATAGATAGATAGATAGATAACTCTATATAAAAAACTATATACTGTTTTTATATCTATGCTGTATATGTGTATATATATACACATGCACAGTTTTATATATATATATACACACACACATACACACACAGTTTTGTTGTTACTTACTTACTAGCTTATTTTTCTCCCCAGTATATATATATAACTGTAATATACATATATATAAACAGTAGCAAGAGAATGGACAGTATAACAGCTGTTGAAAATTAAATCCTTAATATACCAAGGAACAGTTATATATGTATATTATATATGTTATATTCATATATATAAATAGAAATATTTTACATATGCATATGCCCTGTTGCTCAATGGAAAATGCTTTTATAGGACCATAACTAGAGAAATGTAAATGAACCTGATACACATATTAATATCTGTATCTACTACACTGAAACCCCAAATAATTATTCTGGAACTCAAGACATGTTCATCTCACCACTTGTGGGGGTCTTGCAGAAAAAAAAAAAATTAGCTATCAGCAAAGATAAAAAGTATAATAAGAGCCAAAAGATGTCCGAGAATTTTACTGAGAGCCTCTTTCAATTACACAAAGTGGAACAATGAGGGTGCAGACAGCAGGGATTTTAGACATATGCTATTCAGGACCAACCAGAGTTTCACAAAAAGACTCTCCTTCAAGAAGAGGTATCATGGCCAGCCCCAGGGGTGGGAAAGGGAAGAATAACGGGTTGTGGAGTCTTTGAAGAAGGAAAGTACTACAGAAAGGCAACCCTTTGAGCTTTGGTGAAGAAAGATATGGTCTAAGCATAAAGTACTTTCCCAGCCATTCTACCAGTAAGTCATAAATCCTCTGAAGGCTGCAAGAGAATGGAGAGTATAACAGCTGTTGAAAATCAAACCTTTAACATACCAAGGAGCACAAGCAATATGTCTCCTTTCTATCTTAAAATGTGGAAACCTGACATTTCCAGAGACATTCAACAATTAACCTATAATTGAAGCAGCAGCAATTTCCAGAAACACAACCAAAAAGGGCCATGAGGAAAGTCTCTAAGGTGAAAAGGAGATTTGGAGTGTTGTTTATGATAATAACCAGGGTGAATAAATTTGTCAAAACTCACTGAAATGTACACTTAAGATCTGTGCATTTTACTGTATGTAATTATATCTATAGTTTTAACAATTGTGTTGAATGTTTTCGTAAAAGGTTGATAGACTGCTTTTAACATTTTCTATGAAACTGCAGTGCATCAAATAGATCCCAAATCATCTTGAAGAAGAATAGATTTGAGGACTTTACTGGATAGAAAGTTTTATTATATAGAGATAATAATTTAAATGCCATGGTTTGTTGCAAAGAAATATAGGCAGAAATTGAATGGAATGGAGTTCAGAGGGAAAACCTCATATATTTGGATATTTGATGTATGAAACAATGACACTACAAGAGAATAGAGAAAAGATAGGCTCAGAAAAAATTAAAATACAAAAAATTAGCCAGGTGCAGTGGCAGGTGCCTGTAGTCCCAGCTACTTGGGAGGCTGAGGCAGGAGAATAGCGTAAACCCAGGAAGCGGAGCTTGCAGTGAGCCGAGATCGCGCCACTGCACTCCAACCTGGGCGACAGTGTGAGACTCCATGTCAAAAAAAAAAAAAAAAAGAGTGAATGATTTAACTTATTGTGTTAATTGAAGTCTTAGCGTAATTCATTGCTACCTCCCCCCAATCAGCCATGGCTACAATGAGTAAGACTCGGATGAGACGAAAGAGCAGTGGGGACACTGAGACTTCTGAAAATATTACTGAAGGCAGTCAAGTGCATAAATCTAGAATCAGGATCTGGTATTAAGATGGTGTCAGGGAAGACAAGATGCAATTCATGCTAGGCTTAATACCTAGGTGGTGGGTTGATAGGTACAGCAAACACCATGGCACACATTTACATTTGTAACAAACCTGCACATCCTGGACATATACCTCAGAACTTAAAAACAACAACAACAACAACAACAAAACGAAAACCTTAATGTGAGGAGTTTTGCCAGGGACAGGTCTGTCTTGCTATATTTCCATGCTTAGCGCCTAGCCTAGTGTCTGGAGCTTAAGGAAAACTCAATCTACCTTTATGGTACAAAATCAAATATTATTAATTTCTTTATTATAATCACTCCACTATATATAGTGACAGATTTTACAACCATATACTCATTTGTGAAAAATGTAACATTTTTCCATAGTATCATAATTTATATATGAAGCCTCTACTTTGTCTAATAGCAAAATACTTAATTTAGTGACTTCTGAGAAAAATTAGTGATTCTTCTTCAGTTCAGACTTTAAAAATGGCTCAAATTTAATATTTTATCTTTTCTTCGTTCCTTTGCCCATTTTTATACATGACTGGTGGATAGAAGACATCATTATATGTGCCCAAATACAAGGCAGATTTTTTTTCTTTACACTTATGCTCAGAAAAAATGGGACTTATCCTACTTTGCATTCCTCACAAATTCCTTCATATTACGGAGGGTGTCTCTCTTCACTGTCTCCCTCTCTCTCATCCCCTTGTTCTCTCTCTCTGTGTCTCTCTCTCCCTCTCTCTCTCTCTCCCTGCTCTTCTATTACTAATTTTGAAGAGACACATAAGCCTGAAAGTAACAATCAGGATGTTTACGGAGGTTGCCTGACAGAGTTGATTAAAAAAATATTCAAATACATTTAACACAGATTTATCTTAGTTTCCTGGGGATATTACCTCATGACTGTGAGTTAATGCTTATAGTAAGTAAGCTTTAAAAAAAATCTTTAAAATGAAAATGCGTAAGTGGTTATGCCGAAGAGACCAAAAATGTACACTAATTGCAGAGTAGGAAAAAAAACAACTATTTTAAAGTTTTACAGAAGGGACTTGAGATACAAGCTCCAGTGCCACTTGGAGCTTGCTATATCCTGTTGCACAAGATTCAAAATATGCACATTTCAAGGACCTTAGATGGAAGTGACAGTGATTTGAGGTGGAACACAATATTAGACCTCAGAAACGGTAATGTGCCACCAGAGTTCATTACTCGATGGGGCGTTGTCAGCAGATAAGTCTCTGGGCATGTGCAATGTTTCTCAGTCTTCTTTCCTTATTGGTCCTCTAAAGAGGCTTTTCAGACATTTTTCCTTACTAATCTCTTTCTGCCCAGAATTTGACATTTTAATACCACAAATATACTGTCTATTTGTTTATGTATTGTGAATCTTTGCAGGGCCACAAACTATTATGATGTCTACTCCTCCTCCTCTGCTATCCTAAAACAATTTTTAGCCCCTTGTGGGTAACCTTGTTCCTACTGAGATTAAATGGCATATTGTGATGAGAGTCAGAACTGGAATCTCATTCCTACCCCTTATTTCATGTGACATTGGAATCCCTTTTCAGCCTTTGTCAGCCTACCCTTGGTCAACTGTGAAAGGGAGCTCATGATGCCTTTCTTGGAAAACTCTTCTGTAGGGTAAATGAGAAATCATGTGCAGAGCAGACAGCACCTAGTAGGACTTCCACAGATGGTCATCCAGGGCAGTGTATAAAGAATTGAATATATGGTTTAGTGAAATATGAGAATGGAAAATTATGACATGTAATTATACATGTGCATGTATAATTCATGAATTAATCTTTATTATAAGTGAGTATTTGGTAGTTCTTTTCTCTATATCCATAAAAATTTATATTTATATGTTCAAACTGACCAGAATGCATTTTTAAAAAAATGATCTCACTGGGCACTGTGGCTTAGACCTGTAATCCCAGAACTTTGGGAGGCTGAGGCAGATGGATCATTTGAACTCAAGAGTTCAACACATGTTGAAACCCCATCTCTACAAAAAATACAAAAATTAGCTGGGCCTGATGGTGCGGGACTGTAGTCCCAGCTACCATGGGGGCTGAGGTGGGAAGATCCCTTGAGCCTAGGAGGTTGTGGCTGTAATGAGCCAAGATCGTGCCACTGCACTCCAGCCTGGGTGACAGAGCCAGACCCTGTCTCAAAAACAAACAAAAAGACCAAAACCAAAAACAACAACAACAAAATACCTCACTGAGAAAGCAGGAAACTTACCTCGTGATGGGTATCACCTTGTTTGGGCAAATATGATCCTTCTAAGTAGGAACTACTATGCACTGAATACCTGCTGGGAAGTAAAATTAGAGAGTCGTGGTTCTCGGCTGATATCACTCTTCCATATGAACATCTGCTGAGATCACTACCCTCTGTCCTCTAAGCACTTGTTCTAGACTGCTTATCAGAAGACTTCTAGATACTCTCTGCAGTGTTTGGATTTTCTTTGCTAACTTCCCCACTCCAGTTGGGTGAACTTTAGGCTGGCTTCCAGAATTTTTTGCTGCTGAGTCAGGGAAGGTCACTTGTCTTGTAATCATAGTTGCGTCTGGGATGATGTGCCTTCTCAGAATTCAATGTGGAAAGCAGTGTGTACACCACCTTTACCCTCAGAATCTGAATTGATGTGAGCTTTTATGTTTGAGGCTGTTGTAACTTCGGCCTTAGGAAGAGGGCAAGATTCAATCAGCTTTATGCCAGTCCAGCAAACTCTAGCTTCCTCTGTTAATATCTCTCCTTCTCAATTCAAACAAAGAGGACAACAAATACACTATCCTTTCTGATGCATTTTATTCAAGCATTCTTGTCTTATTGCTTCCAGATATGTAAAAATCAATCTTAGCATGATAAAAAAGGATTCATTACTTATACATGATATCTGGTATGTTGTAAGTAGAAGTACAACTGTGTTTGCAAAGAATAGCTCAACTTATTCGAGTCTCTAAATCTAACTACCAGTTTACAGAAGTTAAGGGGAAAAGAGGAACCAGTTAAAGATACCTCAGAGAAGCAATCAGCCACATCCAAAATGCAACTAATGCTCCAAGTCAAATGGCCCAGTTTATATATATATATATATATATATATATATATGACTTAAAAGAGGAAGATTGTTGGAAATTAAAAGAGACTTAAGAGGTCACTAAATGCACTATGTGGGTTTTGTTTAGACCCGGAATTAAACAAACCAGCATAAAAAACATTTTGAGACAATATTAGGCAAGCTGGATATAGATTGAGTGTTAGAAAATATTAAGAAAGTATTGTTAACTTGGTTAGGTGCAATAACAATATTGTATTTATATGACCAACCAACCAACAAAACAACAATAAAAACATTCCACAAAAATATTTCCAGAAGAAATATATATCTTGAATTTGCTTTAAAATAATGAGATGAAAAAAAAGTGTTAGATGAAAGATACAAGACTGGTAAGTGTATCTAGTTGCCAAATCTGGGTGGTGGCTCCAGGAGGGTCATTTTCGTATGCTCTACTTTTTGTAAGTATTGAAGTATTTCTATAGTGAAAAGGTCAAACACTAAATTGTAGAACCCAAGAATTTCACAGCGGTCTCCATCCCACCAACATTCTCTCCCTCAAGATGACGGCTGGCACTCTATGACAGCAAGGACTAGGGAGTTAAGGGATACAGTAAAGGAAAAAAAATGAAGAAAAGTTCAGAATTTCATCTACTACATATGCTTTTCTATTTCATTATTTTCACTTGAAACAGACCAGAACATTATATGTACTCTGACTAAACACAGTAGATCATGACAACATTGTCCAGTTTATTAAATATATGTAGATGTTCTTGTGATAAATTTTAACAACACTTATTTTAAAATATTATTGGATGTATGTAGTTATTTGGTCATTATACTCTCAATGAATCAATGTAGAATATAACTAGTATCATAGAAGAATTCATGATTTTCTTTTTAATTTAAAAATTTTGTACTTGAAAAAGTCGTGATTCACTTACATAGACAAAGGCAACAATGTTTAAAAGAATATTTTTTTCATTTATACCCTGGGAGTTTTGACCCTGAGATAAAGAGAACTTTTGAAATAAAGGCAGCTTTCTGGCTAGTGTCGTAATGAGCATCTCTGCCACGTGCCTGAGCCTATTAGCCTTTCTCTGTGCTTTTCTGCATGGAAGCAGCCAGTTTGAAGGGTCGCTTCAGTGTTATTAGACCTTCAGGTCTGAACCCTGAGGATGGCGGTGTTCTCTGAACACAGACAGATAATCCTGCTGATCATTTTGCAGCTCAAGCAAAGGGGGACAACAAGGAGCTTTGTGCGACCTGCTATCCTGAGAGCACTTTGAGCCTCTTTCCCTGGGTTGCCCTTCCGCCACCCTTAGAAGCAGCTTCCTCCCTATTGTCTCCATGGACTGCAAGATGAATACATTCAAGAGCAAACCTGCTCTAGGATGTGTTTCCTTTCATTGCCCAAATACCAGTTCACTAGTGGGTATTCATGATCTGGTTTCTTTTTTGCATTGTGTGCATGTACCTGTGTGAGGTGGGAAGGGAAGGGAAGGGGAGGGGAGGGGAGGGGAGGGGAGGGGAGACACACCGGCTATTCTCCCTGTTGGAAAGGTTGGATGAGGAACTTTCAATCAAATCAAAACTAATCTAAAACACAAAATGAGATGTGTGAATGTGTTATAATTTTAAGGGCAGGAGTTGCTTGATGGAAGAAAAACTATGAAAATTATATCTAATTACACGTGACTGTGGACACAGATGATGTTTGACACTGGGCCAAAAGTTACTTAATTATTGAAGTCCTGACTGTAACACATGTTTGTTGACATTTAGAGTTTTATCTTAAAGACAAGAACAAAGACATTTAGACATCGTCTAAAAAAAATGTCATTAAGTGAAGCAAATATTTGGCCGGGTTTGATATTTTTCTGTGCTTTCTAATGCTTTAACAATTTCATTTCCTCACTAACAACATAAACTATATCTGGATTATTTAAGGAAAAAGTAAACTGCAATAGCTTATTTTTATGGAATGGGACTTTTCTTCTTTTGCAGTTTTCTTTTGATCCCATATCTACATGAATTTATAAAATGACGATTCAAAAGGAAGTGAATTGGCTTGATTAAAGGAACAGAGAAAATGAAATTCTATCTCTTATATTTTACATTTGGGCCGGAGGGCCTTCAGTCCTGATGGATTTATTTTGCCTCTTTCATTTTCTTATTCTGAATTCACAGTATAGCAGTTTCCACAATGGATTGCATAGTCCTCTCTGTATTTTTGGACTCTGGTTCCATGAACACTTCATTATGGATGTCTGCTGCCCTTGATTTAGTGCTTTGATATTTAGTTACCATGGTTTTAGAATAATTTATGTGACAACCCCTTTTCTTCATGTCTTCCCAGCCCTGTGTGCTTTCTGGACCATACAAATCAATGTAAGCGTAATTTAGCCCATGACCGTCATAAGTAGAGAATACCTTGGTATGCCACCATTCACCCCTCACCCAAAGGGCATGCCTACTTCTTCTGGCCCTGAGCTCAGAAAGGCCTCATGGTTTCCACAGGTTGATCCCATGATGCTAGGTTGATAATGCAGAAAGCCTCAGCCTCTAGGAATGATGGAAATCATCTCTGAAGCACCAGGCGGCTGCTCTGTGCAGAGGATTTAATTCACAAAGCATAGTAATGCTCCAAAGATGAGGTCCCCAGGGGTATGCTGTCTTGCAGGACTTTTCACAAGGTTTATTGCTTTTCTCACCAACTTCTCAGGCTGCCTATGAATTCTGCATGGGCTCCTCTTTTTCCACGGGACAGCATTTGCATTAAAAAACAAACCACTAGCTAAACAGTACTTCACCGGTTATCATTCCTTTTAACCGCCACATGTAGAAGGTGGACAGGTGTGCATTTAGATGCAGTTTACGTATTGCACCTACCAGAGCTCATGACTCAACCTGCTGAGCTGCCTTGCAAATGCACCATTCTTTCTTTCCTCAAAATGAAGCCAAAAAAGAAAAAAAAGTAAAAGAAAAAGATCCTGTAAAATGAAATGAAGTGTGAGAAAGCAGTACCTTTTCCTCTTATCTCCTTAGTGCTGGGCAGTGTTTTCCTTTAGCTGCTCCAAATGATACCATTGTATTGTGCCAATATTCTTGGACACTGTTGTAAGTTTCTAATTGTGGTTAAATGTTGCAGAAGAGCCAGGACCAGGTTTAGTGTGTTCTGCATATTTTCTTATCAATGGGTATGATAAACCTCGCATGAAACAAACTGCTTCCTGTGGGGTTTAATTTCCAAGGAAACTGGGAACGCTTTCTCAGCCAAAAATTGCTGATTCCACCTGTTCACTTGAATGTGTATTTCACAAGGCCCAAGGAAATGTGTGGGAAACAACTAGGATAGTTTTGGGACCACATAGCCCTGGGTTCAAATTCCACATTAATTATCTCCTGATTAGATGTGGACATTTAAAAAGTTTGTAGCCTAATTTCTTCTATCTGTTATGATAAATTATTTATTTATTTTGTGGGATTTAAAAATTATAGATAAAAGCATGGCCATTGTAATAAATCTTAACACCATAATAATTCATAAAAAATTTGATAATCACTCCAAAAGCTCTTTCCATCTGGGCCCCAAACTAAAGACACATGGATATAACCTTTTTTGTGCTTCTAAACTTAAATACACAAAGGAATAAAGCATATGCAGCTATTTTCTTATACTCCTTCTCCTTAAATAAAATTATAGCATGCTATATGCTCTTGTTTTCAGCTCACTTTCTTCACTTACCTTTCATATCCCTCTCAGGAACCCTTCTGTTTTAATAGCTCTAAAATACTGCAAAATCTCCATGGCTAGAATATATTTGCATACTTCTTATTTACAGAAAATTAGATTTTCCCAATTTTTGCTGCCACAAAAAGTTTTAAAACAAATATTCTTGGATTTAATCTCTTAAGTACTGGTTCTTTTTCATTTGTTTGTTTTAGTACAAATTTTAGAAGTGCAAATGTTGAGTGTAAGACTGTGCACGTTTAAATATTTTTGTTTATTGACATATAACCTTTGAAAAATTCATGCTGCTCTACATACCCGTCAGCAATGTATAAGACAGCCCATTTTCCCACATGGTTGCTGATTCTAGTTGTTACAAATCTTTTCAATTGTTTGTACATTTGACGGTTGAAAAATGCCATCTCAATTTTTTAAATTTGTATTTCCAAAAATCTGAAGTTTATGATAAGAATGTTCACAGTGAGGTCACATAGAGGTGTTCACAATATCAGAGTGATCAGCAAGTCATCATGTTTAGAGGACAATTTTCTAAGAGAGATACACACTTGCTCCTTGAGTTTTGTGAGATGAAAAGTGGAAATGGGGCAGGTAGGTTACAAAGAGTGGAGAAGCAGAGGAAAGAGATGTTCTTGGGATAGCCCTGGGGAATATTTTCTTTCATGACCTTCCCAAGGATGGCCCTGCTGGCAACATTAGACAAATTTGCACCCTGGCCCACACTTTTGGCCTTGCCCTCTGATCCCAGATTGGTCAGCCATTCTAGACTTTATTTTTGGCAAGGAATTTGACAGCAATAGACGAGGGTCATGTTATGAATTTCATGTCGCACATCCAGATGTAATACTTCAAAGAAATCAAATTACTTCCTGAATTTCATATGCTTTCCCTACTGATTTACTAACGCTTCATATGCAAAATAAATCAAAACAGTAAGTTCATGTCCCCCAAATGAAAGAACTGCCTTTTCTGCAGACCAAGAGTGAACTACTGACACTAATTAAGGTTCACAGCGCATGCTTTATCCTAAACACACGTGGATTTGGTTCCATGAAGAAAGATGATTTGCCAGATTGCAGCTAACAGGTTAGATGAACTCAATCAAACTGTAATGGGAAATGCACACAACTTCACCAATATGTGTTAGCAGTACAGTATTGTGAGTTTCCAGATTCACAGATTCTCATGGCTAACCAACAATAAGAGAAACAAAATGCACTGAGTACTTCTTATGGTCCAGGTACATTTCTAAAGGTTTTTAATAAATTACTTCCTCTAATCCTTGCTACAACCTCATGCATTAGCTACAGTAATTACCTTCATCTCACAGACAAGGTGTAGAGAGGTGAAGTCACCCATAGTTACAGAATTGGGAAGTGGAGGAAGTATGGTTCAAACCCAGGTAGTCTGGGTTTGAAACCAAGCACTCATCATCTGTGATGTATTGACTCTTAACTGGTCCAAGCTCACCAACTAGTAGGTAATACAAGTCATACTTGGTATGTCTAGTCATACTTAGTATGACTAGTATTACTAGTAATATGTAGTACTTTTTAAAAAGTATTCTTTTATGCTTTAAAAAAGTACTTCTTATGGTCCAGGTACATTTCTAAGAGATATGATCACTGCCCCACCCTCCCAAACACATACACTAAAGGTTTCATGAATTGCCTAATAATAAAAAGCAGTAAAGTTGCTTAAGATGGTGATATGGGGGTGATATTGGGCCATTACTTAGTCTCGTTCATTAAATCCCTAGGCTAATTCTAAGGCTCAGTTTCAAGGGACAGGATTAAAATTTGAGTAACTTCCTACTGCAGAACAACCTTACTATATCTTTTCAGTGTTGAGTTAAGAAAGAAATGGCACCAGTTATTTTAACAGAGATGATTGTACATATATTTTCAACCAATTATTAGACAACTAAAAATACTCAATGGGGACATGATGGTATCACAGAGAAAGTAACTGCAGGAAACAACCATGGAGCATAGCATCTGGGAGGAGGGGCCCTGCAGAACTGGGGTCCAGACCCTGAGGAGTGGGTGCCAGGTATGAAGGGCTGGTACCCCTTAGGAATTGTAAAGCTGCTTTTGAGGAATGGAAAAAATTGCAAATAAGAACCCACTACTACTACGCATTGCCAGAGTGAAGGGTGATTGTTGCAATGAGATAGGCAGGCATATAGAGCAGTCAGAAAGATGCAACATTTTTCTCCCTCCTTCAGCCTTCCAGTCAACCTCAAGAGCCCCTATTTACATAGTATAACAAGCCCCAGAAGACAAAGCAGAAATGAAGTTTGCAGCATCACAAAGCCAACTATAGAAACATGAGTTTGAAGCTGAGAAACAAAATCACATTCCACCTCTTCAACTGCTTGGCATTCATTCAGATCCTTCTACACATTTGAGCTTCCATACAACAAAAATGACTTTCTATTTCCACCTAACAAGATGCAACTTCTTTGTTATAAACAAATCTCTAAGTCTCTCCTTAAAATGAGGAGATACAAAGTATCAACATTTGTATTCATCTCTGGATGTTAGCCACAGTTCCATTTGAATATTTTGTTGCCTAATAACTCAATTTTAAATTAATAGCAACCATAAGTTTTATATAAAATATTAACAGTAAGGAGAAAAATGGGAATAAATTATTTCATACACACAAATGTATTCATTTCTTCTATGGTTTCTGCTTTTGTAATGGTCATGAGGTCATAGCTGATATTTATAACTTCTTTCTCTCACTAACCATTCCATGTTTCCTTTGACCTTGGTCAGTATTTCAGATAGTTGAGATCTTCTGTTTGTGGGGTGACCTAAATCTTTATTTCTGCAGTGGATGACTCAGTAGTTCTGCCTTTGTTTTTCGTTGTTGCTATAGTTTTTAACTCACTTTTACCATAGGATATGAAAGCACCAAGTATTATCACAGAGAATCACCTGAGTTCCTGCCTCTTTGTGTAACCGTAATTTGAATCAGTCATCCCAGTCAGCTTTGCCTATAGATAGTGTCGCAATGTGGTAATAATGGCCAAGTGGCAATCTCAACTTTCAATTCAGTGGAATTGCTGTGTCCCTTGGTGGTACTCTGTCTTCCTAGAGAACCAAGACCTCCAAATCAACAAAGTTTAATATTCTAAGAGCAAGAAGCAAAATTTTCATAAATTAGACAGTGTAACAGTGAAAGAAGGCACTTCTGCCATTGCCATTTGATTTCTTGACCCATGTATTCTGGCTGCTAAACAAATACTATCTACTGGTTTTTGATTCACACTTATTTTTGCATCCTGTATGTTGAACTCCATCTTTTTGTTTCCCTACTGGCATTATAACTAAGTCTTCAGTAGGCCATTCTATAGTTTTATCAAGTGTTGGAATAGTAGAATCTATGAAATGCAGTAGCATCATAATTAATCAAATTAATCCAAATCAGATATATGGTTAGTTGTAATGATATGCCTGCTAAAGTCAGTGCCTTGGAGGACAAGTGCATGATTTATGTTGATACGAATTGGAAAACATGCAATTCTTCTTTTTTGTTGTTGTTATTGTTTTGCTTGTTTGTTTGTTTTTGTTTTTGTTTAGATTGTCTCCTTCTGTCACCAAGGCTGGAGTGCAGTGGCGTGCTCTCGGCTCACTGCAACCTCTGCCTCCCAGGTTCAGAAGATTCTCCTGCCTAAGCCTCCTGAGTAGCAGGTATTACAGGCACTTGCCACCATACTCAGCTAATTTTTGTATTTTTAGTAGAGACAGGGTTTCACCATGTTGGCCATCTGGTCTCGAACTCCTGACCTCAGGTGATCCATCTGCCTCAGCCTCCCAAAGTGCTGGGATTACAGGTGTGAGCCACCGTGCCCGGCCCTGCAATTCTTTTAATAATGGCATTTGGACATTATTTCAAAGGCCACAAGATCTGTGAGGTGGAATGCTTGTAACTGAGTGCATTGGGGTGCTTACAAAAAGAGAATGACTAATAGGTTTAAAAAAAATTCATATCAATATACAGAGAATCAAAGAGCTTTTATAGTATCCCTATAGAATATCTTATAGCTAAAGGGTCAGTCTTAAAAAATGAGCATAAATGTTAATTGTGTAGACTGCATAATTATAGTGTGAGTTAATTCCTAGCTTTTCAGCATCGCTCAAGAAAAACAGAAGAGTGTGAATTAGGAAGAAGCAGGATCCTGAGACTAGGAGCGAATGAAACAGAATCCTCAACCCTTAAATTACGTCAGTATCCTTTGTCAGTGGAAGCAGCTTGCCTTTCTGTATTGGAAGGTGCTTTTCTTTCCTAGTTTGAGGTCCCTGTGGCAAACTTCTACTGACAATTGCATTCAAGGGATACTTATTTATTTGAGGACACTTCAACTACCCTTAGTTGACACTTTCATAACTAGATTATATTTTAGCCTGAACCTAGAGGAAAAGTTCAAAATCGGACTAAGATTACAGTGGCTCATGCCTGCAATGCCAACACCTTGGGAGGCTGAGGCGGGTGGATCACCTGAGGTTAGGAGTTCAAGACCAGCCCGGTGAAACCCCATCTGTACTGAAAATACAAAAATTAGCTAAGTGTGGTGGCATGCACCTAGTCCTAGCTACTCGGAAGGCTGAGGCAGGAGAATCACTTGAACCTGGAAGGCAGAGGTTGCAATGAGCCGAGATCACGCCACTGCACTCCAGCCCAGGAAATAGAGCAAGACTCCATCTAAAAAAAAAAAAAAAAAAAAAAAAAAAATTCTAAGAAAAAATCATTTATACTCTAAAATAATGGCCAGAGTTTTCCAATTTGTATCAACATAAATCTGGAAATATATGTGTAAATGGCATCAAAGAGAGTTAGAGAAAGGAGATAATACAGTGTCTCTGCTAAATATATTCATGAGTGTATTTAACATATTTTTCATTTAATATGTAACTTATGCAGCTGGAAGAGCTTAATAGTCTGTCAATAGCTGACTAAAACTTGGATTCAGTAGTGGCCTACACTTAATGAACCTGAAATCCCAGAACTTTCCAGCAATTTAGTAAGGAAAGCGATCTAAAGGCTTAAGGGATAGACATTTTTGAGATGTATCAGTTTTCATACGCACTACCTGAGAGAGTTCAGAGGCACCCCCTTCACTAAGGCTATAGCAGTACTTTAGTGAGAGGAGCATGTTTTCTTGAAAGGCCCCGCAGGCTTTTCTGGTAGACCAGTTTCCCTGTAGACCAGCTGTGACTGTTGGAAATGCTACTGTGAAACGGACTTGCTGATGTCAAAGGGGAAAATCTGATCTCAAGACAGCAGAAGGAAAGTGGCAGCACTCAATTTCCAGAGGCAAGTGGCATGTTTACTCTAATGAACAGCAGAGGTAGGGGTGTACTCAGAAGGCTTTGACCCGCAGAGGTCCTCAGCAATGATGGATGGATCACAATGCCCCTAGGAATTAAATTTGAATAGCTTTCAAGTAAAATATCTAGGTCTGGTGGTCAGAATTCTGACTTGAATTCCCACAGGGAAGAACCTTGGCCTTCCAGTCTGTGTCCATTTGTTTGTCAGTTCACAGACCCATGGTGGTCCTTTGTGCCTCCCACAACATGGCCAGAAGCCATTTTTAAAATCCCATTTCCTGACATGGCCCTTCAGTGTCCCGTGCTCCAGTTATACTCATCCCACCTCCACTGAAGATGCTGCCATGGTTTTATTTCTTTCTTCGATCTAGCACTCAAATCTTCTGAAAGAAATGCTTTCTTAAATTCTCCACGTGCTTTGTGACAGCAAAGAATCTGTTATGTTTTTAAAGCACTTTACTGATCACTTCAATTTAGAGAGATCTGTTTGTCCTCTGGGTTCTCACTTTAAGATCTTACACTTTTCATCATTCTCTCTCCCACTAGAGTTCAAGCTTTTTGGGGGCAGGACCCTGGCTAATACTACTTGGTGTTCCCCACAGCATTTAGCAAGTGTCCTTCATCACAGTGTTCCATGTTTCTTGTGACTGTTTGGGGAAATCATTGTTTTAAAACTCACTGAGCCAGAGTTTAATAAAATTATGAACAGTTTTCTGTTTCTTCTGTCTCTGCACTCAGCATAGTGCATGAATCTTGATCCTTGATCCCAGCATTTATCACATACCCTTTGTCTATTTTCCTCCAAACGGAGTGTGAACTTTTCAACAGTAAGATTTTGTTTTTCTGTGCTAGTGAAAGCAGAGTTTCTGGTTCAGAATTGCTTAATGAGTTAATCTGCACTCAATTCAAGTCAAGCTAAACTAGCAAATGTGCCAATCCATGTGACAGCAATTTTATCTTTCAAATATGTTATTTTACATAAATGATTGAACAAATACTTTTGTCTCACTACCAAGCACACTATTTCACATTAAGCAATGTGAAAATTACAGCAAGCTAAAAAAACTACAAGATATTGTCTATCTTCCTGCGACTAAGTTCAAACTTGATTATGCCTGGATAATCATGATCACATTAGAAATTTTGAAATAGTTAATTTTACTAAGTTATGCAATATTAAACTGAGACAATGTCTGAAAATATTGTTATTAATATATAAAAATTACAAAAAAAAATCAGAGTCCTTTGGTTTTGAAGTGATATTAGCAAATAACAGCATGGACTCCACAGTCAGAATACCTAGGTTCAGACGTCTGCTCAGACACTTACTAACTGAAAAGCTTTGGCTAATTTATTTTATCTCTCTCTAAACATTAGTTTTCTCATCTGTAAAATGGGACTACAGCTAGCATCTGTTGCCTGAGGTTGCTGCAGACATTGGTTGTGGTACTCTCTTATTGTTACAATTATATAAATGACAGGTTACATACATATAATTTATATAACTGTAGATATAAAACTTTATAACTGCAGTTATATAAATTTATATATAACTGCAGTTATATAAATTTATATATAACTGCAGTTATATAAATTTATATATAACTGTAGTTATATAAATTTATATATAACTGTAGTTATATAAATTATATAAAACTAAGTTGGGCTTATTTATATAACTGTAGCTATATAAATAACTTAATAATGGGTTAAATTAACCTAAGTAAATTTATATAAATTTTAATCTTATCAATTATTTTAATCTTATCAATTATTAAATAAATAAGATTATCAAAGTCATTATTTAATCAATTGTTTATTTTAATCTTATCATTAAAAACAGTAGTTACCATTTATTTAGTGATTGCTATGTCACGGAATCTATAATAACTTCCCATAACTGTATATAGAGAGTTATATAAATAAACCCATCTTAAGTTTATATAAACTGACCTAAATTAACCTAAGTTACTTATATAAAGATAAGTTGGATTTATTTATGTAACTCTCTATATACAGAGTTATGGGAAGTTATTATAGATTCGTGACATAGTAATCACTAAATAAATGGTAACTATGCCTTTTGATTGATAAGATTAAAATAATAAGTAATTTAGAGGAGAATACTTTTAGAATAAACTGGTGCTTCCCATGGAGAAAGTGAAAATTTAATCTTGTTAACTGAGGAGAAGGAATTTTGGTAGTAGAAAAATTAAGGTATATATCATAATCTATGTATATGTATATATATAAAGTATATATATTTATATGTATATATTATATATACACTGATATACACATATGTGTATATATGCATATAACTTGAAGTGGAAATATTTAGATATGAGTGAGTAAATTAATCATGTATATCCAGAGTTTTTTTTAAAAAGATAACTGATAAAAAGTTACATTGGGTCTTTTGAAGGGGTTTTTAAGGACTTTGGATTTGACTGTATAGCCAGTAGGGGGATAGTGAAGCTATTTGGGTCAAGAACAGTGGTATGGAAAGAGCCCTTTTACATAGCAACAATTTCAGGAACAGTGTGTAAGACTTAATGAAGACCAGCACAATAAACCAGGTGTAAGAAGATGACTTTAATCAGTGACTCAAAACTGAAAGACCAAGAGTTCAGAGAACAGGTTTACTATTTAGAAGACTGTTAGAAGAAATATGAAAGAATGTGGATGCAACAACTGTGGGGACACCTTACAAAGGTGGCAATTTCTACCATACTGATGTCTCACTCTTTGGAGAATCCACCAGGTTTCAGTATTTGCAAAAAGTGCTTTATGAGTACATAATGGATAGGGAGACTAAAACCATGGCAAAGTTATAACCACTATATTGAAGTTCCCTGATGATCAGACTCAGAAAATTTTGGAAAGAGAAGATACTCAGCTAATGTTTACTTCACCTCATAGTGGTATCTTCTGAGTCAACCATCAGCCAGTGCTTTGTTAGCATGTGTCATGGCTCCGATCTTCATCTTAAAGAAGAGTGACATTGGATGACTGCTGCTGGGAAAACGGTCCACACTTGCTGCTCTTTGAGAATGAAGTTATCATTCAGGGTCCTTCATGTAGCCAAAAGACCAAGAAAAATCTGGCCCACTACAGACTCCTTTTAAAATAGATTTTATCAGTGGAGAAATGGGGATAGTTTTTTCCTGCAGTTTTCTGTTTAGAAGAATTGTATGTTGTTTAAAAGATATTTTGAATGCCTTAACCTTCTTTATAGGCTTACATAATATGCTTTTCTTCCATTCTTTTTCAAGAACTGCTTACCTTTCCTATTTATTTTAGGGTAATTTTTTTTTTTTTTTTTTTTTTTTTTTTTTGAGACTGAGTCTCACTCTGTTGCCCAGACTGCAGTGCAGTGGCAAAATCTTGGCTCACTGCAACCTCCGCCTCCTGAGTTCAAGTGATTCTCCTGCCTCAGTCTCCTAAGTAGCTGGGACTACAGGTGTGTGCCACCATGCCCAGCTAATTTTTGTATTTTTAGTAGAGATGGGTTTTCACCATGTCAGTCAGGCTGGTCTCGAACTCCTGACCTCAGGTGATCCACCTGTCTCAGCCTCCCAAATTGCTGGGATTACAGGTGTGAGCCACTGTGCCCGGCCATGTTTTAGGGTGTTTTTTTAAAAAAGACTTGTGCAATACATTTTGAGGTGAAATTTAGTGATTTTTTTCTGATAAATTAAAGCATTTAATTGGCTATTTTATTCAGGTTTATTTGTTCAATATTTGTTGAAGACCAGTTTTTTAAACTAAGACATGTAATAAATTTCAAATGACAGTACTTCATTGTTTACTTAGCTTTTGTACTTATATTTTTTGGAGGAAAAAACACTATCATAAACAGTAAATAGCCAATGCATAACTCTATCTTGTGCCAGGCCGTGACTGTTGGCAGTGTCATCACTGAGAAAGAGATAAAGTTTATTTACTACAAAAAAAAAAATCCAGGTGCAGAGTGATGTGGGACATGGTACAGAAAGATGACTGTAGGAACCATATCCAGTGTGACTACAAGCTACAGTGCGACCATAATAATTGATGTGAAAGGGAAGAAGTTGAGGCCCAGTGGAGCTTTACCTTAAAGACTGGCCTCATAGGTGTGTAGTACACAAAGATGATGAACAAAATTCTAAATTCTCTTCTCCAAAGAGGTGTAAAAATATAGCAATACAGCTATGAAAATAAAATGCAAGGTATCTGATTAGCCGATGGATGGATAGCATCCTAATACAGGCTATTATCTTTCTTTTTCTGGATTACTGTAATAGTTTTATCACCAATCTCTTTTCTTATTTTTGTACCCCCTGCTGACCTGATTAATTTTCCAAATAGCGCTTATAGTGTTCTTTCTAAACATCACTGAGACCATACTACGTCTTTCATCAACATAGTTCTGTGACTCCTCACTGCCCTCACTATAACGTGAAAACTCACGGCGCCAGGTGCACTGGCTCACGTCTGTAATCCCAGCGCTTTGGGAGGCTGAGGCGGGCGGATCACGAGGTCAGGAGATCGAGACAATGCTGGTTAACACGGTGAAATCCCGTCTCTACTACAAATACAAAAAATTAGGCAGGCGTGGTGGCGGGCGCCTGTAGTCCCAGCTACTCGGGAGGCTGAGGCAGGAGAATGGCGTGAACCCGGGAGGCGGAGCTTGCAATGAGCCGAGATTGCGCTACTGCACTCCAGCCTGGGCGGCAGAGCGCAATTCCGTCTCAAAAACAAACAAAAAAAATTAATTAAAAAAAAACACCTCACTACCTTTTCCTGACTTCTCTTGTCTCTCTTCCTTGTACTTATTTCACCTGTAGTGGCCTTGACAGTTTCTTAACTATTCCATGTTTTTCTGTGGATAAGCCAGACAGAGAACCCTCAGTCAGTCAACTTCCTGTTTTTTGTCTCATGATTGCTTAGCTAAAATCAGAACTGTTGGTCATGATTGATTGCTAAGATTAGAAACGTTTATTCTAAACTAATTGTCTTAAAACTAGCCATCCGCAAAGAAAAACATGTCCTGTTCAAATAACTAACTTCAGCTTCCCCTGCCTACAAAACAACCTGGACTTTAAACCACCCTGACTGCAAGTTATCTCTCTCTCCTGATAAAAATCTAAGGCAAAACCACCTTGGTGAAACACTCTGATCTTTGAATCTGGGGGCACTCTAATTTAATAGCCTGGATAAAATCAACCTCTTAACTTATCTAGTTTTTGTTTTCAACAATTATACATTTACTGACATGTTTTCTTATTCATATGTTCCTGTCACTATCTATTTGCTCCTTTTCACATATACTAGACTCTAGGCTTTATGAGGGGAGGAACCATGCGTTTTTATTTACCAAAGTAACACTAATGTTTCTTACAAGTCTGACTATAGGAGGCACCCCATAAACATTTACTTTGAGAATAAATGAATAAATTAATGAATATAAAAACACCAGATGTCTCCAAGTAGTGACTAGACTTGCAATGATGCAGGAGTCACTGAAAACAAAGTAAATTACCAGGAGTGCATGCCATAGTATCTAAAAAAGGTTACTAGAAAGATGGGCTAGAAGTACCAGTCAAATTGTCAGAACATCATCTCAGAGGCCTGTTCAGATGAGGACTTCAATCCCAATAGATGAGCTAGGTAGAGATCAAGCACTTTGACTCAAGTCTAGACTAATGGGTAGACCCCAGAAAAGGTAAAAACAGGCCATATAAAAAAAAAAAAAAAAAAAAAAAAAACAGCGGTGCTAAGGTTCCTAATGGCATGCTAAATCTTCTATAGCAACAAAAGCAACTCTAACACACAAGCTCATGAGTGATTATATTTATCTACTGGCAGTCTTGGTCTAGTTTGAATCAGGGCATGAATGGTAAAGATATTAGTCTTGTAACTAAATATAAATGGGAAACATACACAGTTATAATGAAAAGGAAGAACAAAAAGAAAAAAATATATAACCACTGGTATAATTCAAGAAATAAAAACAATGTTTTTCACCTATGATAATGGAAGGAGATTGGGGAAGGTTGAGAATCCAAGGAACCAGGAATTCTTATACACAATTTTTTGAAGCATACATTGTTTCAAATCTTTTGTTTTTTAACTTTTATATTTAGTTCAGGGGCTGTCTGTACCAGGAGTCATAGTGTTGCTTCACTGAAACCCAACAATATAGTTTCTATGAATTTGTCCTGAAGATGTAGTGTATGTACAAAGATTTATTTCGAAATATCATAATTACTGTATAAAATTTTGAAAACCATTCAACAATAGTTATGACTTATTTATAGATTACAGGGTTTTGTTTAAGGTTATGTTTGCTACTCTAACAATAAACCTTAAATTTTACTGGTTTAACAGAGTGGAAGGCATTTTTTTTTTTTACATAGTATATAAACAGCAAGTGAGGCAGGAGTAAAGGAATCTGCTCCATGCAGTCATTCAGGGATCTAGCCAGATGAGAGCCCTGGCATTCATAACATGTGGTTTCCCATGTATCTCTTGGCATTGATGTCAATTTGGCAGATAAGGAAATAAGAAAAAGTAGAAATTTATGAAAGAAGTTCTTATGTACTTAAACTATAAATGGACTTAACATTTTTGTACATACTTTGTTAGTCAAAGTGCAATCACATGACATAATTTAGATTTTAAAAGGGCTGAAAAATGTGGTTGTTTTTGAGTTTGTATGCCATGCAAGAGTAGTGTCAATCTTTAATAAAGAGCTAGCTAATTCTGCCACAAATGGATAATTATGTAGCCATACTATCATGGTAACAAAGAACATTTAATGATGTGTGAAAAAGTTAGAATGATTCCAATTATACAGAAACAACAAACAAATAGAATTTTTAAGCCTATGCTTTATTTAGAAGTGCCAAAGATGTAGGGGTGGAAGTGGGATAAATTGCCCCAATATGTTAACAGGGGCTTTCTCTGGATAGTGAAATTACAGGCAATATATATATTTTTTTCTCCTGTTGTTCTATACTTTCTTCATTTTCTATAATTACCAATACTAATATTGTAATCAGATTATGAAAAATTGTCAAACAAAGGAGAAGAGAGAGATTAGGTATGTTCTATGTATCTCATCAAAGGTAATTAGAAATATTAAAAATTTAGGTCTTGTTGTCCAGGCATGGTGGCTCACGCCTGTAATCCCAACACTTTAGGAGGCTGAGACAGGCAGATCTTCTGAGGTCAGGAGATCAAAACCAGCCTGGCCAACATGGCAAAACCTCATCTCTACGAAAACTACAAAAATTAGCCAGGCCTGGTGACGGGCACCTGTAATTCCAGCTACTTGGGAGGCTGAGGCACGAGAATGGCTTGAATCTGGGACATGGAGGTTGCATGAGCCGAGATTGTGCCGCTGCTCTCCAACCTGGGCAACAGAGCCAGACTCCATCTAAGAAACAAACAACAAAAAAATGTAGGTCTTGTTTTCCAAGAATATTTAATCCTATAGGGATAGACCTGATTAACAGATGTGAAACAGTTGGAGAATTATATGAGACAAAGCTTAATCATATTAATTTAACTTAATACTTTCTAGCCACTTTTTGAGAATGCAATGATCTGCCAAAAGTATGCTGGGACAAAGGGTGCAGCTTAGAGCATGCCACAGCAAACACTTCTATTGTGTGTTAAAGTGACTGTGGGTCAAGATTTTTAGCTTCTTTGCCATCATAAAAGTAAGGATTCCTTGAGCTTCCCTCCAGAGCAAC
Organism: Macaca fascicularis; assembly: GCF_037993035.2. Taxonomy (NCBI): domain Eukaryota; kingdom Metazoa; phylum Chordata; class Mammalia; order Primates; family Cercopithecidae; genus Macaca; species Macaca fascicularis. The sequence goes on from NC_088386.1 coordinate 14,613,127, forward strand.
AAAGGCTATATACAGATTTCTCAGTATATACACATTTGCCCGTTCTGGTACAATTTGATGGAGTTTCCATAATTTGAAATCGTATCTCTAATTTCAAGTCAGCAAATCAAAAGCAAAATCTATTGCTATGCTGTTTTTCAAATATCTCTCTGAAATTTTTCCCTTCTTAAACTATTTTGGGTCTTTTATAGCAACCTGGGGAGCATGTCTGTGGAAGGGACTGATGTGGGTACTATAGGATAACTGTATAAGTTTTATTGTGTGTGGTTGTTACATATTTGGGCAAATGGTTTGACTTGTATTATCTTGAAAATCAAATTTAAAATTGAATAGTGTTTGTAATGGTTCTGCTGCTGCTGTGCTTTCTTTTTCTGAAGTGAGTTTGACATCTTATCAATTTTTTGAACAGCCCATCACAATTTTCATTTTACATTTTGTGATCATATTAGTTTTGTTCTTAGAGAAATTAAGGGAATAAAGGTATTTTTCCATAAAGACTTAAGGATGTGAAACTTAATCACCAAGAATATTAAGCAAATGCTCTTGTTATTAACATCTAGTCTCTAAGTGAATTGTCTTAGTAATGATCAGTTTATGTAGCTTTAAAGATACAAGGAAATGCAAAATCTGGGCTAAAAAAAACCCTTTCTTATGGTAAGCTGTTTTACTTCTTTTCTTATATTTCTCTTTACATATAAAACACATTTTCAATGCTAGAAAATTTGCAATAGAAAAATAAGTTTCAGTGATCTTAGTTGCTAAGATATTGTGAGAAACAATAGAAAGACATCAGTTCAGTTTGTGATACTTTTAATCACTTTTTTTCTTTTCTTTTTTCTTTTTCTTTTTTTTTCTGAGACTGAGTTTCACTCTGTCATCCAGGCTGGAGTGCAGTGGCGCGATCTTAGCTCACTGCAACTTCTGCCTCCCAGGTTCAAGCGATTCTCTCACCTCTGCCTCCCGAGTCGCTGGGACTACAGGCATGTACCACCACGCAGGGCTAATTTTTGTATTTTTAGTAGAGACAGGGTTTCACCATGTTGGCCAGGCTGGTCTCGAACTCCTGACCTCAGCCTCCCAAAGTGCTGAGGTTACAGGTGTGTGCCACCTTGTCTGGCCTTTTATCCACTTTTAACCTTTGTTTTAAATAACCCGGGTATAAAGCAAATACAGGAGTGACTTTAAAAATTTATTATCAAAATATTGGTAGCATGTACATGAAAATCAGTATGATATATATTAAACAAAAATTTCATTTTTTTGCATCATTAGCATACCAATACAGAAGCATAAGTTTGTGAGATTAAAAAAAACACTTTTTTTTTTGAGAAAGCATTTATATTTATTGTTTTCAACTGCTAGACCCTTACCCTAGATCTCCGAATCTCAAAAGCATACATAACTATTTCCAAAGCAGTTCCAGCCTTGTGTGTGTGTGTGTGTGCATGCATGTGTGTAAAATATATGTAACATATTTATATATAATATAAAAACAATAAATAATATTATGTTTCTGTGGCTCAGATCTAAAGAAACTCCATTTCCTTCAAATTCCTCCAGAGAGTTCTTAGAACTCCCAAGAGGTCAACCATCTTACCCATTCATGGCATACACTGCTTTCCCATCTCTGGCTTTGGCTCACTGTGATGACCTCTCCTAAGTCACCAGTTATAGAGTTAATACCTCCAAAGTTGCAAATATTCTTGTTTTGCCTGTCCTAGTACCACCCTCACTGCTTCTGGTGCTCACCCACTTCTGGAGCAAAGCTCTGCATTTTTTATATCAAATGTGCAGACGTGTGCCACAAGCACACCTCCTTCAACACTGCTGATCAGTCATCCCTGCAGAAGATTCTGGACAAATTCTTTGTGAAACAGTTTCTTTAAAAATGTTTTATTATTCTTCACTGAATACTCTTGATCTCAGGCAAGAGTCTGAGGACTGGGCCAGAAGATAATTGAAGGGACCTACATGATGTGGTGTGAAAGAAGCCAGACACAAATGCATACTTTATAGTTGAATCTATAGGAAATTCAAAAACAGGAAATGTGAATTTGTGGTTTTAGAAGTGAAGTGAATGGTTAACTTTGAAAAGCAGAAAAAAAAAATTAAAGATGGAGAGGAGAAACAAACTGAAGCTTACCAGGAGGTGACGACATTACTGCTCTCGATTTTGTCGATTATCATTGTCAATGATTACAACTCTGTAAGTATTCAGAGTTGTAATCCTAGAATTTTTCCATTTTCTTTTCAGGGTATTATATTTCAAAAAAAGTATGAGAGCATAACTTCTTCAATTATGTAGTTCAACATTCTTTAAGGCTACATCTTTGCGTCACCTGGAATCATCTTGTCTCTACACAATGGGACATGGCATAACAGCTGAAAGTTTATCCCTGTCAACATCTGGGGATGTAGAACATATGCCATACCATCGTAAACTTCTTGGACTAGAGATTTTCTTATCCTAGGCCAGTACCAAAATATTAATACCTTCTTCATGTTCCATCTTCTAAACACAGGTTGACAATTCCAAGAATTGTTTATTCTTAACCAGAATTGTTTATTCTTAACCCCTTTCTCTTTCTAACATCTTCATGACAGAGACTACATACTTTCTGGTATGTTTAAAATTATTTTAGCATTTAATTATCCTTTTATTCCTAATTTATAAGTATGAACAATGTATGTATTACATTTGTCTCATGGAATGCTAATTCCATTTCCCTTTTAAATTATTATTTTTTTGGCTGGGCGCAGTGCTCACACCTGTAATCCCAGCAATTTGGGAGGCCGAGGTGGGTGGATCACCTGAGGTCAGGAGTTAGAGACCAGCCTGACCAACATGGTGGAACCCCATCTCTACTAAAAAATACAAATAGTAGCTGGGCGTGCTGGCAGGTGCCTGTAACCCCAGCTACTCAGGAGCCTGAAGCAGGAGAATCGCTTGAACCCAGGAGGCAGAGGTTGCATGCAGTGAGTGGGATCATGTCATTGCACTCCAGCCAGGGTGACAGAGCAAGACTCCATCTCAAAAGATATTTTTTATATATATGTGTGTGTGTGTGTGTGTGTGTGTGTGTGTGTGTGTGTACGTGTGTGTGTGTGTGTGTGTATTTCAATAAAGAAAAGAGGCTTAATTGGCTCATGGTTCCACAGGGTACACAGACACACTATGCTGGCATCTGCTTGGCTTCTGAAGAAGTCTCAGAAAACTTACAATCATGACAGAAAGTAAACAGGGAGCCAGAAATTCACATAGCCAGAGCAGGAGGAAGACAGAGAGGGAAAGGTGCTACCCACTTTTAAACAAGCAGATCTTATGAAAACTCTATCACAAGAATAGCACCAAGAAGATGGTGCTAAACCATTTATAAAGGACCACCTCCATGATCCAATCACCTCCTACAGGCCCAACCTTCAACATTGGGAATTACAATTCAACATGTGATTTTGAGGAGGAATGCAGATCATTCTGCCCTGAACCCTCCCAAATCTCATGCCCTTCTCACCTTTCACAATACAATCATTCCTTCCCAACAGTCTCCTAAAGTCTTAACTCATTCCATCATTAACTCAAAAGTCCAAAGTCTCATCTGAGACAAGGCAAGTGCCTCCCACCTATAAACCTACAAAAAATAAAAAAAAAAAAGTTAGTTACTTCCAAGATACAATGGGAGTATAGGCATTGGATAAATACTCCTAATCCAAAATAAAGCAATTGGCCGAAAGAAAGGAACTGAACTGCAGACCCCATGCAAGTCTAAAACCCAGCAGGGCAGTCATTAAATATGAAAGCTCCAGAATAATCTCCTTTCACTCCATGTCCCACATACAAGGCACACTGATGCAATGGGTGGGCTCTCAAAGCCTTCAGCAGCTCCAGTCCTGTGGCTATACAGGGTTCAGTTCCTGTGTCTCCTCTCATGGGCTGGCACTGAGTACCTATAGCTTTTCCAGCCACAGGATGCAAGCTGCCAGTGAATCCACCTCATTCTGGGGTCTGAAGGATGGTGGCCCTTTTCTCACAACTCCACTAGGCAGTGTCCCAGTGGAAACTGTGTGTGGAGACTCCAGCTCAACACTTCCCCTTTGCACTGCCCTAGTACAGGTTCTCCATGAGGGCGCCACCCCTGCACCTGGCTTCTGCCAGGACATATAGTCTTTTCCATACATCCTCTCAAATCTAGACAGAGGTTCCCAAGCTTCAACTCTTGCACTCTGTGCACCTGTAGGATAAATACCACATGGAAGGCCGGGTGTGGTGGCTCAAGCCTGTAATCCCAGCACTTTGGGAGGCCGAGATGGGTGGATCACGAGGTCAGGAGATCAAGACCATCCTGGCTAACACGGTGAAACCCCATCTCTACTAAAAAATACAAAAAACTAGCCGGGCGAGGTGGCGGGCGCCTGTAGTCCCAGCTACTCAGGAGGCTGAGGCAGGAGAATGGCGTGAGCCCAGGAGGCGGAGCTTGCAGTGAGCCGAGATCCGGCCACTGCACTCCAGCCTGGGCGACAGAGCGAGACTCCGTCTCAAAAAAAAAAAAAAAAAAAAATACCACATGGAAGATGCCAAGGCTTATGTCTTGAACACTCTGAAGCAGTGGATCAAATTGTACCTGGGTGCCTTTTAGCCATGGCTGTAGTTGGGGTGGCCAGGATGCAGGGAGCAGTGTTCAGACGTTGTGCAGAGCAGTAAGGACCTGGATCTGGCCCATGAAATCATTCTTTCTCCTAGGCCTTCAAGCCTGTGATGAGAGGATCTCCTTGAATGTTACTGAAATGCCTTTGAGGCCTTTTCTGCCTTGTGTTGGCTATTAGCACTTGGCTCCTCTTTACTTATACAAATGTCTGCAATCTGCTTAAATTCTTCCCCTGAAAATGGGCATTTTTTTTCTACCACATGCCTGGGCTGCAAATTTTCCAAACTTTTATACTTTGCTTACCCTTTAAATGGAAGTTTCAGTTTTATGGGTTTTTTTGCTCATGCATATGAACATAACCTTTTAGAAGCAGGTAGGCCAAGTGCTGAATACTTTCCTGCTTAGAAATTTCTTCTGCCAGATACTATAAATAATCATTCTCAAATTCAAAGTTCCACAGATTCCCTAGGGCAAGGGCAAAATGCAGCCAGGTTATTCACTAAGGCACAACAAAAGTTACCTTTGCTCCAGTTCCCAATAAGTTCTTCATTTCCATTTAAGACATCCTCAACCTGGACTTCATTGTCCAGACTACTATCAGTATTTTGGTCACAACCACTCAACAAGTCATTAGGAAGTTCCAAACCTTCCCTAATCTTCCTGTCTTCTTCTGAGCCCTCCAAATTATTCCACTCTCTGTCTGTTATCCAGGTCCAAAGTCACTTCCACATTTGCAAGTACCTTTATAACAAAGCTCCATTCCTCAGTACCAACTTTCTGTATTAGTCTGTTCTTATATCACTGTGAAGAAATACCTGAAACTGGGTAATTTATAAAGAAAGGAGGTTTAATTGACTCATGGTTTTGCAGGCTGTACAGGAAGCATGACGCATTTGTTCAGCTTCTGAGAAGGCCTCAGGAGACTTACAATTGTGGTGAAAGTTGAAGGGGAAGCCAGCACTTCATATGGCCCAAACAGGAGCGAGAGAGTTAAATTGTTTTTGATTAAAAGTGGTCAATGGAAAAATATTCTTTTTTGTTAGAGGAATGAGTGTCCTTCCCTTGCAAGAATTTAGAATATTTAGAGGACTTTGATATTTTTAGCATGAAAAAATGTAAGATAAATTAAATTCATTATTTTTTTATGTATGCTCTAAAATTATTTTTTTCACAATATCTTGGTTGTCAAATAATAAGATTCATATAAAAAGCCTCACAAAAAAATTTCAATAGGAAACAAAATTATTAAAAGTTTTATTAGCACTTTAATGGAGCTAGAGTTTCAATCTTTATATTTGGATTTTTTTTTTTTTAATGTTACTAGAGTTTTATTAAAATCTAATTTTTTTTAAAAGACATGCTTATCTTAAATTGACCAAATCTCTATATATTAGTTAAGCTTTCTTGTATGTTTTTCTTTTATGAAAGTATCAGAAGTACAGAAAATATAGGGGAAACATACCAAGCTTTTATGGTATAGACTCAGAACTGGAACATTGTCACTTCTGCCTTCGTGCCACTGACCAAAGCAGATTTTAAAAAAAGCTGAGGCCAAAGTCAAGAGATCAGGACAGCATAGTCACCCACAGTGAGGCATGACAGAGTATAGTTGCCCAGGGACATAAATAAGTGAAGCTACAGTTTAAACTATCACAAGTATCATGAATTTATGTGAGGTTAGTTAGTATATAACCAATCATAGGGTTAAATCTTTTAAAAATGCATTTATTTACTCATTAATATAGTAAATAAACACACAAGTACTCTTGAAATCATATGCTCTGTAAAGTTAGTGTATGACTGACCTTGCTTTTAAAAACATCACAGTCATTATTTCATTTAGTTATGCATTCTATGAAATTATTTTTAAACCTCTATCATATGCCATGTTATTTGGCAAATGTTCTCCAAAATTTGTCTTATATACAACAATTCTCTATAGTGGATAAGCTAATTCACTGACACAGATATTTGATTTGCAAACAAATGATTGCTTTTAGAGATTTCACCAGGATTCTACATTAAGTAAAAATAAATATTTTTTATAGATGATTTATGAGATTGTCTATCAGTGTTGTAGATGAGACTGGTAAGACTTCATCCTAAATATATTAAAAAGGAGAGAATACTTTCAAACTAATTATATGAGGCCAGCAGTGCCCTGATACTAAAGCCAGAGAAGGACATTACAAGAAAAGAAAATTACTGGCCAATGTTTCTGATGAGCATATTATAAAAATCTCCAATGAAATACTATCAAACTGAATTCAACAGCACATTAAAGTGATCATTCACCATGATCAAGTGAAGTATATCCCAGAGATGCAAGGATGATTCAACACATATAATTCATATACTTGATACAACACATTAGCAAAATAAAAGACAAAAACTGTATGGGCATCTCAATATATGCAATAAAGTCATTTGGAAAATTTAACATTCATTCTTGATACAACTTCTCAACAAAACAGATACAGAAGAAATGTACCTCAACATAATAAAGACCATAAATGACAAGTTCACAATTAACATTATACTCAATGGTGAAAAGTTGAAAGCTTTTCATCCAAGATCAGAAATAAGAAAAGGATGCCCACTCTAATCACTAGTCTTCAACATAGTACTGTAAGTTTCAGCTAGCTAAATTGGGCAAGAAAAATACAAGACACTCCAACAGAAAACAAAGAAGTCAAATTGTCTATCTTTGCTGATCACATGATTTTATATAGAGAAAGCCATAAGGACTCATCCAAAATCCTGCCAAAGCTGTTAAACAAATTCAGTAAAGAGACAGGTTACAAAATCAACATACAAAAATTAGTAGAATTTCTATACACTAACAACAAACTATCTACAAAATAAATTAAAGAAACAATCTCATTTTAAAATAGCACCAAAAACATTACTTAGGAGTAAATGTAACCAAGGAGATGAAAGATCTGTAGACTGAAAACTGCAAAACATTGATGAAAAAACAATTAAAGACACAAATAAGTAGAAAGATATTTTGTGGTCAAGGATTAGAATAATTAATATTATTAAAATGTACAAAACCCAAAGCAATGTGCAGATTGGATGTAACCCCTATCAAAATTCCAGTGTCATTTTTCACAGAAATAGAAAAGAAAATGCTAAAATTTGTATGAAACCAAAATAGACCTCAAGTAGCTAAAGCAATCTTGAGCAAAAAGAACAGAGCTGGAAGCATCATACCACCTTATCAAAATATATATATTAAAGTCATTGTAATCAAAACAGCATGGCACTGGCATAAAAACAGAAATATTGACAAATGGAACAGAATAGAAACCCAGAAATAAATCTAGATATTTTCAACAAATTGATTTTTGACAAAGGTGCTGGCAACACACAATGGGAAAAGGACAGTCTCTTCAATATATGGTGTCAGGACAAATGAATATTCATATTCAGAAGAATGAAACTGGACTCTTATCTCACATTATATGTGAAGATAAACAAAAAAATTAAATTTATGTTTAAAATTTAAACATAAAACCTGCAACTATAAAGCTGCTAAAAGAAAACATAGCGGAAGCACTACATGACATTGGTCTGGGCAATAATTTATTGGAAAGGCCTCCAGAAGCACAGACACCAATGGCAAAAATACATAAATGGAATTATAGCAAATTAAAAAGCTTATGCATGGCAAAGGAAGCAACACAGTGAAGGGACAACCCATAGACTGAGAGAGAGAATATTTGCAAATCATACAACTCATAAAAAGGTAATGTCCAAAAAGGTACAAGGAAATCAAATAACTCAATAGCAGGAAAATAGCTGATTAGAAAATTGACAAAGGACCCAAAAAGACATTTCTTAAAAGAAGACATATAATAAAATGGCCAAGAATATATATTTTTTAATGTTCTACATTGTTAATCATCAGAGAAATACAAATTAAAACCATAATTACATATCACCGGCCGGGCGCGGTGGCTCAAGCCTGTAATCCCAGCACTTTGGGAGGCCGAGACGGGCGAATCATGAGGTCAGGAGATCGAGACCATCCTGGCTAACATGGTGAAACCCCATCTCTACTAAAAAATACAAAAAACTAGCCGGGCGAGGTGGTGGGCGCCTGTAGTCCCAGCTACTTGGGAGGCTGAGGCAGGAGAATGGCGTAAACCCAGGAGGTGGAGCTTGCAGTGAGCTGAGATCTGGCCACTGCACTCCAGCCTGGGCGACAGAGCGAGACTCCGTCTCAAAAAAAAAAAAAAAAAAAAAAAAAAAAAAAAAAAATTACATATCACCTCACACATACTAGAAGGGCTATATTCAAAAAGACAAAACTAGAAAGCATTGGTGAAGATGTGGAAAAAAGGAAACCTTGGTGCATTGTTGGTAAAGGTGTAAATTATACAGCCATTTTGCAAAATAGAGTGAAGTTTTTTCAAAAAACTGAAAGTAAAATTTTCTATATAATCCAGAAATCTCATTTCTGATTATATATTCAAAGGAAGCAAAATATGTTTGTTAAAGAAATGTTTGCACTCCTATGTTCATTGTGCCTTTATTGACGATGGCCAAGATATGGAAACAACCTAATTATTCATCAATAAATGGATATATAGGCCAGGCACAGAGTCTCATGCCTGTAATCCCAGCACTTTGGGAGGCCAAGATGGGTGGATCACCTGAGATTGGGAGTTCGAGACCAGCCTCTCTTTACCAAAAATATAAAATTAGATGGACCTGGTGGTGCATGCCTGTAATCCCAGCTACTCAGGAAGCTGAGGCAGGAGAATCGCTTGAACCCAGGAGGCGGAGGTTGCAGTGAGCCAAGATCATGCCACTAAACTCCAGCCTGGGCAACACAAGTGAAACTCTATCTCAAAAAACAAAGAAATGGATATATAAAGAAAATGTGTGTTCCACACAATGAAGCCATAAAAAGGCAGAAAATGCGTGTACCACACAATGAAGCCATAAAAAGGCAAAAAGTGCTGTTATTTGCAACAACATGGATGAACCTGGAGGACATTATGCTAACTTAAATAAGCCAGGTACAGAAAGACAAACGTATTAGTCCATTTTCATACTGCTATGAGGAAATACCTGAGACTGGCAATTTATAAATAAAAATAGTTCTAATGGATTCACAGTTCCACATGAGACCTCACAATCATGGTGAGAGGCAAAGGACGAGCAAAGGCACCCTTTACATGGTGGTAGGCAAGAAGAGCATGTGCAAGGGAACCACGCTTTATAAAACCATCAGTTCTCCTGAGATTTATTCACTATCACAAAAACAGCATGGGAAAAACCCATCCCCATGATTCAATTACCTCCCAGGTTACCTCCCACAACATGCAGGGATTGTGGGAGCTACAATTCAAAATGAGATTTGGGTGGGGACACAGCTAAACCATATCAACAAGTACTATAAAATCTCATATGTGGAATCTAAAAAGTAAATCTCATAGAAAGAGAGAATAGAAAGGATTTTACCAGAGGCTGAGGGTTTTGGGGATGCATGGGTGAAAAAGGAGATATTGATCAGCTTCAGTTAGACAGGAGAAATGTTTTAGTATCTATTGCACTGTATGGTGACCACAGTTAATTATAATTTAGTGTGCGTTTCAAAATTGCTGACAGAATTGATTTTTTATATTCTACCACATACAAGAAAAAAAAGAAAAGGATAACTAGATGAAGTGATCGATATGTTAATTAGCTTAATGTACTCTTTCACACAGAGATCAAAACATCACATTGTACCTCATAATATACATGCAAATATTATTTATCAATTAGAAATACATAAATATTGTTAAAATATTTTATAATTTTTGACCAATATTTTTTAAGGTATTGTCCTTTGCCAAATGTTTAAACCATTGGCCCATTGATCAAATTCAAGCAAAAATGAGTCTTCTTTGGCCAGCAAAATAGTTAAATATTCTCACATTGGAATGTCCTTAGGAGTGACACGTACCCACTGGTTAACCTATTGCTAGGACTCAGTCTCTCTGTACATTTGATTGGGTTTCATTCTACAAAAGGACATTTGATTTTGCGTATTGTGCTTTCTGGTTTACAACACCAAAGCACAGGTTCTCACTCTTCCGTGTATTTGAACTGTTCCAAAACTAGCAAAAAATATTTGGATCCTTTTTATAGTTATCCCTAAGAAATTATGTGAGACAACCAATCATTCATGCACCTTAACTGGAAATGTGTAGTATCTGCACTGCACACATGGTATATAAATTAAGTAAGCCACGAAGGCATTAGCCTAAGGGTTGAAAATACAAAGAAGGTGGAGCTATTGCCTGCAGTGAGCTCAATTTCTAGTAGACATTCAACAATTTTTTTTTTTTTCTGGTGGAGCAGCATAAGGCTTCCATGTGGATGTGATGACTTCTCATCTGAGTCTTGATGACAAATAATTTTCTAGGTGATCAATGAGAAATAGGTACAGAGAAGTACTTGTGACAGCAGTCACACAAAGTGGCCTCTTTTGTGAGAGGTGGGTAAATTTAAGCTCCTAAGACCAGACAATGAACAGCCTTCTCTGCAGCGTAAAAGTGTGTTTCTCCAGCCTGCCACCCACCCACTAGTCATGTGTATATGGAAAGTTCCTTCTCTCTCCAAAGGTTACCAATAATTGCCTTCCCTATAGCCATTCTACGCTTCTTTCATATGGGAAAAGGTAATTAATGTGTATGAATACAATCATGATTTTTCTAGACACTATCCTACAGCAAGGGTTGGCCATGAGATTCCATTCTGGAAGGTGAAATATAAATGGAAGGAGTGGTTAGAGCCTTTGGGAAAGCTATTGCATTCCAGAAAAAGACGAGAAATCACCTGGCATATACCTCATTTCTCCTTACCATTTTCTTTTAGCCTTCCTCCTGCCTGGAACATGATAATGAGACTTACAGTCGTGGCTGCCATTCTGCAAGTGATAATCTACAGGTCACATTTGGCAGACTTCCAAATCCACTTGCCCAGGGTAAGAGTGTGCTTCTCCAGCCTGCCATCCACCCACTAGTCATCTATATATGAATGTGACTTGACCAGGGGAGCTTTTATGATTCCTGGCTCACATCCTATTCCTGAGTAAAGATCATAACATGAATTCCTCAAATATTATCATGAGTTCCTCAAACCTGACATACTGATTAAGACATAACTTACTGACATTGAAAAGGAGATTGACAGGCTGAGCACAGTGGCTCACGCCTGTAATCCCAGTACTTTGGGAGGCCGAGGCAGGTGGATCACAAGGTCAGGAGTTTGATACCAGCCTGACCAACATGGTGGAACCCCGTCTCTACTAAAAATGCAAAAATTAGGTGGGCATGGGGGTGCACACTTCTAGTCGCAGCTACTTGGGAGGCTGAGGCAGAATTGCTTGTACCTGGCAGGTGGAGGTTACAGTGAGCTGAGATCATGCCACTGCACTCCACCTGGGTGACAAAGTGAGACTCCATCTCAAAAACAAAATACAAAAAAAAAGAAAGAAAGAAAGAAAAGAAAAGGAGATTGACTTATTTCTGAATCACGAAGTTTTTCTGATTCATGAAGTTTTCCTGATTGTTTTGCATGTAAAACATTTTAGCCTGTTTGTTGTAATCTGTAGCCTAGGATTGTAACCTCTGTATTATACTCTCCAATGAAAGGGACAACTCCAGCATGAGGAATCCACTTCCTTTTCTCTAAACTTTTTCATAAAAGCCTTCCAACTTGTAACAGACTCTGGAACACACTCAATTTTGTTGGTGTGTTGTGGTGGGAAGTCAGGGACCCCAAACGGAGGGACCGGCTAAAGTTGCGGCAGAAGAACATCAATTGTGAAGATTTCATGGACATTTATTAGTTCCCCAAACTGATACTTTTATAATTTCTTACACCTGTCTTTACTGTAATCTCTGAACATAAATTGTGAAGATTTCATGGACGCTTATCACTTCCCCAATCAATACCCGTGTGTTTTCCTATACCTGTCTTTAATCTCTTAATCCTGTCATCTTCTTCGTAAACTGAGGAGAATGAATGTCGCCTCAGGACCCTGTGATTGTATCAACTGCACAAATTGTTTGTAGAGAATGTGTGTTTGAACAATATGAAATCTGGGCATCTTTTAAAAAGAACAGGATAACAGGGATGTTCAGGGAACAAGAGAGGTAACTTTGAACTGGCTGCCGGTGAGCCGGAGGGAACAGAGCTCTATTCCTCCTCTTTCATAAGCAAATAGCAGAAATATCGCTGAATTCTTTTTCTCAGCAAGGAACATCCCTGAGAAAGAGAATACGCCCTGAAGGCAGGCCTATAAACAGCCCCTTGGGAAGCGTGTGCTGTCTTTTATGGTCGAAGTCTAAGGGATGAAATAAGCCCTAGTCTCCTGTAGCCCTCCCAGGCTTATTAGGAGGAGGAAAATTCCCACCTGATAAATTGTGGTCAGACAGGTTCTCTGCTCTCAAACCTTGTTTCCTGATAAGATGTTATCAACGATAATGCCTGTGGAAACTTCATTAGCAATTTTAATTTCGCCTCATCTGGTGGTCCTGTGATCTCGTCCTGCCTCCATTTGCTTTGTGATATTTTATTACCTTGTGAAGTATCTGATCTCTGTGACCCACACCCTATTCATGCACTCCCTCCCCTTTTGAAAATCACTAATAAAAACTTGCTGGTTTTACGGCTGGGGGAACATCACGGATCCTGCCGACATGCGATGTCTCCCCCGGACACCCAGCTTTAAATTTCTCTCTCGTGCTCTTTCCTTTTATTTCTCAATGGCAGCCCAGACACTTAGGAAATAGAAAAGAACCCACGTTAAACATCGGCAGCAGGTTCTCCCGATAGTGTGTTTTCCAGGGTCGAGTCTCACATTTGGCTTCCAATAAACTTTTCTCTAACTATTTCTGCCTCAACAGCCTTAATTTTGGTTGATGCAAGCATAAAGCTGAAAGCTCCTACTAAGGCCGGCGTGGCAGCAAAATACAACAGAAGATGTTTAGGTCCTGTCATGGAACCAGGGAACCGGGAAATCAGCCCTGGACCACCTCTTTCTGGACTTTTTTCTTTGGGAGGAATAAAACAAACCTGCTACTTGTTTAGGGCGTAGTTTTTCAGGTTTTCTGTTTCTTGAAACCAGATGTCGTCATGGTTGATAAATCTTCTAGCCATATAACAAATACTGAGAATACTAATGTGCTTGGAGTCAAAATAATTTCTATTTACAGAAGATGCGAACATAACAAGGATATGATCTGTGTTTCTTTTTAAAGTATGTCCAATGATAACAAACTTTTGCTTTTAAAGTAAATACTTATTTATGTTGACGAGCTAGTTATCCAAATACATGAAGACATCCACTAATCCTTTCTGGAAGGTTCATTCATATTCATCTATACACCTACTATCACAGTTGATTTAATATTCTTTATAATAATGCTTCACCGAATGAAAATATCTCACCGTATCGAGATGTTCTGGCCCATCATGAGTGTGTAATGACCTTGCTTACAAGCATAACCCTAGTATAAATACAATCCTTGCCTAAATAACAACTTCAATAGTAACAACCTTGCACAAGGTATGTTTATCCAGAAGTTTCCTTCTATGTGTGCACAAAAACAAGGATTCAATTACATATATTGATACCAGTTGGATATAGGAGGAAAAAAGGGTGAAAAGAGACTCCCCATGAAGAGGGGTGAGTTAGCAAAACTAGACAGACATTCCAAAGGAGTAACGCCTTAGAACATACTCACTTTCAGCAATGCTCTCTCTCTCTCTCTCTCTCTATATATATATATTTTTTTTTTGTCTCAAGTAAAGTATAAAAGAAGATGTTTTGGGGCTGGGCACAGTGGCTCACACCTGTAATCCCACACTTTGGGAGGCCGAGGTGGGCAGGTCACCTGAGATCAGGTGTTCGAGACTAGCCTGGCCAACATGGCAAAATCCTGTCTCTACTAAAAGTACAAAAATTAGCCAGGCACGGTGGCGGGTGCCTGTAGTCCCAGCTACTCAGGAGGCTGAGGCAGGAGAATTGCTTAAACCCAGAAGGCAGAGGTTTAAGCCGAGATCATACCACTGCACTCCAGCCTGGATGACAAGAGTGAGACTCTGTCAAAAAAAAAAAAAAAGAAATAAAAGAAGATGTTTTGAGCTGGTTCTGCCTGTATATTAACTTTGATGGTTAATATTGAGTATTAACTTGATTGGACTGAAGTATGCAAAGTATTGTTCCTGTGTGTGTCTGTGAGGGTGTTGCCAAAGGAGATTAACATTTTTGTCAGTGGACTGGGAAAGGCAGACCCACCCTCAATCTGTGTGGGCACAATCTAATCAGCTGCTAGTATGGCCACAATAAAAGCAGGCAGAAGAACAAGAAAACACTAGAATGGCCTAGGCTCCAAGCCTACATCTTTCTCCCATGCTGGATGCTTCCAGCCCTCGAACATCGAACTCCATGGTCTTCAGCTTTGAGACTCAGACTGGCTTCCTTTCCCCTCATCTTGCAGATGGGCTATTGCGGGACCTTACCCTGTGACCATGTGAGTTAATACTACTTAATAAACTCCCCTTTATCTATACATCTATCCTATTCATTCTGTCCCTCTAGAGAACCCTGACTAATACATGAACTTTTGGCATGGAGTGCAAAAAATGACTGGCATTTCTTTCCAGGTAAGTCTATTTCTGTTTTTCCCAAGAAACAGCACAACGTCTACTCAGTTACTTCCTGGGTAAATAGTTGGAAATTTTGTTCCTCAGTTGAAAGAAACACTTTTTGCTTTCTGTAAATACATGAGAGGAACCCAGACCTCCCAGGCATGTGTTTCTTCTACATAATCACAGCTGGGCCTTGGTGATGGTTTGACTGAATCATGCACCTTGGATCTCCCCAGCAGGGAAAACTAATGCTGGCATGAACACCTGTGCATCTTTACAAGGCTGAAACACCCTCATTTACTCTACTGGGGGTGAACATTTTCAGACAAAATAAGAGACAACTGTGATCTGATAAAATATATATATATATCAGTGTTCCAAATAGGGATGAAGTTAGCTAACCTTTTTTTTTTTTTTTCTATAATGAGCTACTTTCTCTTTTATAGACAGTTTTTTGTTGAATCTATGGCAACCTAAGTTTGCAAACCTCACTGTAAAATCCCATATGTTCCTGATTTCCTTGAAGATCAGGCTGTGTTCAAGTCCCCCACCACTGAGCTGTGAAAGTTTAAAAATGTCTTAGCTTATAAAATGTACTGATCTACCAAGGAGTGTTTCCTTTATATCTTATGAGAAGCTTTTTATTGGACTAGTGAGAAATAGAAAAACTCAAGGCGTTGGAAATAAAAACATTTCAGAGATCATTAAAGTGACTTCTAAAATAAGTTTTGAATAATGTTGACGAATTTGATGCTGGAAATGTTTTAACTCAGAGACTAGTTAGAACAAAACATTTCAAATAACATAAGACCAGGCACAGTGGCTCACACCTGTAATCCCAGCACTTTGGGAGGCTGAGGCAGGCTGATCACTTGAGACCAGGAGTTCAAGACCAGCCTGGACAACATGGTGAAACCCTGTTTTTACTAAAAGTACAAAAATTAGCCAGGCATGTTGGCATGTGCCTGTAGTTCCACAGTCCCAGCTATTCTGGGGGCTGAGGTGGCAGGATCCCTTGAACCCAGGAGGCAGAGGTTGCAGTGAGCTGAGATCACACCACTGCATTCTAGATGTCTAGGTGACAGAGTGAGACTCTGTCTCAAAAAAAGAAAAAAGAAAAAAAAAAAATTCCAAATAATGTAAATGCAAATAAATGTCATCTAGAGTTTTTTTTTTTTTTTTACAAAAGATTTCTTTAGTCCATTTTATTTCATTGATTGAATTTCTGTATACCACAGTGAAAATATGTCAGTTTATTTTTATTTTGCTGATTTTCTTATTAGTACTATTACTTTCTCAATTACATTGCTAATTAAAATTTAATTTATTAATCAGTTTTTTGACCAAAATCAATTGTTTCAATTTATCAATCCTAATGTATTCTTTTGTCGTCATTTCAGTTTTCCTTGGTCAGGTAATAGTGTTTTTCTCTAGCAAATATTTTCTTAACAATGTTTTCTTAGTGTTTCTTTGAGCAAATGTGAGAAATTTTGTGAGAAAGAGAAAAAGGGAGATAGATATGGGGAAAAGACTGGCACAGTAAGAGAAAGAATTGTGACAGAGAGAGAAAAGGGTAAGAATATAACAACAAATAGGTGTCAGAGAGACATCCACAAAGAGCCAGAAGGTGGAATATTGGCACTATCACATTTGGTGACCTAACTCAAATTCTTCTCTTGACTTAATCCAGCTCTAGCCATAAACATAGTGAGACTTGACCTATCTTCTCCTCCGAAGTGAATATCTTTACTCCCAATACCGAGCATGGTCTAACCCTAGCTGTCTTTGCAAGTTTCAGGCCTGCAGACAAGCAGGTTGCCCCCTTCAGCTCTGCATTTATGCATCACCAAGATTCATCTTGTGTTTGGGTGTGACTGTGTTTTTATTACTATTTTTTTTTTCCATTTTGACTGTCATTGTTTATATTTGGTGGAGAGAAATATGGAACAATGACAGTTAACCTTCCAGCCATCCCAAGTATAAGTGAACCTTCATTCGTCGCATTTTAATGAATGAAGCAGCACAGATACAATGTGTGTCAGGCACCTCACTATCTCGTCTTAGTCACCTGAATGTACTTCATTGTATCCATGGAGGTTAGAATTGTTTAATACTCTTTAATCACCACTTTTTTGTGTATCTTGAACTCTGTTTCTTTGATAATCACATGTATACTTCTTCTCTTTCAATATTTTGAATTAAATTCATGCTCTTTCTATAAGCCTTGAGTATCAATAATAGCTATACAGCAGATAAATGGCTCTCTTAAGAATAACTATTTCAGTCAATCTACAATTCAGTAGCATTGACTAAGTACCTGCAAAGTATTAGGCCCTCCAGTTGTTTATGAAGAGTTGAGAACCTTACAAATTATTTGGCACTTTAAATCACTTACAAATGCACCCTTTATTTGCCTGACAATGCTATTTATTGTCTCATAGAGGGATGATTTATACTGGCTTTCATTTTTACATTATTCACAAACTCTAGTTTGAGTGCCAATGTTACCCATCAGTGGCTGGAAATTGTAAATAGTACCCTTAGAGAAATATTCCTTTAATTAGAGTGATAGACTCTGGAATCGCTCCCATGTGTTGGCTTATAACCCTAGGATGTCCTTAAATGTTATCTTTTCACTAATTATCCAAAACAAAGCCATTATAGCCTATGCAAATCACCAAAAGATGGATGAGCTGGACCCTGAATGAACAGTGAAGTCAGCTACAGGTTGAGAGGCTGACCAATAAAACATGTGACTCCCAGGACATTAGGAAAAGAAAGACACTGTGATCCATGGCAAATCTTCTAAAGGCTTTATTGCATATGATACAGTTCTGAAGCTTAAGCCCTTTTATCTGGTCAGCATAGTAGAGTAGAGAGAGCCAGAAGTTAGAATCAAACACACAGGCTTGTATTTTGGTAGTAACTTTCATTCCTCAAATTCAACAATTATCTATTGTGTACCCACTGTGGGCTTTGCACAATGCGAGGTACTAGGGAGATAATAAAAACCAAGATTCTGCTATCATGAAGCTTAATTAAATAATAATAATCATTCTTAAGTTACAATTGTAATGAATGCTACACAGAAGTAGAGCATGTGGTAAATGCCTGTCGTGAGAAAACCAATCAAGGTTGGGGTAGAAGGTGAGAGAGGTTTAGGAAAGTTTACCAAAGGAAATAAAAACGGAAACTGACAATATTAAAGACTCAATTAAAGACAAGTTAAGTCAGGACAAAGTGAAAGGAATGTAGAGAGGTCTAGGCAGAAGAGCAGCATGTGGGATAGCTTTGTCAGGTGTGGTTGGCACACCCAGCCAACCCACAAGGTCTGTGGACCAGCTAAGCTGATTATTTCTTACATAAAATGCCATGATAGTGACACTTGTCTAAGACCAACAGACTGGCATAAAATATAACTAATAATTGAGTACTGTGCAGTTCAATACCACAGAGAGTACACTTCAAATGTTCTTATCACGAAAAGTGTTAAATATTTGAAGTGACGGGTGTCTTCATTAGCTTAATTTAATAATTCCACTTTGTATTAAAAATGATCACACTATAATCCCAGCACTTTGGGAGGCCGAGACGGGCGGATCACGAGGTCAGGAGATCGAGACCATCCTGGCTAACACGGTGAAACCCTGTCTCTACTAAAAAATACAAAAAACTAGCTGGGCGAGGTGGCGGGCGCCTGTAGTCCCAGCTACTCGGGAGGCTGAGGCAGGAGAATGGCGTAAACCCAGGAGGCGGAGCTTGCAGTGAGCTGAGATCCGGCCACTGCACTCCAGCTGGGGGGACAGAGCGAGACCCCATCTCAAAAAAAAAAAAAAAATTATAACAACGTTTTCTACCCCATTAATATATACAACCACAATTTATCAATATATAACAAAAAATAATACATGTATTTTGTTTAAAAAGGAAAGGGCTAATTTTATATAATACCTAGTGTCTGCAAACACACAAACACACACAGGGAGAGATTGCAAAATGCGATCAGTTTTGAAACGTGAAACTGAATTTTGTGTGAATTATAGAATCTTAGAACTAGAAAGGGTCTTAAAACAATCCTGAACAACATTTTCTTTTTAGATTAGGTCAATAAGATTAGAGCTTGTTATTTACCCAAGATTACACAGTTGCTTAGAGGCAAAGCTAATAATGCATTTTCTGATGTTGAATTAATTGATCTGTCTTCTATGCACTGAGTTTTAAACTGGATTTTTTGTTTATATCACATATTACTCAAGATTACACACCAAATGTTGAAGTCGAAATTTGAACCCAGGCTGGCCTGATAGCAAAATCTATGTACTTTATACCAAATCATAGTGATAATAAATGAAAGAATCAAATTGTAAAGATGCATGTGTGAATGCATGTATGAAGCTACACAGCAGTATTATGAATGAGACAATGTTTTTATTGAACACAGGATAATAGTTTTGAGAACACTTTTGTTATTCAGGATTTTTGCTTTTTTTTTTTTTCCAACAGAATCGGGCTCTGGCTATGTAAGATAAAAAGGAGATTTATCGTAAGAAGCTAATATTGGTGGGAGGCTTGGAAAATAAGGATCTAGGGATTCTAGAGCTTGGCAACAAGAGCAGTTGAGCCAGGATTTCACTGCTGCTTCCGTGTCTGACTCCGCAGCAGTAGAAAATACATTTCAACCATCAACTCACCTCTGTGGTGCGTGCTCTCGATTCAAAGGCCTTGAAGCAAATGTCTAGTCGGCTGGTTAAGCAAGGATCAAATGCTTCTTTGTCTGGCAGTGGAGAGATCAGAAATACCCATCTTCGATTTCTATTGTGGGAGGTAAGACAATATATCCCACTAATACTACAAACAATGGGGACTTTCTGTAAAATAAGAAGGAATGTTGGGTATTTGATAAAATAATACATATTTCACTACAACTCTTTTGCTGAATATTGATGAAAGTAGGAAGCAAAGTAAAACATAAGCTTAAGTCAATGATTACTTTAAATGTGCCTTAGAAGACTGTTCATTGACACTATGAGAAAGAAGATTAATTCTAAGCAATTAGCTTAAAGCAGAGAGAAGATAAGCCAACATCAATAACATTTGTGATTCTAAAGCTCTATCAAAAATGAAAGCCAAGAACTAAATACAGTTGGCCCTCCACATCCACTGGTTCAACATCCATGGATTCAACCAAATGTGGGTCAAAACTCTATGAAAAACAATAAAAATAACAATATAAAAATAATACAAACAAAAAATAATGTAGTCTGACAACTATTTACATATCATATACATTGTACTAGGTATTATAAGTAATCTAGAAATGGTTTCAGGTATATGTGAAGATGTGCAAAAGTTATATGCAAATACTATGCCATCTTATTTAAGGAACTTGAAAGTAACCAAATTTTGTTATCTGCAGGGATCCTGGGATCAATCCCTGACAAACACAGAGGGATGACTGGATGCAAATATTATTTTATATTTGAAAGATAGCAGTTTTAATATCCATCGGCTTGCACGTTACATAAGAGTACAGAAGTGTTAGTGAGGAAGTGAAGAAGGAAAACCACAGGCTTCATATATCATAATAATATTTTTTTTAGAATTATAGCTGTATTTCAGAGGCAGTAAAAATTACTACAAAGCACCCAAATTAAATTATTCATGTTGTGGGGATGAAGTAACAAAAAATCCATGACACTTTTCAGCCGAAACACTTTAAGAAACACAGACACACACACAGACACAGACACACACACACACACACACACAGATACATACTCCAGACATGTATTTATATATAAAAAAAAAATTTGTAATAGTTGGCCAGAATAAGAGCTATATTACTTGTGGTTCTCATCTTTCCCTCTTTCTATATCCTCTATTACTACCCACAACAAGAAGCTAGTTTATTCAATTCTTTACATCTCAATGATGTACTTTGACAAAGAGGTCTCAAGATTCCACTATACTAAAACATTTTCATCCTCTTGGAGGATTTGAATAAATACTAAAGGTTATGGGTGTTATTTCAGCATGTGAATTTCTAGAGGGAAATGTTTCAGTCAAGAATTCAGGCATTCTGTCTACTATCTGAGCTTTCTCCATGCCTCAAGTGTTGGTCAATGCTACAGAATTTCCTGAATGACACAGTCCTTCCTCACCAAGACTGTAACAGCCTAATAAAGAACGAGGCATAGACCACTAAATAAACCTTATGAATAATAGTTCTTACACATTGATGTCTTAACATGGTACAGGTGAGTACCTTACAAAAACTTACTCATTTAATCTTTACAAAGACCCTATAAAATACATACTATTATTCCAAGTTTCTATGAAAAAAAAAAAAAAAAGAGACTCAGGGAAGTTAACTACATGTCTCAATATTATGCGGCTTCCAAGTGGTGAATTTAAGCATAGGTCCTTTAAGGCTCAAGTCCATTGTCTTAACCACTTCATCTTAGACCTCCAAACTGTGATGTATCTTTTTTCTACCTTTCCCCATCAACCAAGCACCTTCTCATCAGATTCATTTTATGCCTCTTTTACTGGTGTTTCAACATTTGAACTTTACAGTTTGGCTGAAAGTTAATCCAATAGAGTAGAGGCTTTG
The DNA here is from genome assembly GCF_037993035.2 of Macaca fascicularis. Taxonomy (NCBI): domain Eukaryota; kingdom Metazoa; phylum Chordata; class Mammalia; order Primates; family Cercopithecidae; genus Macaca; species Macaca fascicularis. The sequence continues at coordinate 14,635,042 of NC_088386.1, forward strand.
TATGTAGGTGTATTTGAAAAGCACTTTCATTAGCTACAGAGACTTTAGCCCTGTATCCTGGAATTAGGCAGGGTTAGGAGATGGCCACCTGGAATTAAAATATGAAGTTTACCAAAGAATAGTAACCAAAAGTGCTAGGTTGTTTGAGATCCCTTTCAGAGTCCCTGTTCTTTGAATCATGCCCTGATTATTTTCTCTGATGTGTATATGCTCACCTGTAGGTTAGCCATAACTCTCTCAGCCCCACCCTCATCAGCAGCTATTTATTAAATACTTCAGTGTTACTCAGGATGCATGTAAATGCTATGTAATTTTAAATATCTGTGATTATGTATTCCTTGTAGAATCAAATAAGAACGATGAAAGCCACTCTCCTCCTATGATCAAATTAACTTAGTCACATAAAAGTAGGAAACATGTCAAAAATAACCATTTCAGGCCTCTGGAAATCAAGCAAACAGAAACAACTAATGGAGAAGCATTTATTCATAAGAAACCCACTGGAAGCCTAATAAGGGCAGTGGGATCTGTAGCCTTCCTTCCTGGGAATGCTTTCCTCCTCCTTGCCTATTTCAGGTGAAGTGACAACTCAAAACCAGTAGGCATGTTGCCAGAGTGGGCTGACATTTTTGAACAGGAGATATAAAACCATATTCACATTATTAAAGTAGCAAATTTTGGAGGAAATGAACAGGGAAGCTTGTGCCTCTGTTAACTTATGGTTACGGAGCTGTGAATAACCCATAGAGTGAGTGGAGAGAACCTAGAAATGAGAGACACAGAAGGATCTGATAAGCTCTTAATACCTCCCTGAGAGACTGGATAAATAAACATACATGCAAGGAAAGCCAACTTGGGCCCAGCAGAAAGGAGAAGATAGGGTGTATTTGAGAACTGGCTGAATTTTGAATGTGTTCCTCAGAGAAAGCCTTTCAGCAAAAGGTGGAAACCTTATGGAATCAACGTGTTCGAGCACAACTGCCCAAATCATTGACTGATCACAGAGCCATGAAAGACACAGAGTGACCCCTAGGGTAGCCAGGTTAAAAAATAAAAATGAGGGCAAGATAAGCTGAACACACACATCTGTGGCCATACATCATGAGAACTGAAATCCAGGGAAGTCATTAAAAAAACAAGCATATAAACAACAACAGCAAAAGCATACACATCTTAAGGGGGAAATGAGAGTTGAGTTGCTATAGTATCTGAAATGCCTGGTTTTGATAACTAGTTAATATAGGAAACTCAAACAACTGAATAGCAAAAACAAAAACAAAAAATTCAGTTAAAAACAAACGAAAGATCTGAATAGCCATTTCTCAAAGAATATATACAAATGACCAACAGACACATGAAAAAGACTCAACATCACGAGGTAACGTGAAAATCAAATCTATTTGAATGCAATGAGATACCGTCTCACTCCAGTTAAAATGAGTGTTATCAAAAAGATGAAAAATACTGGATGTTGGAGAAGATGCAGAGAAAAAATGCTCATAAACTGTGTGGGGGAATGTAAATTAGTACACTGTGAAAAAAAGTATGGAATTTCCTCAAAAATTAAATATAGAACTGCTGCTGGTTAATTATAAAAGAAAATCAGTATATCAAAGAGCTATTTACACACCCATGTTTATGACAGCACCGTTTACAATAGACAAACTATGGAAATCACCCAAAGTGTTCACCAATGGATGAATGAATAAATAAAATTTAGTACATGTGCACAGTGGAATATTTTTTAGTCATTAAAGAGAACAAAGTCCTGTCATTTGTAAAATCATGGATGAAACTGGAGGCCAGGCATGGTAGCTTAAGCCAGTAATCCCAGCATTTTGGGAGGCCAAGGTGGGCGGATCACAAGGTCAGGATATCGAGACCATCTTGGCGAACACGATGAAACTCCCTCTCTACTAAAAATACAAAAAAAATTAGCCGGGCATGGTGGCGGGCGCCTGTAGTCCCAGACACTCGGAAGGCTGAGGCAGGAGAACTGTGTGAACCTGGGAAGCAGAGCTTCCAGTGAGCCGAGATTGCGCCACTGCACTCCAGCCTGGGCGACAGAGCAAGACTCCATTAAAAAAAAAAAAAAGAAAGAAAGAAACTAGAGGACATTATGTTAAATGAAATAAGCCAGGTACAGAAAGACAAATAGTGCATGTTCTCACTCACAAGTGGAAGTTAATAGAAAATTGATCTCATGGAGATAGAGAGTAGAGTAACAGTTACTAGAGGCTGGAAAGGGTAGTGCAGAGTGCAGGGGGTGTGGGCGGGGGTGGTGGGAATAGAGAGGGGTTAATGGGTAAAAAAATATACATTTAGATAAGAGGAATAAGATCTAGCATTCAGTAGCACAATAGAGTGACTATGATTAGCAATAATTTATTGTATATTTCAAAAGAACAAAAGGAACGGAATTGGAATGTTCCTAACACAAAGAAACGATAAATGTTTAAGAGGATGGGTATCCCAATTACCCGGATTTGATTACTGCACATTGTACACTTATACCAAAATATTACATGTACCTCATAAATATGTGCAAGTAGCATGTATCCATAAAAATTTTAAAAACTGTATGGTTTTGAACAAAATGTCCATCCTGTGCCAATACCTTAATTGCAGCCTAATAAGAAACTGTGACGCAGAGGTCCCAGCTTAGCTTTACCTGGATTTCTGACCCATGGAAACTCTGAGATAATAAACAGATATTATTTTAATCTAGTAAGATTTTGGGTAAATTGTTACATAAAAGGAGGTAACAAAAACAGAACTTTCCTTTTATCATCAACTTTTCTCTTCCAGGCCAGGCATGGTTGACTTGCACCTGTAATCCCATTTTCGGAGACCTAGGCAGGTAGATAACTTGAGTTCAGGAGTTTGAGACCAGCCTGGGCAACATCCTGAAACCCTGTCCCTACAAAAAAAATGCCAAAAACATTAGCCAGGCATGCTGGCACATGCCTGTGGTCCCGGGTCCCTGGGAAGATGAGGTGAGAGGATCACTTGAGCCCAGGAGGTCAAGGCTGCAGTGAGCCGTGATCATGCCACTGCACTCCAGTGCATCCCTAAAGCATCTCTCTTTCTCTCTTTCACTTCACCTTTCCTCCTGCTATAGTCCTGTTTATGTTTATGTTTAATGTCTACCTTTAAAATACATACTAAAGACAAATTTCCAAGCAACAGAAAATAAACACAGGTAGAAGCTTTTTGAATTAAACCATGATGTCTGATTTTCTTGCATATTTCTACCATTTCTAGCTGTCCAGAGAGCAATTAAGTTATATTGGATCACAATTTGCATGGTATATTGATGGACGTAATAACTTACATCTATTGCTTCCAAAGATATTGTTTTCTTTTGTCTTAATTTATAAAATTTATCCATATTAGTAACTTTCTCCAGTGTACATTTTCTCATTATTCTGTTTTCCTTCTTTATGAATTTTAATTTTATAATATTTTTCTTTCTTTTATTTTAATACCAAAACTGAAGCTAATGTGATTGTCTAATACAAAAAAAAAATTGGGGGGATGGATGCGTCTCAGTAAAGAAAAATGAAAGTCACACATATTGAAATAGATTAGTATTAGTAAATTACCTTTACTCCCTTCCACCCCTTTCATCCATTTCTCTGAATATCAAATGATAGATCCATACTCATAGGCCAAGCTTGATACTGTCCTATGTTTCTCTGAGATTGAAGAGATGGGCCCCTCTTATGTAACTATAATCTATTTTATCTGAAGTAAATCAATAAAAGGAGTTAAAATATTATCAATGTTATACTCTAAACTTCCAATGCTTCTTTACAATACAAGGATCTCAAACATTGTTTGTTATACTAAAAGTGGTAATGTGTGTGTGTGTGTGTGTGTGTGTGTGTGTGTATATATATATATATTAGAGATACAATCTTACTCTGTCACCCAGGCTGAAATGCAGAGGCATTATCATGGCTCACTGCAGCCTTGACCTCCGGGAATCAAGGAATCCTCCCCTCTCAGCTTCACCAGTAGCTGGGACTATAGGCATGCGCCACCACACCTGGCTATTATTTTTACATTTTTAGTAGAGGTGAGGTCTCACAGCATTGACCAGGCTCGTCTTGAACTCCTGGCCTGAAGCAATCTTCCTGCCTTGGCCTCCCAGAATGCTGAGATTACAGGTGTAAGCCTGTAGGATAGTATCCTACAGCCTGGCCTGAAGGATAGTTTTATTTTAAAATCTGTCACTAACCAATGCTTTTAAAAAATACAGTAAAATAAATTACTAGAAAAACGAAGTATTAAAAAAGACCAGAAAATGTAAGATCAATGTTAATTTTCACTCTAAGAATCACTAGATTTTATCAAATAGCTATGAAAGTTTCTAAACACTCTCTATTTCCATACTTAACACAGTCTGGAAGTAAACGTTTCAGAGGATGGCACAAGGTCACAGACTACATTTTCAGTAGATTTGGTCTAAAAGATCACTTCTAATTTTGAGGACAGAGACTTTTAGTACAGCTCTTTAAGAATAGTTATTTGAAGTGTTATAGCTCTTTTAGAATTGTCTAGCAGGCTTTCTGGTTTTGTCAGAAAGACCCTAAAAATAAAATTTTTTAAAGAAAGAAAAAATAATAATTAATAATAATAATAAAAGAATGGTTATTTGAACTCCGTTGGTCATCAAGGTTTGTGTTGCATATGGGTAGAGATGGCCACAGGATGTAATATCGCAAGCAGCAAGAGTATCGTCCTTGGCTCATTCTAAAACTCCCTAACTTGAACAATGTCAAGAGTTTCCTCCTTTCTTACTTCAACAATTTTCTCCTCTCAAATGGTGAAAATGTAAGAGAGATTTGAGCATGGTTAAAAGATCTGAAAGAAAATCTTATCTGGGAGGAAGTAGAGTTAGTGGGACTGTGCTGAGTAGGAATGTGATGACTTAGGCAGGTGGGGCGAAAGATGGAGAGTAATTATATCCCAGGAACCAGAGTTTAAAAAAAAATTATAAAGAAGTCTCCTTGGGGTCGTGGTAATTTCTACATTCCCCTGACCTGGCACGGGGCTTCTTCAGCAGACTTTATTTTACCTGCCTCTAGCCTTACAGGAGGCTTATCAAGGTGATAAGATGCTGTTGCTTTATGAGTGAACTCTTATGCCCTGTAACTTAGTTTAACAATAATCACTATCATCCACTGAATTTGTGTAATAATGGCTTTCTTCCAAACCTGCAAATACACACTTCTAATTGCTTGATGATAACGTATTTAAAAAAAAAAATGATGGAATTTTGGAAGGCTTACAAATCAAATGGAAATGAGGAAGTTCTGCGTAGACGTGATTTATTTTTCAGCACTCTCTCATGTGCTTTTTAGATACAGTCAGTTCCTAACACATTTCTGAACAGTGTCTTTGTTGTATATAAACTCCCATTCTAACCAGAGAAATGGAGAGTTAATGGTTTTCTTTATCAATTCTAGAACTGGATTATATTGCAAAAATAAATTTAGGTGTATATATGCAAAAATCTGTAAATCACACAGAAACAAGTGCTTGCTGAAGTATGAAAGCTATTATAGTTTTCCTCAGAAGCATAGTGCTTAGTCTATAAAAACTTCTTTGTAAACTTAATGACAGTCTAGTTCTCCCTGATAGTTTTGTGCAATACTTTAAGGTTATGTCAAGTTATGTTCTGTGATTCAATAAGCAAACACTTAAGTGCAATGAGAAAAAAAAAAAAAAAGAAAGCAAGAGTGACTTCGCTTTAATATGGGATCGTGTGATGCCACAGCCCAAACAACACAGAAATTTATGATTTAAAAGTTTAAACTACGAAAAACAAACAAACAAACAAAAAATAATAAATACAAGCATTGATGGAATTAAGTTACTATTTAATTTAGAAAACATGGTAACTGTCTTTTTTATTTTATTTTTTAAAATATTCCTTTAGGGGCCAGGCGTGGTGGCTCATGCCTATAATCCCAGCACTTTTGGAGGCTGAGGTGGGAGAATCACGAGGTCAGGAGATTGAGACCATCCTGACTAACATGGTGAAACCCCATCTCTACTAAGGTTGAGGCAGGAGAATGGCATTAATCCAGGAGGCAGAGCTTGCAGTGAGCCAAGATCATGCCACTGCACTCCAGCCTGGGTGACAGAGCGAGACCCCATCTGGAAAAAAAAAAAAAAAAAACCTTTAATATCTATTATAAGTAAAACCTGTTGATAGAATGTATATTATATTGAGTCTATGCTGCCTATTCCCTTGTTGGAATCCTACCTAAAGATTAAAAAGTGAGAGGGAAGAAATGTGCCTGTATTTAGCATAAATCATGTAGGGTGGATGTCCCTAAAGTGAAACCTAACATAGTTCAAATACACATGAGGTACTTAGTAAAACATATTGAATAAATGTCTTAGTATGTTCTGGCTGTTATAACATAATAACCATAATTGGGTGTCTTGTTAATAATAGAAATTTATTTCTCACAATCTGTAGGCTGAGGAATCCAAGATCAAGGCATCAGCAAATTTGGTGTCTGGCGAGGGCAACTTTTTGGATCATATATGGTGCTTTCACTATGTGTCCTCAAATATTGAAAGGAGCCAAGAAGGTCTCTAGTGGCCTCTTTTATAAGGAGAGTCATGAGTCATCCCATTCATGACAGCTCCAGCCTCATGAATTAGTCACCTCCCAAAGGTTCTACCACTGAATACCATCAAGTTGGTGGTTAGGATTGCAACACATAAATTTGAAGAGGATAGAGATGTTCAGACATTCAGACCATGGCATTCTACCCCCTGATCCCACCAAATTCATGTCCTTCTGTGTCCGGAATTGGTTCCTTCTGGTGGGTTCTTGGTCTCACTGACTTCAAGAATGAAGCCGGGACCCTCGTGGTGAGTGTTACAGTTCTTAAACATGGTGTGTCCGGAGGTTGTTCCTTCAGATGTTCAGATGTGTCTGGAGTTTCTTCCTTCTGGTGGGTTTGTGGTGTTGCTGACTTCAGGAGTGAAGCTGCAGACCTTCCCAGTGAGTGTTGCAGCTCTTAAAAGTGGCCTCTCTGGAGTTGTTTATTCCTCCTGGTGGGTTCGTGGTCTCACTGACTTCAGGAGTGAAGCTGCAGACCTTTGCAGCTCAGAAAGGTAGTACAGACCCAAAGAGTGAGTAGCAGCAAGATTTATTGCAAAGAGTGAAAGAACAAAGCTTCCACAGCATGAAAGGGGACCCCACAGGGTTTCTGCTGCTGGCTCAGGGTGGCCAGCTTTTATTCCCTTATTTGGCCCCACCCACATCCTGCTGATTGGTCCATTTTACAGAGTGCTGATTGGCCCATTTTACAGAGTGCTGATTGGTGTGTTTACAAACCTTTAGCTAGACCCAGAGCACTGATTGGTGCATTTACAATCCTTTAGCTAGACAGAAAAGTTCTCCAAGTCCCCACCAGACCCAGAATCCCAGCGAACTTCACCTCTCACTTCTTGCCTGTGAACATTTATTCCATTTCAGTGGTGCCAACAATGCTAATTCACTCTTGCATACACTCAAAAGTCTAAAGTCCAAAGTCTCATTTAAATATCATCTTAGCCAGGCACAGTGGCTCACACCTATAATCCCAGCTCTTTGGGAGGCTGAGGCGGGTGGACCATGAGGTGAGGAGTTCGAGACCAGCCTGACCAACATGGTGAAACACCATCTCTTCTAAAAATACAAAAATTAGCCAGGGGTGGTGGCACATGCCTGTAATCCCAGCTACTCAGGAGGTTGAGGCAGGAGAACTGCTTGAACCTGAGAAGCGGAAGTTGTAGTGAGCCAAGATATCACCACTGCACTCCAGCCTGCGTGACAGAGTGAGACTCCGTCACATAAAAAATAAATAAATAAAATAAATAAATATAATTGTATTCAGGTATAAATGAGTGCCACCGCTCAGAAATCAATACTGAAAATATGCGGTTTTGACATGGTGAACAGAAGAAGCCTCAAGGTCTCTCTGACCTTCCCCTACATCCACACCATCTCAAAGAGGTTGAATTCCCTTTATCTGCCTAAGATACAAACCCACCATAAAGAAAAATTGTTGTTTCTTTACCTAACTGTTATCTTATTAAATATTGCAGTAAAAAAGATCAAGATGTGACCACACCTAAGCAGACATTTTTAGGAGTTATAATGACTCTCTCTGAGGACTAAACTTTGATTTTTTCATCTTGCCCAAATTCCTAAGGGGTCTGGGGACCTACAAATCATAAATGCTCATCAGATGAGTTTTATTTAACCCTATATATCATGATATACTTTCCAGCCTGACTCTGGCATAACATTTATGAGACAAAGAAGAAAATAAAAATATTTTACCCCAAAACATGTTTATTTGCCATATTTTGAAATGGTCCTGCAAAACTGTTCTTTGTAGGGGGAAAATTTACATCTGTAAAGAATCTCCATTAACATAACTAGATCTTTTTCTTCCAGACCCTCCCAATCCTAAAGAGGTAAGATCTGAATAGGAAACATTTGTCACTTATCTGCTCTAAGGGCAGCCACTATAAGACTTCAAAAGAACCGTGTCTCTACAATCTTTACCTTAACCTGAACATTCCCGTTCTATTGATCCCAGGTCTTTAGACAAAATCAACCAATTGTCAACCAGAAAATATTTAAATTCACCTGTAGCCTGAAAGTCCCTCCAGTTTGAGTTGTTCTGCCCTTCTAAATCAATGTATTTCTTAAATGTATTTGATTGATGTATTTCTTAATCAATGTATTTCTTAAATATATTTGATTGATGTCTCATGCCTCTCTAAAATGTATAAAACTAACCTGTGCCCCGACCACCTTGGGCACATGTTCTCAGGACTTCCTGAGGGCTGTATCACAGGCCATGGTCACTCATATTTGGCTCAGAATAAATCTCTTCACATATTTTAGAGTTCAACTCTTTTCATTGACATCTCCAAGGAACATTTAAATTTCTAAGAAACTATTTACAGGTTAATCTCTGTTCCAGGATTCAATCATTCTCCCTAGCAATCATTTATTGCCCCTCAATAGAATTTCTCTTTTTCCCGTTCCCATAACCTGTTTTAGCAGAATCCAAGCCCCCATTATTTCTGTGACCTTGAAATGGTATACGAGCTTCTGTAACTCATTGGTGTCATGTGTGCCCATGTGAAGAGGCCACCAAACAGGCTTTGTGTGAACAATAAAGCTTTTTCATCACCTGGGTGCAGGTGGGCTGAGTCTGAAAAAAGTCAGCAGAGGCAGGTTGGAGTGGCATGGAAACCTCAAGTAGGAGAGGTAAAGTTGAAGGAAGATTTTGTGCTAAGTGGCAATATTGTGTGGTTGTTAGAAGAAGCGTTTGTCATATAGAATGATTGGTGATGGCCTGGATGTGGTTTTGTACAAATCGAGAAACTAAATGGAAGACACAAGGTCTGAATAAGAGGAGAAAAACAGGTGTTAAAGGACTTAGAATTGGGAGGACCCAGGACATCCTATTAGAGACTGCCCAAGGGGGTTGAGTGTGAGTATTTGCTTGGTTGGTGTGTTTTTGGGCTCTATCCTTGAGGGTTTTTTTTTTTTTATGTTGTCATATACCAGGCCAGATTGATATAGATAAAAACACCACTCTTCATTAGAAAATATACAGAGTCCTCCTTTGTCAGCACTGAGTAAGTCAAGGCCTATTCCTGTCTTCTTATATTAATAAGAAAAATAAAATAAAATAGTGGTGAAGTGTTGGGGTCATGAGGGGAACAGAAAGCTGTTCTGCCCTATTTGCAAATTGAATTTTGGGAGTAAGGAAAACTATTGTGCATGTGCCTGTCCAATTAGCAAGGAGCCACAGAGGAAGAAGAGACCTTTTGTAAGGCAAAACTGGAAATGTAAAGTGAAAAGATGAGAAGAAGAAAAGCTGGCCATGAAGGACAGAAGTAGGAATACTGGCTGCTTTTTCAGCTGTCTTATCAGCATAATTGTTGCCTTGAGCCATGGGGTCTGAGGCCCCTTGATGGCCTTTGCAGTGAATGACTCCAGCTTTTTTGGAAGTAAAATGGCTTTAGGAAGAGTTTTTATTAAAGCGGTATTAATGATGGAGGACCCTTGTGTAGTGAGGAAATTTTTTTCTGCCCATATAACAGCATGGTGGTGCAGGATATGGAAGGTGTATTTAGAGTCAGTAGGAATATTGATGCCTAGTCCCTTTGCAGGAATGAGAGCTCTAGTTACACCAATAGGTTCAGCTTGCCGAGAGGTAGTGGACTGGGGCAGAGCAGTAGCCTCAAGGATAGATGTGGAAGATACTATAGCATAGCCTGCCTTTGCTGGTGAGTGGTGAGGTGATTAAGCCTGGTGGAATGGCTATCAATAAACCAAGTGTGGTCAGGGTGAGGAACATGAAAGAAGGAAATATGGGGGAATGGAGTGAATGCCAGGTGGATCAGAGGGATACAGTCATGGGGGTCAGGTGTGGTATCAGTAATAACGTGGGAGGCCAGATTGAAGTCTGGGCCAGGAACAATGGTAATTGTGGGAGACTCAACAAAGAGTGAGTACAGCTGAAGGAGATGAGGGACAGAAAGCATATGCATCAAGTGTGAGGAGGAAAAATTGATTTTGAAAGTTATGGGAACTGTAGAGAGTAAGCAGAGCATAGCTTGTGATTTTGAGGGTCTCTAAAAGTACTAAAGCAGTGGCAATGAGGTGTGGCTATGGCCTAGGATGTCAGGGAAGCAGATAATTTGGTCAAAATGTCTTGACCTAATAAGGGAGCTGGGCAGGTGGGGATAACTAAAAAGGAGTGCACAAAAGAATGTTGTCCAAGTTGACACCAGAGTTGAAGAGTTTTAAGGGGTTTAGAAGCCTGGCTATCAATATCCACAACAGTTGTGGGGTCAAGGGAAACAGGCCATTGAAAAGAAGGTAATGTGGATGGGTAGCCTCTGTATTAAGAAGGGAATGGACTTTCCCTCCACTATAAGAGTTACTCAAAGTGTCTGTGACCGTTCAGGAGGCTTCTGAGGCAATTAGGCAGCGTCAGTCTTCAGCTCCTAAGCCGAGAAGATCTGAGAAGGAGTCAGTCAGAGAGCCTTGGGCCAGAGTTCCAGGGGCTCTGGGAGTGGCTGCCAGTAAGTTGGACAGTCTGATTTCCAGGGGGTCCCACACAGATGCAACACAGCTTAGGAGGAATCCTGGGCTGCAGGCATTCCTTAGCCCAGTGGCCAGATTTCCAGCACTTGAAGCAAGATCCTGGGGCAGGAGGTCCTGGAGGAATGCCTGGCTGCACAGTTTAGGTGTTTTGAAGTTCTTGTGTGCTGGAGATGTGGCTGGGGTTTTTGTTACAGAGGAGGCAAGCAATTGCAACTCAGAAATAGGTTGCCACTTGGCTGCCTCTCTTTATTATTGTATGAAGATGCGGTTAATTAAGTCCTGTTGTGGGGTTTGAGGGCTGGAATCTAATTTTTGGAGTTTTGTTTTTTTAATGTTGGGAGCGGATTGGGTAATAAAATGCATATTGAGAATAAGATGGCCTTCTGGCCCTTCTGGGTCTAGGGTGTTAAAGTGTCTAAGGGTTGTTGCCAAACAGGCCATGAACTGGGCTGGTTTTCTATATTTGATGAAAAATAGCCTAAACGCTAACAGATTTGGGAAAGGTAGTATAAAGAAAAAAGAGCATTAGCCTTGACTATGTCTTCAGCTCCATCCACCTTTCTAAGAGGAAATTGTTGGGCAGATGGGGGAGGGCTAGTCCTGGAACAAAACTGTAAGCCTGACCAGGCGTGAGGAGGGGAGGTGATAGAAGGATTATAGAGTAGGGGAGCAGAAGCTGAAGAAGAATGGCTCACCCTGGCAAGGAGCAGCCTGGAGAGGAGGGGAGAGGTTAGATGGGTCAGTAGAAAAGGGGGATTCAAAGGACTCAAAGCTTGGGGTAGAGACTGAAGGAACAGACAGAAGAGAAAGAAGAAAGATTTGGGATGAGTCGCTTTGGGAGCAGAGACTAGGGAGGGACCAATGTGTAAAAGATTGCCTGGACATCAGGCACCTCAGACCATTTGCCTATTTTTTTGACAAAAATTATCCAGATCCTGTAGGATGGAGAAATTGAAGTGCCATTCTCTGGCCACTTGGAATTACTGTTGAGTTTGTGTTGGGACCAAGAGGTATTGCAGAAGAAAATAAGGTGTTTAGGTTTTAGGTCAGGAGTGAGTTGAAGAGGTTTTAAGTTCTTGAGAACACAGGCTAAGGGAGAAGAAGGGGTAACGGAGGGTGGAAGATTGCCCATAGTGAAGGAGGTAAATTTAAAGAGAAAGGTAGAAACACGGAGAAGGGGGTGGTGAAAAGCCCTGGGCTGCAATGTGGGTGAGCAGCCAAAGCAGGCGTCCCTGCAATTGACTTGGCACCAAAATGATGTGGGTGAATGACTAAGGCAGGCATCCAGTGGTGATTAGACACCAGTGAAATGTGGGTGAATAATCAGGCAGGCGTCCCTGCAGTGATTAAACACCAAGGGAAGACTGTCTTCCTGAGTCTGTGACCACCCCTGGAATTTTGGGTCCACAGATAAAATGTGTCTCCTTTGTCTCTACTAGACAGGAAAAGGAACTGGAATTGGAAGGACAGGGAGATTGAAGGGTAGCAAGAGAGGCTGTAGAAGAGAGTGAAAAGACTGCTTACCTGATTTGAAATTGGTGAGATGTTCCTTGGGCTGGTTGGTCTGAGGACCCGAAGTCGTAGGTGGGGATCTTCTCATGGAGTGAGGGCGAGGACAGGGGACCGGTCTCTCAAAGGAGTCCTCCTGTCCCAGGTCTTCAGCACCAAATGTCATGCTCATCCATGTGAAGAGACCACCAAACAGGCTTTGTGTGAGCAATAAAGCTTTTTCATCACCTGGGTACAGGTGGACTGAGTCCGAAAAGAGAGTCAGCAAAGGGAGATAGGGGTGAAGCCATTGTATAGGATTTGGGTAGGTAGTTAAAAATTACAGACAAATGGGGTTGTTCTCTGGCGGGCAGGGGCAGGGGTCACAAGGTACTCAGTGGGGGAGCCTCTGAGCCAGGAGAAGGACTTTCACAAGGTAATGTCATCAGTTACAGCAAGATCTGGCTATTTTCATTTCTTTGATTCTTCAGTTGCTTCAGGTCATCTGGATGTATATGTGCAGGCTTGGGCTCAGAGGCCTGACAATTGGGAATAAATAGGAAAAGAAAAAAAGAGGCCAGATGAGGTCAGTACTTAAATATTTCTTCACTGAGGAGAGGAAAAGGGGAGTGGGGAATTGCAGGAGTATGCAGGAGTAAATAATTTTCAGGGGAAATTAATGTACCTTCTAGACAGAGATCAACTTGTAATGCGTCTCTTTGTGAAGGTGAGGGGGTTCTTTCTGAAGGCTTGGAGCTTAAGGTTTTTCAAGGACAGTGGATAGGCAAAGAACTAGAGAATAGGTGCTGCTGATTGGTTGAAGATGCAATCATGAATGAAAACAGTTTTCATTTGCTTGAGTCCACCTCTAGGTGGGGGCACACAGAACTAGTTGAATCATGAGTCATGTGTCTGGCTGGGGTCAGTCACTTGCCAGAATGCAAAAGTCTGAAAAATATCTCAAAAGACCAATCTTAGGTTATACAGTAGTGGCGTTATCTACAGGAGTAATTAGGGAAGTTACAAATCTTGTGATCTCCAGAATAAAGGGGGTTATTATTTAACTATGCTTACATCTTAGAATTCAGGCCTCTTTCTAATCTCAACCTGGTGGCCCCTTATTAGCTTTACATGGAGAGTTTAGTTTGGGGACGGGCCATTATAATCCTTGCTTTAAGGTTAAGCTGTAAACTAACTTCTTTCCAAAGTTAGCTTGGCCTGTACCCAGGAATGGCCAAGGACAACTTGGAGGTTAGAAGCAAGATGAAGTCAACTATGTCATATTTCTCTTACAGCCGTAATTTTGCAAACATGGCTTCAAGTCCTTTTAATTTTCAAAGCACTCAGCATGCTGAAGTGTCATATTTTAGAAATCATTTTCTGTGCCCCAGTACTGTGCCATGAAGAAGATCATCTCATAATCAGTCCTCTCCTATCAATAATGTTGGGGAGTGTGATCAAGCAGAGGAAGCTGCAACAACTTAGTGTTTCTGGCCACTCTTAGTTCCACATAGCATACATGCTTATTTGAGAGCTAGTTGGTCTCCTGCAAAGGAATAAAGGTAGAAGAGTAAGATGACCTCTCATCAGAGGCTGTGGGCAGATAGCCATGCCAGAGGACAAGATAGAGGGTGGTCCAGGAGCAAGCACCTCTTGAAGCTGAGTTGAGGTGAAGTCAACAAGGGTGCAACCAAAAACTATTACCAAAGCCTAGCAAGACCAGTTTATGAGTCAAGCTGGCTGCAGATTTCTCTGCCTATGTCAGTAAGGCATGCTGTAACTATAGTGATATGAAAGACACATTATTCTGGAAATCCAAGGATTACTACAAGTTCAGGGAACCCCTGCTTTCCACATCCTGACGCATGTGGAGCCTACTTTACTGTTCATTTACATTTCAGAGAAAGGAGTCCAGGAGACACAGAAGGCTATTTCAGAGGCTAGGCACTGAAAGAGACTGAAAACTCCCATTAAATAAACTAAGTTATTAAACTGAACTAAAAGGAATCCATATTACACATTGGTCTCTTTTTTTCTGCTAATTGGGGTAGGAAGGCTTATGTACAATATCAAATTCAGTTTAATCAAGAATAAAGAAATTATTTTTTCTTGTATGTTAAAGCAGCATTTTGAGCTAAAATTAATAAACTGAAGCCCCTCTCCCACACATTTTTTTAGCTAAAAATATGAATTTGTTACTCAAAATCATCAAGTATTGATAGGTTCTGCTTCCTTTTTCCCAGACAATTGTTTCTCTTTTTTGTTTGTTCTAAAATATTTAATTGACAAATAAAATAGCATATATTCAAAGTGTACAACATGATGATTTGATATATGTATACATTGTGTAATAGTTACTATAATCAAATTACATAAAACATCCATCAGCACACATAGCTATCATTGTGTGTGTGTGATAAGGACGCTGAAAATGTGCTCTCATCAAATTTCACATTAAATAATAGAGTAGTATTAACTATCATCAGCATGTGTACATTAGATCCCAAGATCTTATTAATCTTATAATTGAAATTTTATGCCTTTGTCCAATATCTCTTATTTTCCCTTGATCCTGTAACTGAGTACTCTATTTTTAAGGAGTTTTTCTTAGTTCTTTTTTCCTTTCCTCCCTTTGTTGATGCCTTTTTCTTGTTAATAGTAAAATAGTGACTTTTGCTCTCCTCTCCACCAGGCACTCCCTTGCACTAGTAGCTTTATCTAATTATATATTTGCTTACAAGTTTCAGAGACTGAATCTTGAGACAATCCAGGTGCCCATGGAATTTTCAGCCACTGGGAGATTATCTTGAGGCTACAGTTAAAGTATAATCTAGATACGCTTAAAATGGTGCCAACTCATGCACCAGATGAGACAATAACTCAAGACAAAGCTTCAGTGCCTTTCCTGCATGCTCAAAATACCAAACCTCCCTCTGAAAGTCATCACATTCTGCCCAAAAATTTGAAATGGTTTTTCTAAGGAAGCAAGCCTAGATCATTTTTGAAACCGCCTTTGCAAAATTATGACTGAGACAGTAAAAGAGGTCTAACTTAACCAACTCCATCTTGCTTTTAACTTTTAAGCTGTCCTCGTTCCTTTCTGGGCATAGGCTGACTAACTTTGGAAGAAACCTGGTTTATAGTTTAAAAGAAAGACAATAGCAGTCCTTTCCCAAAACAAACGTCCTTCTTGCCTGGGGACTGGACTGCCTTTGTAGGACTAACAAATTAGCCAAAAGCTTAGAAATTATGGTTTAGGAGTCATGCAGCTGGAGGCTACAAGATCCTAATCCTCCTTAAACTGCTCCTAAGCTCAGGGCTTGAGCTATTTTGCAGACCCTACACTTGATGGTTCAGCTGGCACCACACAGATTGATCAACTGGCTCATCCGATCTTGTGACGCCCATCCAGAAACTGACTCGGCACAAGAGAACAGCTTCAACTTCCCACATTTCATCTCTGACCCAACTAATCATTACTCTGGACTCACTGGCCTTCCCCTCTGCCCCCCCACCACCAAAACAGCCTTAAAAACTCTGATCCCCGAATGCTCAGGAGACTGATTTGAGTAATAATAAAACTCCAATCTCCTGCACAGCCAGCTCTGTGTGAATTACTGTTTCTCTATTGCAAGTCCCCTGTCTTGATAAATTGGCTCTGTCTAGGTGGCAGGCAAGGTGAAACCACTGGGTGGTTACATTTTCCCACTGCTATTTTTGTTAAATAAAGTCAATATCCTGCCACCCCTTGTGTTTGTTTTTTGGTTTTGCAAACAGGGAGCATCCAAATCAGGGAAATGCAAATCAAAACCACAATGAGAGATCACTTCATGCCTTTTAGAATGGCTATTATCAAACAGACAAGAAATAGCAAGTGTTGGGGAGGGTGTGGAAAAAGGAAAACACTTGTATATAGTTGGTGGGAATGTAAATTTGTCCAGCCATTGTGGAAAATAATATGGATGTTTCTCAAAAACAAAAATGTTGCCATATGATCCAGCAATCCCACTGCTGGGCATATATCCAAAAGAAATAAAAATAGAATCTTGAAGACATTCCCACACTTCCATGCATATTGCAGTGTTACTCATATTAACCAATAAACAGAAACAACCTAAGTGTCATCTACAGATAAAAGTATTAAAAAAATGTGCTTTCCTTTTCTCTCTCTCTACTTTTCCTGGGGAATCAAGTGTCCCAGGAAGTCTCTCAAAATCGATACACAATTGAATAAGACACACTTCAGCCCTTCCTAGCAATTAGTGAGACATAGTCTCAGAAGCTAACAGTAATAGCAAAGAATAGTGTGTGAAGTGTGACAGTGTAGCTACTTATACAAAACATCATGAAAACCTAAAGGACAGGGGAAGTTTTGCAGCAGAAGTTACATTTGACCAAGACTTTGAAGACCAATAATAATTGGCCAAGATGGGAAGAGGATAGAAGATCCCAAACAACTTTTTCAAAAGCATAAAACACCAGGCAGGCTTGAGGACTCAGAGAGTTTGTTTTGACTGAGACATATGGAGCATGCATGTAGAAGTGAAGAACAATTAGCTGTGAGGATAGACGCAATGAGCCAGAAATACAGGCCTGTGTACAATTAAATATTGAATAGTGAACGATTTGATATTTGAGTATTATGGGAGCTATGAATATTATGGGAGTTTAGAAACAACAAAATCTAATGAGGACAGAGTACTCAGAGAAGGCTTCATGGAGCAGATGTGACTGATGCAAATGCTTTCAGCATTTTAGTTCTTCTGTTAGCAATATTCTTATATCTCCTCAAATCAATGGGCATCAGTCAATTAAAACATCAGAATGAGAGGGACCGGCTCATAGAACTTGTGATTGAGACATTTGGCTGTTAGCGTCATCGAT
The DNA here is from genome assembly GCF_037993035.2 of Macaca fascicularis. Classification (NCBI taxonomy): domain Eukaryota; kingdom Metazoa; phylum Chordata; class Mammalia; order Primates; family Cercopithecidae; genus Macaca; species Macaca fascicularis. The sequence goes on from NC_088386.1 coordinate 14,652,563, forward strand.
CCATCCATGACATTTCCTGCTTTTTAGGTACCAGTTCCATTGGAGGTTAATAGGTGTTTTCTGTAAACATAATTTTGTGGACAAAATTCGATGGGCTTCTGAGATGTCCTTTATTAATATTCTATTAGATGCTGGGATGCTCCAAATGCTGGTAATATAAATAGTGTTTCTGAGCAAATTTAACCACAGAACCTCTAATTTCCTGGAAGAAATTGTTGTTCCACAGGACACACTTTAAGTGACACAGCCATAAATTAGCTGCTGACAGCAGAGAAATCTAGAATATCATTTGACAAGAAAATAATTCAAAATATAACAGGGTGCCCCACCAGGGGGTAGAGTTCTGCACAAGGAAATACAGAAACAAGTGATACTTAAGGAAAGAAATAAGAATAAGTGCACTTTTTATTAGGAATGTTTGGCAGTATTATACTTGGTCCAACTTAGAAAATGCAATCAGTTTTATAGATACAGACATTCTGTCTTCCTTCCTCATCTCTGAAATTTGACAGTGATCTTTTGACTAACAGTTCTTCAATCTCTTCTTCTTTGCCCTAACTGTATATCTTCCTGCATTCCAGATTCACATATATCAGTTACCAACTTGACATTTCTACTTGAGTGTCTAAGAGGTATCTCAAACTCAGCATTTCCCAAATTGAACTCTAGGACTCCCTCCCCGATTTTCAATCATGTTGTTCCTGCAATTTTTACTATCTCAAATGACATTATCAACAATCCGTTTTCTCAGGTTCCAAACAAGTCCAAGGATAGGACAAGTTGCTTCCTGCTTTGGAGATTTTATATTTGATTTCACCTCTTACACTTTTTCCCCAGATATTATTATTTTTTTACATAATTTAGTTTGGTTGTTAAACATTATCTTCTCAGAGACTTCTCCCCTCACATCCTGACCTAAAGTAACATTTTTTCTTCTCAATTTTATTATACTTTACTATGCTTGTCACTACATAAATTATGAAATTGTATCATTCTCTCCTATCAAATGTAAATAAGCTTTATGAGGGCAGGGGATTTATCTATCTTGATCAGATCATTGTTGTAGCTTCAATATTTGGCTTAGAGTAGTTCTAAATATTTACTGATTTGATAGATGAATAACCTCATATAATTTGGGCACTCGGAAAGTCTAGAAAAATGCTGATTGTGCATTATGTCATTTTTCCATATAAAAACTGCAAGTCAAGATCTTTCTACCCATATTACAGAGTTGTCTTTCACTGAAACATCATTTAAGCTGGCCTATTTCTGTACAAGTCCAAAGATACTTTTTCACAGCATTCCAGTGATCAAATAGTTTGTGGCATGAAATGATTTAAATTTTCTTCCTATATAATTAAATTTAGCAGATGCTTCATGCACGGTCCTACTACATACACCATTGAGAAATGTTATTGATTAAAAATCACAAAATATTTGTATTTTAAAAACTCATAACGAAATAATTCAAGCAATGATGATAATGATCAATGATGATAATGTAAAATAAGAGACAGTCAGACATTCAATGCCTCCCGAGATTAGTGTATACCTTTTCCTCTGAAGGAGTGCTGCCAAAAAGGTAAATAAAATAAAATAAAATAAACTTGAATTAAATCAAGCATCTAGTTCTAATTACTAGTGGACAGTAAATACACAGGTTAGAGAAATATGTTCTATATTTTCCCTCTTAAATGTAGGTAATCAGTGAATCTAGACCGTGGGAAACCCTGAGCAGCAAACCACCCATTTGCCTCTAAAAATAAATTACAAGAAAACAAAAGATGAAAAGAAGTGTAAAAAATAGGCTGACTGAGGTCATGTGTAGACCTTGTTTGATGCTGATTCAAACAAATCAATAGAAATAAATAAATGAATAATTTTTAAAAATAAAAAATAATGTGTACATGTGACAATTCTTTTAATACCTTACTTGATCTAATTAAATCCAATTTAATATCTTGTTATTTTCTAGAAAATGATAAAGCCCACTCAAAGAGTTTCAGCTAGAGAGATTCGTATTCTGGTAGTAACTACTGGACCTTTCATAAAACCTCTTTGAGTGTCAATATGGAGATAAATTTAGAAAAGTCATAGGATTGTGAGTTCCTGCATACAAAAACACATTACTAAAGACCTAATTACTCTCTGAAGAGTTAAAATTCTAAAAAAGAAAAAAAAAAAACTTGTAACCAAATCTCTCAGCAATAGGGTAGTGATGTTTTAAACTTGTTATTCCCTAGGAAAAGATTATGTCTTCAGGAGTTTCATAGCAATGAATTTAGATAATCACCACCACCCACTTTACATATAACCCACCACTGAGGGCCAGATATGTTTCTTCTAACTTCTTTAATCTGATAAACAAAAAAGTGGTCCTATATCTTGAGCTATTATTGGATAATCTTAAAACGTACTTCCAAGTTCCTGAAGCTGAAGTTTTAGACCAATGAATGAAGTGGTAAGATGAGCAGTACCCAAAACTCTGCTTAGAGGCTTCCTTTTTATAATCCATAGAAGGGAGGAACTACTAGAGATTAGATAAAGGCCAACCACAGATAAAAGCCAACCACAGATAAAACCTCAACGCTGGGCTCCACTTTTCAACTTTTCTGCTCGTAAAACTTTAGTCAGAAGTAGAAAAATAGATGTATCTTAAAGTCACCTTTTTCTTTCTCTTTCTTTGCTCTGTGCAAATGTTACTGATTGGAGGAGAAACACAAAGCCCGACAATAATAAGAAAAAGGATGAGAAAAAAACGAACCCCAAAATAAAATATCCAGCCTCTGGATAGTTGAGTTAGCTGTGCTGATATAGAAATAGAAAGTCCTCTAGTCATTTAATGTTCTATATAGAATATGTGTATATTTGTGTGTGTATAATGCAGACGATATATATTATATATTGTATAGGTATATGTATTATATATATGTATACACATGTATATATGTATGTGTGTATGTATAAATACAAATTCATGCACACATCTCAATCTGTAATGCAAACACATGCAGGCATACAGAGAGAGACACAGAGATACACAGAGCGAGACAGAGTAAAGTTTCATAGAACACACTTTTCTCCTTCTAGAATGATTTATTATATCTCTTCATTTCCTATGTTTTCTTGTTGAATGTATGACATCCATTTTAATTTCTTCTTATTATTTTTTTTTTAGAGACAGAGTCTCACTCTGTCACCCAGGCTGGAGTGCAGAGGAGCAATAGTTGCTCACTATAACCTCAAACTCCTAGGCCTCAGCAATCCTCTGGCTGCAGCTTCCTGAGTGACTAGGACTACAGGTGAGAGCCACCTCACCCGGCTAATCTTTAAATTATTTTTCATGTAAAGACGGAATTTTGCTATGTTGCCCAGGTTAATTGTGAATTCTTGGCCTCAAGTGATTCTCCATGTTACCCTCCCAAAGGCTAGGGATACAGACCTGAGCCATCAAACACAGGTGATGTATATTTTTAAAGGTATAATTTGTAGATCTTTATTTTTGTTAATAATATACAATAGATGTAATTGTTAATACTAAATATTGTTAATAATAACATTATTGCTAATGAAAATTGTAGAGAAAATGTTACATATTTTATTTTCTTATTGGAAAACATTATTTTTAGCTAATTGAAGAAAAGTAATGCCCAAAATATTGTTATTAATTTCCATGTGTAAGCATGCTGAAATACATGGACACACAAAGTTAAAACTAGCATTTAAAGCATATTTTATATAAAAGTATAAATATAATATGTTTTCATATTTGGTATAAAAATATAATATGTTTGGGGTTGATGCAGAGGGCAAAGAAAATATAAATTTTTAATGTGAACTATAATTTTATTAAAATAGAAACTCCAATAATATTACGTTGACTTCTAGACTTGCACCTAGTCCATACTAGGTACTCAAGAATATTTTTTAATTAATAAGGAAGGAATGAAAACCTGGTAGAAGGAAGAAGAAGAAAGAAAACACAAAGATCTATAAAAAAGTTGTGGGGAAAAAGCAGTGGATCCAGAGGCTTTTCAATATAGAGATAAAAACCAACTAAAAAATTGTTTTCTCCTTCTTATAAGTGAAGATGCAATATTAATATTTTGCCTTTCTACCTTGAGAATATAGAGGTCTAGAAGGATTTTTCCAGGCAATTGTTAACAAATTGATCTTTCATTGCGCGGCTCTAGCTCTGCAACCTCTACACCTCTCTTTCCAACTTGTGTAAAATATTAAGTGTAAGGTTTTATTAGCTTACTACATGAGTACATTCAGAGAATCAAATGAGATATATTTTGGTAGTCCTAGTTAGAGCAATTAGATAAGAGGGAGAAACAAATTGAATCTACATTGGAAAGGAAGAAGTCAAATTGTCCTTATTTGCAGATGATGATAGGATCTTACATTTGGAAAAACCTAAAGACTCCACCAAAAATGATTAGAGCATATAAACAAATTCAGTAAAGTTGTAGAATACAAAATCAACATATAAAAATCAGTAGCATTTCTGCATGCCAATAGCAAACAATCTGAAAAAGGGATAATGAAAATAATCCCATTTATGATAGCTACAAATAAAATTAAATATCCAGGAATTAACTAAAGTAGTGAAAGATCTCTACAATAAAAACTATAAAGCAATGATAAAATAATTTGAAGAGGATACCCAAAAAATGAGTTATTCCATGTTCATGGATTAGAAGTATCAGTATTGTTAAAACATCCAAAAGCAATCTACAACGTCAATATAGTCCTTATCAAAATATCAATGACATTCTTCACAGAAATAGAAAAAAGCAATTCTAAAATTTATATGGAACCACAAAAGATGCAGAATAGACAAAGGTATCCTGAGCAAAAAGAACGGAACCTGCGGAATCACATTACCTAACTTCAAATTATACTACGAAGCCAATTAACCAAAACAGTTTGGTAGTGCCATAAAAACAGACACCTAGACCAATGGAACAGAATGGAGAACCCAGAAACAAATCCATACATCTACAGTGAAATCATTGTCAACAAAGGTGTCAAGAATGTACATTGAGGGAATAACAGTCCCTTCAATAAATAGTGCTAGGAAAACTGGATATCCATATGCAGAAGAGTGAAACTAGACCCCTATCTCTCACCATATAAAAAATCAAATCAAAATGGATTAAAGATTTACATCTAAGATGTCAAACTGTGAAACTACTAAAAACAACATTGGGGAAACTCTCCAGGACATTGGTCTGGGGGCAAAGACTTCTTGAGTAATACCCCACAAGCATAGAACAATCAAAACAAAAATGGACAAAAGAGATCACATCAAGTTAAAAATCTTCTGCAGAGCAAAGAATACAATCAACAAAGTGGAGAGACAATTCACAGAATGGGGGAAAGTTTTCAAACCTTTCTTCTGACAAGGGATTAATAACCAGAATACATAAGGAACTCAAACAACTCAACAAGAAAATATCTAATAATTCATTTAAAAATGAGCAGAAGAGCTGAATAGACATTTCTGAAAAGCAGACATACGAATGGCAAACAAGTATATAAAAAGATGATCAACATCATTGATAATCAGATAAGTGCAAATCAAAACTACCATGAGTTATTATCTTACCTTACCTAAAAGGGATTTTATTCAAGACAGGCAATAACAAATGCTGGTGAGAACGTAGAGAAAAGGGAACCCTTGTATACTGTTGGTGGGAATATAAATTAGCATAACCAATGTGGATTACAGTTTGGAGAATCCTCAACAAAGTAAAACTGGACCTACTATATCATCCAGAAATCCTACTGCTGGGTGTATATCCAAAAGGAAGAAACTCAGTATACAGAGGAGATAACTGCTCTCCCGTGTTTACTGTAGCAACCATTATTCACAATAGTCAAAACCTGGAAGCAACCTAAGTGTCCATCAGCAGAAGAACAGATAAAGATAATGTGGTGCAGATACACAATGAAGTACTATTCAGCCATCAAAAAGAATAAGATCCTGTCATTTGCAACAACATGGGTGGAACTGGAGATTATTACGTTAAGTGAAATAAGCACACATAGAAAAACAAAGTTTGTATGTTCTCACTTATTGTGGGAGCTAAAAATTAAAACAACTGAACTCATGGACATAGAGAGTAGAATGATGGTTACCAGAGGCTGGGTAGAAAAGGAATGGTTAATGGATATAAAACTATCATTGGATAGAATGAATAAGATCTAGGCTTTGATAGCACAACAGGGTGATTACAGTAAATGATAATTTATTGTACATTTAAAAATAATTAAAGTAAACAACTGGATTGTTTGTAACACAAAGAAAACAAATGCCTGAGGGGATGGATATCCCATTTACCCTAATGAAATTGTTATGCATTGTATGCCTGTATCCAAATATCTCATGTACCTCATAAATATATACATCTACTCTGTACTCACAAATTTTTTTAAAAAAATTAAATGAGATGGGTTTTTCAGCACTGTAGAGCCGTTAGTTTTCCAAGCTATAAAATTCTTACAATTGTTGTCATAATTGTAATTATTATTAACATAAATGAATGGCTCCAAAATGTATATTGTTCAAAATTAGACTCCCACATTTTTCTGCAATCATAATAGTAGTTATCTTTTCATTTGCCTTCCTCAGTTTTTGCTAAATTACTAATTATTAAAATATATTTAGACCTGAATTTGAAACCCACTATACTGCTGCAAATTAATGAAAAGCCCCTTCCCACCCATGTTCAATAAATTCTGAGAACCTTTGCCCTTCTCTAATGATACTTTACATATACCTACGTTATTCTATGGAGTTTGCATGTTTTAAGAACAAATGTTTCTTTGAAAACATTTCAATTTTATTTTTCTCTTTATGTTTTAATTGGATTTCCTGGGAAACATCAAAGCATATGAATTTAAAGTAAAACTGTAGAGGCATTAGGAATAGAAAACTCATAGATACCTTTAGATTTCATTATGTTTTTTGATTGAGTATTTTACCACAGGCTTCCCAGATGGAGGTTTTGCCAGTAGCACAGTAGCACTCATATATAGAATGCAAACCCAAAGGTTTTACTTACCTTGAGTCCCAGACTAGACACAGGGTTAATCAGTATTTTGTGGTTTAGATTATCAATATACTACCTGTCAGCTGCATAAAAAGTAACATCAGCCTTGTTCCATGCTGACTTTTGTTTTTTAATAATATCACCGAGGACAAAAATTTATAGGACATTTTGTATTACTGTATGACCTAGTCAACAATTTCCCTTTGATAGGACAATATCATTTTCAAGAGCACATACTTTGTTTCTTTGATTTTTGTTAGTTTAGACAACAGACTAATTAAGAACTTACATTTGAAGTTCAGTGTCATGCACTAGGGTTATAAGGATAAATAAGGAGCACTCCTTATCAATAAGAAGTCTAGCACCAAGATGAGGAGACCAAGTTGCTTTTAATCATTTGGAGCATGTATGTATTATATTGTATATTGGAGCTTGCAGTGATTTCAGTGTTCATGGCAGGGATGTATATGATTTAATTCTTGAAGTTGCTTTATACCTTCAACATGCCAACTAACACATTTTGTAATAAAAAGGTTTTTAACTGATATCTTCTCAATTAACCCTCTATGGGTTAATTCTTCTGCGGTTTTCCAGTATAATATTAACTGATATCACTGATAATGAACTTGAAACATCTAAGATGGGAGTATCTTTTGAATCATTAAGCACTGGGTTATTTTTATTAGCATTTTTGTTATATTGTGATAGTCTGAAAATTAAAATTACCTATTCAGTACATCCGACCAGTCTATTAAGGAGAAAGGAGTATTCTAATTACACTGGGAGCCAAAATGTTTGCAGTTTCTCACATTAGGTAAGGATTTATAAACTAATGACCATCTACCAAAAACTATCCACCAGTCTTTAAATTCCATTTACATTTGTATTCTCCATATCCAACTCATTCAGCGAGAGTAGAATTTTGTTTTTGTTGACCACAGGTGGCACTAATGTATGCTCAGTTCTGTCATATGTTGGTATGCAGAATTCTAATCCTCCATATTTTCTTTACTAATCATATATTTTGCTTCTGTGGATTCCAGAAAAATAGCACAAAACCAAACCATATATGTAAACCATATCAAAGAATATTTTCAATCAAGTTTTCAAATAGGATGTTCTCTATAGTCAACTATGACATTTGCAGTAGATAGAAATCTCTTTCCTATGTCATTCATTTTTCCATTTATTTTTCCTATTACTGAGTTTAGGTTTTCAGCTTTCTACACTCTGCTTCTGCCTTTTTCTCTTGTCCACTTTTAGTTCCCAAGGGGAAGACTAAATTAGTTCTACTTTATTTCAAACACTTGTGGTCCAGGTTATTGAGAGTTGTGATGATATCCAGAAATTGGATGGAAGTTGACTTTTTCTACATTTAACCAGAGATCTGTGCATTATCATTAGTTATATAAATAGTATGGACAGACTTTTTCTTAAAAATAGAATTGACAGTCTCACAAGAATAATTTTATTAGAAAGACAAAGCATGAAATAAAACAAATCTGGTTGTTTTCAACCTTCTGAGACTGACTGCACGCAGTGGGACTTACAACTTTTCTTTCTAATTAGATAACTGGCCAGCTAGCCAATAATTAACATACAAATTCAATCATTTCTTTCTAACCGTCTTTCCTCTAGGTGCTTAAATCTGATGCAGAAATTTCACACTGCTATGAAATTTGTAGTCAAATCAAAATCATATTCATCAAATTCACCCAGGACCTCAATGTACCTTTCAAATCCTATCTGTCTCTCAAGTAGCATCTCTCCTGTTTATCAAGTTCCCTCTGTCCTCTCAACATTATTTTCCAGCTTTTAAAATCCCAGACTTTTGCTCACGTTCTCCTTTATTGCATGAAGTAATTTTTCTTGGTATTTATTATTAGTTACATCCCCATGCAAGGGTATCAGATCTAAAATATCTGGCAGCTAGAATATCTAACATATCCCTCCTTTGTGCTATTGGAGAGCCCCTTGGAAACATCTGCCACTCAAAATATAGTAAATCATTTATTTAATTGTTTATCTTCTCTACTGGGCTGACTTCCTTGAAGAGAGACACTGAGTCTTTTATTTCCATTTCTCCAGGCCTTCTTCATATTTAGCAATGATTTTGATGTTTAATAAATACCTACAAGGTAAATTGAATACATTTGAGTATTCAGAAGATGACTTAAAAGGACATTTAGATCAATGACAAACAAGAATATTTTATACATCAAAGTGCAGAAAACTTCATCTGCTAGTGAATAAGCCCTAGCATTTTGTTGAAGGTAGTGCTGAATGCTCAAAATACTAAGTTAGAAACTAAATCTCATGAAATTTTGATAAGTTCATTAGATGTACTTGTAGATCAATACATACTCTGCTCTTGATTAAAATCATATATTTGAAAATAGGTTTTTGGAGCATTCTGACTAAGAACTTAGACTGTGAAGTTCCACATTGTTCAACAAACTGGATACATGAAGTAGAAAAACACACCTGGTGTATAAAGAAGTACAATGTGTTCTCAAAAACGTAGGCAAGAAGGATCATTTCTAAGAAATCTAACTCCTATCGAGTATGATATAGATCTGTTTAATATAAAATACTGTTTTTTACTCATAAAAGGCAAACGTTGTCTCATGGATGAATTTTCATGAAATGAAGTCAGCAGTATATTTAGCATGATGGTAAATCATAGTAAGTATTTTGGGGATTCTTAAAGAACACAAATTATTGAAGTCCAATTCATTATCATCTGAACAATATACAGCAAGGTATATCTCAGCATTACTTTAGTGAACTTTGCAGATGTGCTCATTCACTTTTTCAAATCAAAGTGTGCTGTATAGAGGCCTCAAAAAAACCTATGAGGCCATTAACTGTATAGGATCTGAATAAGGGAAGGATCAATTACATATCTGAATGGGGCTGCAAGCTGAGAAGGTGAATGGGAACAGAAAGTGAGAGGAAGAGATACTAAGTTTAAAAAGTCATAATTAAAATGCAACATACTATGTAATTCAGTTTATAGAATATTTTGAAACGGGCAAAAGTATAGAAACAGAAAACAGTGGTGCCAAGGACTGCAAATAAAGGGAGGAATTGATAGCAAAGTGGCATGAAGAAGTTTTGGGAGTGAGAGGAGTAGTGTATATCCTGTTTCTCATGGTGGTTACAGAACTGTATGCATTTGTAAAGGCTTATAGAACTAAGGACTAATAAGAGTGATTTTAAAATTAAACCTTTAATTTTGAGATAATGGTAGATCTGCATACAGTTGCAAGAAATAATATAAAGAAATCCCATGTAACCTTTATTCATTTTTTCAGTGGTAACATCTTGCAAAACTTTAGTACAATATCACAATAAGGACACTGATACTGATATAGTCAAAATACAGAACACTTCATCTCCACAAGAATCTCTCATATTACTCTTTGATAGCTACATCCTACCCCTGCCACAGCCTTCTTAACTCACGGCGACCATCAATATGCTCTTCATTTTTATATAGACAGTAAAGTCCACTGCAATAATAGTTTCATTTCTTTCTGTTGAATTCTGTGCCTCTTAGTTTCTTTTCTTGCCTCATCACTTTGGCTGGAACTTCAGCAGCTTGTTGAATAAGAGTGAGGAGAGGTGAAAAATCTGACTTTGTTCCCTAACTTAAGGAGAAAGCATTCTGTCTTTTACCATTAAGTATAATGCTAGTTGTAAATTTTGCATAGATGATCGAACAAGTAAAGGTAGCTTATCTCTCTTTCTATTTTGCAGAGTGAATATGTTGAATTTTGTCAAATGATTTTTCTGCATCAATTGATAGTAATCATATGTTTTCATTTTTACACTCTTATTTTATGGTGAATCACATGGCTTGATGTTTGAATATTGAACCTGTAGTGCATAGATGGGCTAAACTCCAAGTGGTCATGATGTATAATTCTTTTTATATGTTGCAGATCTCTATTTGCCATAGTTTCATAAGAATTTTTATGTATATATTCATGAGGAATATCGGTGTGTGTTTTTTTTTTTGTATTTCTTTGTATGGTTTTGTTATCAGGGTAATAATAATTAATCAAGAAGAGCTATCTATTGTAGTTTATGGGAGCAATTGTGTAGAATTGTGTTGATTCTTCCTTAATCATATGACAGGATTCTCTGGTGGAAATATCTGATGTTATAGATTTCTTTTGAAGGAGTTTATAAAATTACAAATTCAATACTAATAATTATAAGACTATTTAAATTATCTATTTCACATTGAGTGAGCCATGATAGTTTGTGTTTTTGAAGAAAAAAATGGTCCATTTCCACTAAGTAGCCAAATTTAAGTGTGTAAAGTTGTTCATACAATACCACTTTTCATGTCCATAGGTTTGTAATGATGACTTCTCTTTCCTACCAGATATTATTGGTAATTTATGTCTTTTATATTTTTTCTTTGTCAATTTTTTACAGGTTTGTTGATTTTATTGATATTTTCAAAGAACCAGCTCTTTGTTTCACTGATTTTCACTATTACTTTCAGTTTTTAATTGCATTAATTTGTTTTCCTTTGTTATTTTCTTCCTCTTGTTTAATATGGATCATTTTTTTCTTCCATTTAGGTCTTTGAAATTGCAAGCATACATTACTGATTTAAGACTTTGCTTCTTTTCTAGTGTATGCATCTAGAGCTATACATTTCCCTCTCAGCACTGCTTTAGCTATGTCTCACAAATTTTGATTCATTATAGTTTTATTTTTATTCTGTTCTGTATTTATTGGGGTTTATTAAGATTTTCTTTGTGATTTCTGGATTATGTAAAATTGTGTTATTATGCTTTCAAAACTTTTCATTTGATTCTTTTTTGTATAGTTTATCTGCTAAGACTTTCTTCTTTGCTACAATCTTAAACGAATTTGTCATTTGTTTCTAGAATGTTTTTGACTGGTTTTTGAAGAAATTTTATGATGTGGTCTCTAAAATGTGTGTTAGAGAATTCTAACACGTCTGTCAGCTGCGGGTTGGTATCTATTGTTTGTCTTGTTTATGAGTTTGAGATCGTTTTGTTTTGAGTGAAATTTACATATCTTCCCCAAATATTATGAAACTCTCGGTTTTTTTAGACCTCTGTTTAGTTGACGTTTTCTGACGTTGCTCCATTTTGCAATGTTAAATGGAAGGGATGAAAGTAATATTTCTGGCAGAAATCCTACTTGAGTGTTACTGTCTATTGTGTGGGGTTATGGAGAATAGCAAAAAAAAATATCCAAAGCAGGGCCATGGCTAATTATACCACGTAGCTTTCATTCACTGGGATATGCACTAATTACATACCACCATTATACCACGTAGCTTTCATTCACTGGGACATGCACTAATCACATACCACCATTATACCACGTAGCTTTCATTCACTGGGACATGCACTAATCACATACCACCATTATACCACGTAGCTTTCATTCACTGGGACATGCACTAATCACATACCACCATTATACCACGTAGCTTTCATTCACTGGGACATGCACTAATCACATACCACCATTATACCACGTAGCTTTCATTCACTGGGACATGCACTAATCACATACCACCATTATACCACGTAGCTTTCATTCACTGGGACATGCACTAATCACATACCACCATTATACCACGTAGCTTTCATTCACTGGGACATGCACTAATCACATACCACCATTATACCACGTAGCTTTCATTCACTGGGATATGCACTAATGACATACCACCATTATACCACGTAGCTTTCATTCACTGGGATATGCACTAATGACATACCACCATTATACCACGCAGCTTTCATTCACTGGGATATGCACTAATGACATACCACCATTATACCACGCAGCTTTCATTCACTGGGATATGCACTAATGACATACCACCATTATACCACGCAGCTTTCATTCACTGGGATATGCACTAATGACATACCACCATTATACCACGCAGCTTTCATTCACTGGGATATGCACTAATCGTATACCACCATTATACCACGCAGCTTTCATTCACTGGGATATGCACTAATCGTATACCACCATTATACCACGTAGCTTTCATTCACTGGGATATGCACTAATCGCATACCACCATTATACCACGTAGCTTTCATTCACTGGGATATGCACTAATCGTATACCACCATTATACCACGTAGCTTTCATTCACTGGGATATGCACTAATCACATACCACCATTATACCACGCAGCTTTCATTCACTGGGATATGCACTAATCACATACCACCATTATACCACGCAGCTTTCATTCACTGGGATATGCACTAATCACATACCACCATTATACCACGCAGCTTTCATTCACTGGGATATGCACTAATGACATACCACCATTATACCACGCAGCTTTCATTCACTGGGATATGCACTAATGACATACCACCATTATACCACGCAGCTTTCATTCACTGGGATATGCACTAATCACATACAACCATTATACCACGTAGCTTTCATTCACTGGGATATCACTAATCACATACCACCATTATACCACGTAGCTTTCATTCACTGGGATATGCACTAATCACATACCACCATTATACCACGTAGCTTTCATTCACTGGGATATGCACTAATCACATACCACCATTATACCACGTAGCTTTCATTCACTGGGATATGCACTAATCACATACCACCATTATACCACGTAGCTTTCATTCACTGGGATATGCACTAATCACATACCACCATTATACCACGTAGCTTTCATTCACTGGGATATGCACTAATCACATACCACCATTATACCACGTAGCTTTCATTCACTGGGATATGCACTAATCACATACCACCATTATACCACGTAGCTTTCATTCACTGGGATATGCACTAATCACATACCACCATTATACCACGTAGCTTTCATTCACTGGGATATGCACTAATTATATACCACCATTATACCACGTAGCTTTCATTCACTGGGATATTCCATGGCAAATGCTTATTTTTTAGTGTGTCATAAATTTATCGTGATACAAATTATTGAATTTGTTAACTTTTGCTAAAACATCTTTACAAAATTATGAAAATTATCAAATATAATTTTGAATAATTAAAATATTCAGAACATGTCAGAACAGAAATAAAACCTATGACTAGAAAAATGGCAGATAATACAGCAAAATTATAATAGTGGTTGACTCTGGGCAGTTAGATTATGAGTGATTATTTGTTTTCTTCTATTTTACTACATTTGTTGAATTTGTTAAATAAGTATGCATAACTTTAGAGTGAAGAAAGAAATAAAATGCATTTTAGGTTTCTTAGTGTAGTAGATTTTCTATGTACACTCAGGTCATCAATCATGAAATGGATGCATAAAATGAATTGTAAGAATAAAGTATTATTGAAAGTAAAATCTATTTTATTTGCTGACCTATGTCTTGGTTTCATTTTTACTTCTTTTATTTTCTTTCAACTTAATTGTCTAACTTAAAATGTCCCGTTTAAACTGGAACAATTAGAACAACAAAATGAATAATGTAGTATTGGATGATAACCCAAAATATAAAATAAATGCCCATGAATCTGTCTGTGAAAGATTGAATGAATAAATAAATGGGGAGAAGAGACAAATCTCCCATAGAGAAGAATTCGAAACAATTTTTGTAGATAACCAAACTTCAAGCCCGTGAGGCACAATTCTTCATTCCTTAAGTATGGGCTGCACATAGTGAGTTTCTGCATATGGTGTGAAAGGGTGGTTTAACTTTGTATTGAAAAATGTCACAAAAAATGCCCAAGCCAGGTGCTCAAATTCATATCGTGTTCCCTTGATAAGATTTGAAGAAATAGAAGTATGACTTTAACTTTGTGGTCTTTCTCCTCAAAATCCATAATCCTATTCAAATCATGAGAAAAACATCAAACAAATTCCAATTTAGGATCACTCTACAAAATACCTGACTAGAAATACTCAAAACCATCAAGGTCATCAAAAACTAATCAATTCTAAGCAACTGTCACAGCCTATGGAGACATGATGAGTAAGTATAATATGGGGTCCTGGATGGGATCCTAGAACAGAAAAAAAAGACATTACATGAAAACTAAGGAAATATGAGTAAAGTTATGGACTTTAGTTAATAAAAATGGTCCGTATGGTTCACTAATTGTAACAAATGTACTATACTAATGCAAGATGTGAATGACAGGAGAAACTGGGTATGGGATATATGATAACTGTCTATTTTGTTTATATTTTTTCCATAAAACTACTCTAAAATACATTTAATTTGAAAAACTTGAGTTACCTTAATCACAAAAAAAAATCTCATTTATTTATATAACTTTTTGCAAGCTATTAATTTTGTTTCAGTTAGACAGAATAAAAAGATACAGGGGAGGGCAAGATGGCCAATTAGACGCAGCCAGGTGTAACAGCTCCCACTGAGGGACCAAGATGACTGGTGTCCTCCTAACAGTTCTTCAGAGGGAAGCTACCAAGAGTCAACTGAGGGAAGATAGAAGCTTGGCTGAAGGGGGAGAAAGCTGGGAATCCTGCTTGGGGCTACCACACACCAAGACTCATTCCTAACTCATGATGGCTCCAGGGGAACTGGTGAGTTGAACTGGCAAGAAGCAACCTGCTCTTGCTGCTGGCCTCAGGTACATGGGCATGAGAAACCCCTTGACCGCCACAGGGACACATGAGTTGGCAAAGAGAGTGGTTTAGAGAAGTGGGAGAGGCAGCAAGACAATTGATGTAGAGCCCAGAGAGTTTGATGCGAGAGCTTCTGTGGTGGAGCACAGTTAGGGACAGTCCTCCCCCAGGCTCAAATTGCTCTCATAGGAGATTTCAGCCCTAGGAAAACTGTTGGACCAGACCTCTGCAGGGAGATCTTACCTGTCAGGTGGGGCCAGTCCTACCTGAACACCCCTTGGTTGGCTGGCCTTTCCTGGGACCCCAGCCTGGCTACACCTGCTTGAAGGGCAGTCTCTGGTTTCCTGGGGACCCACACTATAGCTTCTGTGTTGGAGGACCATTCTTGAGTAGCAGAGAGCTTCAGCTTGACCCCTATGGCCAAGTCCCAGCCTGCACTCTACCTCCACATACTTCAGCTTCCCCTGGACCCACAATAACTCCCAATATCACTTTACTGGTGTGTGTCTACATGGGCAGTTTTTGCTTTTCATGCCCTGCCAGCACACAGGAGTGTAGTCCAATCCCCTGCCCCTACTGATCAACATTGCAGACATAGCCTTGGCAAGCACAGAACCAGCTGGCTCCACTCCCATCAGCACCCCACTGTTATGAGGGGGATCCTTGCTCCCAGAGCTCCCAAGATGGTGGCGGGCCGCTTCCAAGATGGTGGCAAGCCTCATGTTCTCTGACCTGGGGTTCTTGGCCTCACGGATTCCAAGGAATGGAATCTTGGGCCATGCAGTGAGTGTTATAGCTCTGTTAGAAGCTGTGGGTCATGGAAGAGAACCGTGGAATCCAGTGACAAGTGTTCAGCTCGATTAGGACGAACCCAGTCACTTAGCCATGCAGGAACAATCACAATCCTTTCGCCTGATCAGGAGCAGCAATGGGCGCCTTGCTGGACCAGAAGCACAGCGGACACTCTGCCGGATCCAGACGGATGGAAATCAGCTGTGGGTCTGCCACAGCGGCAAACAGCAGTGTTGGATGGCGAGTGAAAACTCAGCTCGAGCCATAACAAACATGGACCAGAAGAGAGTGCAGTTGCAAGGTGTAATAGAGTGGAAACAGAGCTCCCATACAAAGGGAGGGGACCCAAAGATGGTAGCCGTTGCTGGCTCGAGTGCCTGGGTTTATATCCTGATCATTGTCCCTCCCATTGTGCTCTCAGGCAATAGATGATTGGCTATTTCTTTACCTCCTGTTTTTGCCTAATTTGCATTTTAGTGAGCTCTTTTTACTATCTGGTTGGTCAGGTGTGAGCTAAGTTACAAGCCCCATGTTTAAAGGTGGATGCAGTCATCTTCCCAGCTAGGCTTAGGGATTCTTAGTTGGCCTGGGAAATCCAGTCAGTCCTGTCTTTCACCACCTTTGTGCTAACACTGCACAGAGAACAGTGGATCCTTCCCTGTCCTGGGTGATTATTCCTTCATGTGTGGCACAGGGAAGGCACCCAGACTTGTGCCTGCCAGTATTCTGCCCCTGAGCCAACACTATCTAAAGGGCCATAGTGCACACAGTCACCAGCAGGGCCCCTGACCTGCCCCAAGCTACATTGTCTCCATCACTGTAGTGAATGCCCGCAGGGAGGCAACCTCCCTCTGCAGCCACTAGCACTGTACTGCAGCTGCCACTACCACTGCTGCTGGCACGTGGGGAGGAAGATGGAACCTGCTGTCCCGACATTCTGAAACACTTTCGCTGATATCACCCATCAGAATTCTGTGACCATTGGTCCAGTAGCACCTCGATCCCCACAGCACAGTAGATTCTTAACCTCAAGGAACCAGAGAAAAAAGGCAGAACCCAATACAAGTCTCGCAGAGTTAGAGCACACAGTACAGGAGATGAAAACTGAGCATTGGCCCCCTAAAATCTTCCAGAAATGAAACCAGTCAGCTGAATCCACCTTATTCTTTAATCAAACTCTCAAGGCCATCAAATATGATAAAAGAAAAAAAAACCCATCCAAAGGTTAGCAATCTCAAAGATTGAAGGTAGATCAGCCCACAAAGATGCAAAAGAATCAGAGCAAGAACTCTGAAAACTCAAAAAGCCAGAGTTACTTCTTTCTTCCAAATGACTGCATCACCCCTCCAGCAAGGGTACTGAACCTGGCTGAGATGGCTGAAATGACAGCAATATAATTCAGAATATGGATAGAAAAAAATCACGTAGCTACAAGAGTACATTGAAACCCAATCCAAGGAAGCTAAAAATCATGATAAAACAATTCAGGAGCTGACAGACAAAATAGTCATTATAGAAAATAATTTAACCAACCTGATAGAGCTAAAAAAACACTACAAGAATTTCATAATGCAATCACAAGTATTAATAGCAGAATAGACGAAGTGAAGAAAAGAATCCCAGAGCTTGAAGATTGGCTTTCTGAAATAAGACAGTAAGACAAGAATATGAGAAAATAATGAAAAAGAATGAACAAAACCTCTGAGGAATATGAGATTATGTAAAAAGACCTGATCTATGACTCATTAGTGTCCCTGAAAGAGATGATGAGAATGCAACCAATTTGGAAAACATATTTCAGGGTATTGAAGTAGGATATTTCCCTGACCCCTTTGTGGGACTCATGACAAAGGTGGCTTGTTTACTTAACCCATCACTCTCAACTCCTTGCAGGAAGGAATGCAAGCAAACAAGGCAGGATCTGGAGTGCATGAGCGCTGGAACCCTTTTGGTGCCAACAGGATCAAACTCTGCTCACTGGGACCTGTTGTGTTCCACCCTTCAGGGGAGGGAGTGCACAGGTGAGTGAGTGCAGGAGCCAGAGTGAGTGCTTTTGGGTGCTGGCAGAAGCAAACTGTGCAGGCCAAGTAGTAGCATTCAGTCCTGGTGCCCCAGAAGTCATGTTACAGAGCTCTTTTAACTCTGCCATCTGCAGATGGCTTAAATGTTGATAACTTAGTGGGCCCTCTGCCTTTTTGTGTGAGGC
The DNA here is from genome assembly GCF_037993035.2 of Macaca fascicularis. Lineage (NCBI taxonomy): Eukaryota > Metazoa > Chordata > Mammalia > Primates > Cercopithecidae > Macaca > Macaca fascicularis. Next base: position 14,671,257 of record NC_088386.1, read on the forward strand.
GATGGCCCTCTGCCAGCAAAGGCAAAGGGTGAGTGTGACAGCCTTTTTTATCCACACTTGTGGGTCCAAAGCTCTTGTCCAGTGTCCAGGAAAAATAAGGTTACATGAATTAATTGAAGGATGGTAAATATGGGGGATTTTCATGCTGATGAAAGTGACTCTTGGTGGGAAGGGAAACTGAAAAGGGGACAGAGTTGGTAGGTAATATTACCCTGAGGTCCAGCTATCTTCAGCTGGATTCTTCTCCAAAGTTATGCCATCAAGCTGTCCCTCTGAAGTCAAGCCCCTTCTCTCCAATGTTCAGCCATTGTTCCCAACATCCAACTGCTTCTCCTCTCTACTGGCTGAGCACAGAATGGGGGTGGGGCAGGCCATGAGTAGTTTAGAAAAAAAGCAATATTTGAGTGGAAAAATAAGAATAGAAGTTGTCACTTTGGGTTGAGGACTTCAGGCTTTTCAGCTTGAGGGTGGAGTTTTGTCAGGACACACCCTATCATGCCTGGAATTTCTCTGCCCCCTGTCACTATCAATATCATCCATGAGAACTTCCCCAATCTAACTAGAGAGACCAAATGCCAAACTTAGGAAATACAGAGACCCCAGGAAGATACTTTACAAGAAGATCATCCTCAAGATGATCTTCAAATAACATAATCAGCAAATTCTCTAAGGTTAAAATAAAACAACATTAAAAGCAGATAAAGAGTTCAGGTTCACCTACAAAAGGAAGCCCATCAGACTAACAGTAAACCTCTCAGCCAAAACCCTACAAGCCAGAAGATTGGAGGCCATCATTCTTAAAGTAAATACATTCCAAGCCAGAGTTTTAGATTTGCCCAAGCTAAGCTTCAAGAGCAAAGAAGAAATAATATCCTTTTTAGACAAGCAAATGCTAGAAATTTGTTACTGCCAGGCCTGTCTTGCAAGAGCACCAGAAGGAACCACTAAATATAGAAAGGAAATACCATTATCAGTCACTAAAAAAACACACTGAAATACACAAAGCAGTGACACTAAAAAGTGACCACATTAACAACTCTGCATAATAACTAGCTAACATCATAATGACAGGATCAAATCCACATATATTTATACTGACCTTAAATGTAAAATGGCTAAATGCTCCAACCAAAGACAGAGTGGCAAGCTGAATAAAGAACCAAGACCCATTGGTATGCTGTCTTCAAAAGACCCATCTCACATACAATGACACACATAGGTTCAAAATAAAGGGATGGAGAAAATTCTACCAAGCAAATAGAAAAAGCAGGAGTCGCAATCCTGATTTCTGACAAAACAGACTTTAAACCAACAAAGATCCAAAAAGACAAAGAGGGCAGTACATGATGGTAAAAGACTCAATCCAACAAGAAGATCCAACTATCCTAAATATATATGTACCCAAAACAGAAACATTCAGATTCATAAAGCAAGTTCTTAGATACCCAAACAATAGTAGTAGGATATTTTAACACCCCACTGACAATATTAAACAGATAGTTAAGGCAGAAAATTGGCAAAGATATTCAAGATCTGAACTCAGCATTGTTTTAAATGGACCTGATAGACATCTACAGAACTCTTCACCCCAAACCAACAGAATATACACTATTTTCATTTTTATATTGCCTATACTCTAAAATTGATAACATAATCTAAAGTAAAACACTCTCCTTAGAAAATACACAAAATTTTGCACTGGGTTCATAATTCCTCCTTCAGCTCAGAGAAGTTTGATTGTCTGAAGCCTTCTTCTCTCAACTTGTCAAAGTCATTCTCAGTCCAGCTTTGTTCCGTTGCTGGTGAAGAGCTGCCTTCCTTTGGAGGGGGAGAGATGCTCTGATTTTTAGAATTTAGAGCTTTTCTGCACTGCTTTTTCCCTATCTTTGTGCTTTTATCTACCTTTGGTCTTTGATGATGGAACAAGACAGAAAGTTAACAAGGATATCCAGGAATTGAATTTAACTCTGCACCAAGCGGACCTAATAGACATCTACAGAACTTTCCATGCAAAATCAACAGAATATACATTCTTCTCAGCACCACATTGCACTTATTCCAAAATTGACCACATAGCTGGAAGTAAAGCACTCCTCAGCAAATGTAAAAGAACAGAAATTATAACAAACTGTCCCTCAGACCACAGTGCAATCAAACTAGAATTCAGGATTAAGAAACTTGATCAAAACCACTCAACTACACGGAAGCTGAACAACCTGCTCCTGAATGACTACTGGGTACATAATGAAATGAATGGAGAAATAAAGATGTTCTTTGAAACCAACGAGAACAAAGGTACAACATACCAGAATCTCTGGGACACATTTAAAGCAGTGTGTAGAGGGAAATTTATAGCACTAAATGCCCACAAGAAGAAGCAGGAAAGATCTAAAATTGACACTCTAACATCACAATTAAAAGAACTAGAGAAGCAAGAGCAAACACGTTCAAAAGCTAGCAGAAGGCAAGAAATAACTAAGATCAGAGCAGAACTGAAAGAGATAGAGACACAAAAAACCTTTCAAAAATCAATGAATCCAGGAGCTGGTTGTTTGAAAAGGTCAACAAAATAGATAGATGGCTAGCAAGACTAATGAAGAAAATAGAGAAGAATCAAATAGACTCAATAAAGAATGATAAAGGGGATATCACCACCTACCCCACAGAAATACAAACTACCATCAGAGAATACTATAAACACCTCCACACAAATAAACTAGAAAACCTAGAAGAAATGGCTAAATTCCTGGACACATACACTCTCCCAAGACTAAACCAGAAAGAAGTTGAATCCCTGAATAGACCAATAGCAGGCTCTGAAATTGAGGCAATAATTAATAGCTGACCAATCAAAAAAAGTCCAGGACCAGACAGATTCACAGTTGAATTCTACCAGAGGTACAAGGAGGAGCTGGTACCATTCCTTCTGAAGCTATTCCAATCAATAGAAAAAGAGTGAATCCTCCTTTACTCATTTTATAAGGCCAACATCATAATGATACCAAAGCCTGGCAGAGACACAAAGGAAAAAAAAGAATTTTAGACCAATATCCCTGATGAACATTGAGGCAAAAAATCCTCAGTAAAATACTGGCAAACCGGATCCAGCAGCACATCAAAAAGCTTATCCACCATGATCAAGTGGCCTTCATCCCTGGGATGCAAGGCTGGTTCAACATATGCAAATCGATAAACATTATCCAGCATATAAACAGAACCAAAGAAAAACCACATGATTATCTCAATAGATGCAGAAAAGGCCTTTGACAAAATTCAACAGCCCTTCATGCTAAAAACTCTCAACAAATTCGGTATTGATGGAATGTATCTCAAAATAATAAGAGCTATTTATGACAAACCCACAGCCAATATCATACTGAATGGGCACAAACTGGAAGCATTCCCCTTGAAAACTGGCACAAGACAGGGATGCCCTCTCTCACCACTCCTATTCAACAGCGTTCGAAGTTCTGACCAGAGCAATCAGGCAAGAGAAAGAAATCAAGGGTATTCAGTTAGGAAAAGAAGAAGTCAAATTGTCCCTGTTTGCAGATGACATGATTGTATGTTTAGAAAACCCCATTGTCTCAGCCCAAAATCTCCTTAAGCTGATAAGCAACTTCAGCAAAGTCTCAGGATACAAAATCAATGTGCAAAAATCACTAGCATTCTTATACACCAATAACAGAAAAACAGAGAGCCAAATCATGAGTGAACTCCCATTCAAAATTGCTTCAAAGAGAATAAAATACCTAGGAATCCAACTTACAAGGGATGAGAAGGACCTCTTCAAGGAGAACTAGAAACCATTGCTCAGTGAAATAAAAGAGGACACAAACAAATGGAAGAACATTCCATGCTCATGGATAGGAAGAGTCAATATCATGAAAATGGCCATAATGCCCAAGGTAATTTATAGATTCAATGCCATCCCCATTAAGCTACCAATGACTTTCTTCACAGATTGGAAAAAAACTGCTTTAAAGTTCATATGGAACCAAAAAAGAGCCTGCATTGTCAAGACATTCCTAAGCCAAAAGAACAAAGCTGGAGGCATCACGATACCTCACTTCAAACAATGCTACAAGGCTACAGTAATCAAAACAGCATGGTACTGGTACCAAAACAGAGATATAGACCAATGGAACAGAACAGAGCCCTCAGAAATAATACCACATATCTATAACCATCTGATCTTTGACAAACTTGATAAAAACAAGAAATGGAGAAAGGATTCCCTATTTAATAAATGGTGCTGAGAAAATTGGCTAACCCTTAGTAGAAAGCTGAAACTGGATCCCTTCCTTACACAAAAATTAATTCAAGATGGATTAGAGACTTAAATGTTAGACATAAAATCATAAAAACCCTATAAGAAAACCTAGGCCATACCATTCAGGACATAGGCATGGGCAAGGACTTCATGTCTAAAGCACCAAAAGCAATGGCAACAAAAGCCAAAATAGACAAATGAGGTCTAATTAAACTAAAGAGCTTCTGCACAGCAAAAGAAACTACCATCAGAGTGAACAGGCAACCTACAGAATGCGATAGCCATCTGACAAAGGGCCAATATCCAGAATCTACAAAGAACTCAAACAAATTTACAAGAAAAAAACAACCCCATCAAAAAGTAGGTAAAGGATATGAACAGACACTTCTCAAAAGAAGACATTTATGCAGCCAACAGACACATGAAAAGATGCTCATCATCACTAGCCATCAGAGAAATGCAAATCAAAACCACAATGAGATACCATCTCACAGCAGTTAGAATGGTGATCATTCAAAAGTCAGGAAACAATAGGTGCTGGAGAGGATGTGGAGAAATAGGGACACTTTTGCACTGTTGGTGGGACTGTAAACTAGTTCAACTATTGTGGAAGACAGTGTGGCGATTCCTCAAGGATCTAGAACTAGAAATACCGTTTGACCCAGCTGTTCCATTATTGAGTATATACCCAGAGGATTATAAATCATGCTGCTACAAAGACACATGCACATGTATGTTTATTGTGGCACTGTTCACAATAGCAAAGAGTTGGAACCAACCCAAACGTCCATGAATGACAGACTGAATTAAGAAAATGTGGCACATATACACCATGGAATACTATGCAGCCATGAAAAAGGATTAGTTCCTGTCCTTTGTAGGGACATGGATGCAGCTGGAAACCATCATTCTCAGCAAATTATCACAAGAACAGAAAACCAAACACCGCATGTTCTCACTCATAGGTGGAAACTGAACAATGAGAACACTTGGACTCTGGAAGGGGAACATCACACACTGGGGTCTGTTGTGGGGGGGAGAGGGGGGAGGGATAGCATTAGGAGATACACCTAATGTAAATGACTAGTTAATGGGGGCAGCACACCAACATGGCACATGTATACATATGTAACAAACCTGCACGTTGTGCAAATGTACCCTAGAACATAAAGTATATATATACAAAAAGTAATACACATGCAAGGTTATTTAGCAAAATGATACAATTTTCATATACATAAAAAAATTAGACACACCCAGAGAGTGAACTGTTATGCATCTCTTTCTTTAAAAAAATGAGAGAATTCTTTATTTTAGAGGTATTATGTTTAAGACATAATGTTAAATGAAAAGCAAAAGTTCAAGATAAAAAAAAGAAAATACACAAAACTAAAATCCTAACAAACCATCTCTGAAAACACAACACAATCAAATTAGAAATCAAGACTAAGAAATGCACTCAAAACCATACAGTTACATTTAAATTGAATAACCTGTTCCTGAATGACTGTTGGGTAAATAATAAAATTGAGGCAGAAATCAAGAAGTTCTTGGAAACGAATGAAAACAAAGGTACAATGTACCAGAATCTCTAGGACACAGCTAAGGCGGTTTTAAGAAGGAAATGTATAGCACTAAATGCCCACATGAAAAGTTAGAAAGATCTCAAGTTAACAACCTAACATCACGACTAGAAGAACTAGAGAACCAAGAGCAAACCAGTTCCAAAGCTAGAAGACAAGAAGTAACCAAAATTAGAGCTGAACAGAAGCAGATAGAGACACCAAAAACCATTCAAAACATCAACAAATCCGGTAGCTGGTTTTTGAAAAAAAGTAATCAAATAGGTAGATCCAAGATAGACTAATCAAGAAGAAAACAGAGAAGATTCAAATAAACAAAATCAGAAATGACAAGGGGGCATTTTACCACTGACCCCACAGAAATACAAGCAATGATCAGGGGATATTATTAATGCCTCTATGCACATAAACTAGAAAATTCAAAAATATGAATAACTGAACACATACGCTCTCCCAATATTAAATCAGAAAGAAATCAAATCCCTGAACAGACAAATAACAATCTCTGAAATTGAAGCAGTAATAAATAGCCTAACAACGACAACAACAACAATGACACAACCCAACACCAGGTGATTTCATAGCTGAATTCTACCAGATACACAAAGAAGAGCTGGTAGTATTTCTGCTGAAACTATTCCAAAGACACGAAAAAGAGGGACTCCTTCCCAGTTCATTCCAGAGGCCAGCATCATCCTGATACGAAAACCTGGTAGAGATGCAACAAAAAAGAAAAACTTAAGGTCAATATCCTTGATGAACATTCATGGAAAAATCCTCAAAAGAAATACTGGCAAACCAAGTCTAGCAGCACCTCAAGAGGCTTACGAACCGTGATCAAGTAGGCCTTAACCTTGACATACTTGAATCAATAATGTGATTCTTCACATAAACAGAGCTAAAGACAAAAATCACATAATTATCTCAATAGACACAGAAAAGGCTTTTGATACAATTTCATATCTTTTTATGTTAAAAACTCTCAAAAAACTAAGTATTGAAGGAACGTACCTCAAAATAATAAGAGCCATCTATGCAAACCCACAACAAATATCACACTGAATAGGCATAACTGAAAGCATTCCCCTTGAAGGCCAGCACAAAATAAGGATGCCCTCTTTCACCACTCTTATTCAACATAGAACAGGAAGTCCTGGCCAAGGCAATTGGACATGAGAAAGAAATACAGTGCATCCAAATAGAAAGAGAAGAAGCCAAACTGTCCCTATTTACAGATGACATGATGTTATATCTAGAAAACTCCAAACAGCTGAAAAGTTTCTTCAGCTCATAAAAAACTTCAGCAAAGTCTCAGGATACACAATCAACGTGCAAAAGTCACTAACATTCCTATACACCTACAATAGACAAGCCAAAAATCAAGAACACAATATCATTCATAATTGCCACAAAACGAATAAAATATCTAGGAATCCAGCTAACTTGGGAGATCAAAAGTCTGTACAATGAGAATTACAAAACACTGTTCAAAGAAATCAGAGACAACACAAACAATTGTAAAAACATCCTATGCTCATGAATAGAAAAAAATCAATATCATTAAAATTGCTCTTCTACCCAAAGCTATTTATAGATTCAATGCTATTCCTATCAAACTACCAATGACATCCTTCACAGAACTAGAAAAAAAACTATCTTAATACTCATATGGAACCAAAAAAGAAACTGAATAGCCAAAGCTGTTCTAAGCAAAAAGAAGAAAGCTGTAGGCATCACGCTTGTACTAAACAGTAACCAAAACAGCATGATACTGATACCAAAACAGACACATACACCAATGGAACAGCAGAGAGTCTAGAAATAAGGCCACACACCTACCACCATCTGATCTTTAATAAAGCTGACAAAAACAAGCAATGGGGAAACGAGTTGCTATTCAACAAACAGTGCTGGGATAACTGGCTAGCCATATCCAGAAGATTGAAACTGGACCTCTTTCTGACACCATATACAAAAATTAACTTAAGATTGATTAAAGACTTAAATGTAAAACCTAAAACTATAAAAACCCTGAAACACAACCTAGGCAATACCAGTCTGGATTTGGGAATGGGCAATGATTTCATGGCATAGACACTGAAAGCAACCACAACAAGAGCAAAAACTGACAAATGGGATCTAGTTAACAGATTCTGTACAGCAAAAGAAAATATCAACAGAGTATACAGAAAACAGAATAAAAGAAAAACTTAGCAAACTATGCATCTAACAAACGTCTAATATCTAGCATCCACAGTGAACTTAAATAAATTTACAAAAATTAAAAATCCAAACAATCTTATTAAAAAGTGACCAAAGATTAGGCACAGTGTCTCATGCCTGTAGTCCCAACACTTTGGTAGACTGAGGCAGGCAGATTGCTTGAGCTCAGAAGTTCAAGACCAGCCTCAGCAACATGGTAAAATCGCAACTCTACCAAAAATACAAAAACTTAGCAAGGTATGGTGGTGCACACCTGACTATACTCAGGAGGCTGAGGTGGGAGGATCGCTTGAGCCTGGGAGGGCGCAGTGAGTCAAACCTGTACCTCTGCACTCCAGCCTGAGTGATAGAGCAAGACTCTATCTCAAAAAAGAACATGCACAGACACTTTTCAAAGAAGACATACATGTGGCCAACAAGCATATTTTACAAACCTCAGTATCACTGATAATTAGAGAAATGCAAATCAGAACTGTAATGAGGTACCATCTCACACCTGTCAGAATGACTAGTATTAAAAAGTTAAAAAATACCAGATGCTGGTGAGGTTGTGGAGTAAAGGGAGCACTTACACACTGTTTTTGGACGTGTAAATTAATTCGACCATTGTGGAAAGCAGTATGACTTTTCTTTAAAGAACTAAAAGCAGAACTACCATTTGACCCAGCAATCCCATTACTGAGTTTATACCCAGAGGACAATAAGTAGTTCTTCCATAGAGACACATGCACAGGAATGTTCATTGCAACACTATTCAAAATAGCAATGACATAGAATCAACCTAAATGCCCATCGATGACAGACTGGATAAAGAAAAGGTGGTATATAGATACCATGGAATACTTTACAGCCATAAAAAAGAATGAGATTATGTCTTTTGTGGGAACATAAATGGATCTGGAGGCCATTATCCTTAGCAAACTAACACAGGAACAGAGAACCAAATACTGCATGTTCTCACTTATAAGAGGGAGCTAAGTGATGAGCACCTATGAACACTGAGAAAGTAACAGCAGACACTGGGGCTTCCTTGAGGGTTAGAGGAAGCAGTTGCACAGAAAAAGTAACTATTGGGCAGTACTAGGCTTAATATCTGAGTAACAAAATAATCTGTGCAACAAAATCCGAAGACACCAGCTTCCCTGTAAAACAAACTTGCACATGTATCCACAAACCTGCACATGTATCCACAAACCTAAAATAAAAGTTAAAAAATGCTTTCCAAATCATAAAATAAAAGTGGAATAGGAAAAAAATATATAACAGTACCACATAAAATTATCTGTTATGCAACATTCCTTATTATTTTTCTAACCCACATCTTCATGAATGTATCCTACAGTGAAAAACTGTGTTCATATGAAAGCGTTGAAGAAGACTGACACTGCTGGTGTATGTAATAATGACTTTAAGGAAAGGAGTCGATTCAAAGATTATAAAAATATGCTCAGATTTTTTTTTTGTTAAATATTATTTGTGATTATATGATTCCTTGAAAGTTGTTGATCGTGTAAGGCATAAATTGCACACTTTTATCAGCCCAAATCTTTTATTAGTTAGAACGTGCCTTTTATTGTATTAAATAAATATATGTTATTGATGACTACTGATTCAAGCTCTATATAGGTTCTGGATTCCAAACATATATACGCATGGCTAGTTACCTATTTAGTTAGTTTGTTAATCAATAAAGTCCATTTTCCTTTACCTCATTAATGTCTATTTCCCCTCCATTATATATTTTCACTTTGTAAATTCAATGCTACTAAAGGCTTTTTGTAATCATTTTCTTTATTTTTAATTTTTTTAATTTTTGTTTTATGGTAGCTCAGAAACTTGCCTCTCACTATTAGCACTGATTTTTCCCTGTTTTTGATCTTTTCTTAATGATGTCTTTTGTAATTTGGAGCTTGTATCTCTAATCTGTAATTAATATATTCCCAAATTAGATTATAAGTTCCCTGCACACTGGACCTTTTTCTCTTTCATATTTATATTCTGCAAAAGCTAGTGTAAACATTACCTCAATATTAGATGTTGACAAATAATATAATTACACAAAATTATTTTACATTAAAACTTAACTCGAAAATCTAATCCCAATTAATTAAAATTTAAAAATATTAGAATGAGTCTGTTTATACATGTGCTGCTAAATTGAATATTATACAAAATGGATTTAAATATATATACTTATTTGTTTGCAAATTGCATAGAATCACACTGTTTGAATGTTATTTGTGGGCGTTGATGTCAGTCTTTGGACATCCATATGTTCTGTTTTATGATGATAATTTTTTATGACTTTTGAAGTTCATATCCAAGCCAGTTAAAGTTTTTGAAGTAAAGCAGATGGGTGCTAACTTACTACAATTGTTCTTTTGGAATTAAAATATCATGACTTTTAAGAGATATAAACACTTATTCTGCTGAGAATACTCGTTCACTGAGAAATTTCACTCAAGAGCAGTGACCTTTAATTGACGTCTATAGCATCTATAAATATAAATTTCTTTTATTACTAGTATAAGTCCAAAAAAGGGCAAAACAGCAATACCAAAGAAATGGAAGAAATGATTTTAAAAGTTTTCTATTCTTTTTGCTCTATAATAGATACCATCAAGATGCCGTTAATGTTTTTCAATTTCTTTTTTTAGAAATGATTCTCATGTAATTCATGATCACACTTTCATCCTGAATGCCCTATAATTGGTGCCCAGCTTTTCCAGTTTGTGTGCATCTTATCCAGAATTTTGTGACTTCCATCACTTTTCTGAGAGGTAGCCCAGAGTGTTTTGGATGACGTATGGCTGCTCCTCAATGAGACTGGGACAGAACGCTGCCTCTGAAGTGGCTATCACTTTGGAATGAGCCTTTGTTTGTCATCTCTCACTTGGGTTTTCACAGACCGTGGCCATCATTGCTAGCCCCCACACACTTGCTTTGGTGGGCTTCCTTCTGACAGTTGAAGGCTTGTATGCTGTCAGATCTGTGCCATACCAGAGATCCAGAGAACTTGTAAGTCATTTCTTAAACCCTCCCAGTCAAGATTAATGTGAAGACTTTAACAATTTTGGGGTGAGGTCTGGCCATTAGAAGTTTTTAAAAGTCTGGATTATGATATGTCCTTGTTGTTATTGTTATCCATTTCTGTGGTTTTGTCAGATTTTGGTCTATTGGATAATTTTCCCTACCTTCCACATCCCTCAAAACTTAAGAAACAAATAAAAATAAGCATAAATAGCCTTTATCATTAACATTAGTTTTCAGTTAATATTAATAGAAAACAAACTCAAGTTATCGAAGTGTCTTTCATACTACAGCCTCTTCAAATATGAACATATTTGCTTGAAATCAATATAGAAATTAAATGATTTTCTATAGATTGAATTTTTTTGAAATTATACCTAGATATTTGTGTCATAGATTATTGCTGTAAAGCTTTTGACTTTCAAAGAGATTATAAAGCAAAGATGAAAACATTTTGTCTGTAGCATTTATAAAGCTAACCTCTATAGCACTTTCTAATTTAAGGGTTAACAGTCTTTTTTAAGAAAAATCTAACTTGTATACTATTATGTCTACATTAATATATCTAATTAGTAGATATGTCCTAGTACCTCTGTTTCAAAGAAATGTTGATTATAATAAAATTATAAGGCAAGGTCTGATTTGGTTTTAATATACACACTTGTTTGGGAGTTCCAGTATTATCCTAGGTACGTAGGCTTCCTCGGCTACAATTTTCAAAGTCCCATTGGGACGATCATTGTAGAGGGATTTGGGCTGGAAGGAGGTAATGTTCAGAGAGGCAGCAAATCTTCTCTTGACCAGTGGGCAGAGTTGTGGGATAAGAACTACTTTTTGGTTACTGAGGGTAAAACATGCAGATTGACCAAGAAAGTGAGGACAAAATTCACAATTTTGAAGTCCAAAATGCTCCAAAATTCAAAAATTTTTGAAAGTTGACATGACGCCACAAGTGGAAAAATCCATATCTGACTTCACGTGGCAGGTCACAGTCAAAACGCAGTCAAACTGTGTTTCATGCCCAAATTATTAAGACTATTGTATAAAATTATTTTCAGAATATGTGTAAAAGATATATATGCAACATAAATTTTATGTTTACACTTGGATCCAATCCCCAATATTTCTTATTATTCATATGCAAATATTCTAAAATCCCAAAATAACTGAAATCCGAAACAGTTCTGCTTCCATTCATTTCAGATTAGGCATACTCAGCCCTAGGGTCAGAGGATCCTCTGGATATTGGGCTGTTGGAGGATGGTAGAATAAACGAAAGATTAGAGAACCTGATAGCTGTATGAAATCAGGACTCAGAAATGCTATATGGATACCTAAATGCTCAAGGGATGCCTAATAGAGTGGGAAGCATGTAAGCTGGGCCAGTGTAGAGGTGGAATATCTGTGTATTAGTTGGTGTTCTTTATAGAAAAGAAAAAGACATCTGCATATCTCTGTGTATCTATTTTCATATCTAATCTATGATTGATCTACATTTATATACACAACTATATAAGTATGTATTTACGTATAAATTTATGTATACGTATATATATCCATGTATATATTGTATATAATATATACAATTTATAAATATATAATGTATAAATATTACATTATATAGAATTATATATAAAATAAAATATTTATAAATATATAATATGTATTTATAAATATTTTACATTATATATTAGTATATATAAAATATATAAACATATATGTAATATATAAAAATTTATATTTAGAGAGAGAGAAAGAGGGAGAGGGAGATTGTTAAGCAATTGGCTCACATGATTGTGGCGGTTGGAAAGTCTAAAATCTGCAGTGCTATCCCAAGGCAGAATATCTTCTTTCTTGGGGGAGCTCAGTCTTTTTATTCTCTTATGGACTACAACTGATTGAATGAAGCCCAAGCACGTTATAAAAGGAAATCTGTTTTAACTCAGTCTACTGATTTCAGTGTTACTCACATCTAAAAAACACCTTCACAGAAACATGTGGACTGCTGTTTGACCAAACAGCTGGGCACCAAAACCTAGCCAAGATGACACAAAAAAATTAATCAACGCAGCCCGACTCACCAAATATACTCAGAGAAAAGGGTGGCAAGAACTTTCAGGCAGGCTCAAAGAACATCTGGAGTCATGGATTCCATGGGCCTTGACACACCATGTAATCCAAGTACAAAATCGCCGTGCTGGCTTTCCTTGGGGTATGGAGTTACAAGCATTGGTGCAATTTTTCACTCCAGTCCAAGTCCTCAGTTTCCCTCCAGGTCAGAGCTCACCAATTAATCCTGGAATTTGACGGAAGGTTTTAAAGAATCAACTTTAGCTGATAAATGGGCAATTAAACTTCTGACCCTGGTAGCATAATAAACGTATTTACCTTATTTGGAAGCTCTTAGAAGATTTCACATTCTAGCAAAAATTTGGCTTTGAGTAATCCGGATAATTGTCTCCACTCTTCACTTCCCTGGGCCTTTACAAATAGAGATTGAATATGCAAAACTGTGGTTGTATTTTAAAATCATTAATATATTTTTTTAAATCATTAATATTTTATTTAAATGTGAGCACCTGAGTAAAAGAATTGCTAAAAAATGCTCTATGGTTCTTAATATAAATGTTTATCGATATTCAGTGTTTATGCAGAATTATACTAAATTTTGATTGCAGTCTTCACTCTCTGTAACACCTTCATAGCTAGAGAAACTTAATTGAAAATCAAAGATAAAAAGAAGAGTGGAGCCATACATTTAAAAGACAGAATATAAAGTTGAAATTAGGCATTGGGTAAAAAAGTTGTAAATGGCATGAAGGTGGCATAAATATTTTGTGGGAAGCTATCAAAAGCTTGTCACCAGTGTGAAAATTGGAAGCATTTTAATTAGCTGGGGCTTTGGTGTTTCTGATAGAATGTATCAGTGAAATAACAATATTAAAATATTTTATAGCCTTTGGGGCAATGATTAAGTTCAGCGTTCTTTTGATGTCCATGTGTTCTGTTAAATCCATTTTGCATTGTCCATGGATTTGAATTGGTTGGAAGAAAATGATCTATTTATTTTGATTTATCCTACAAGGTGAAAGGGCTGTCAGTGATTCTGACTAGTAGAATAACCTAAACAAAATTAAAGAGGCTCTATAAGTTTGTTCACAAATAAAATATATTTCCTACAAGTATACTTTCATAACAATGCCTTCACCCACTATGCCCTTCTGACCTGATTGTAGAGCAAGAATATTCTCCATTCCTTATTTTTTTAGATAGTAATTTCATCACAGCTTATAAACTTTCCAAGACTCCTTTTAAAATACAGTTGTAACTTATGTTTTATTAGCAAAACTAGTTCAAGGAATGATTCCACACTATGAGACATTATTTATTTATCATCGCTGTTCTGATTTTTTTGGTATCACGTGGCATTAACTGGAGTGTTATCTTTGTTACCACGTAACATTTAAATACTAAAAGGCAAAGCCTTTGAAATCAGGTGGGATATGTAGTGTTTCATATTTCTCTCTTTTGCTGGGTGATTATCTTGGACGAATGCAATTGAATCTGTTTGCAGGATTTTTGGAAAATCATAGTGCTATATGTGATTTGAAAAAAAGCTAATTTTTAAAATTTTTCTTATGTTAATTTTAAAAACCAGCAGAGAACCAACTGCTGTGAAAATTAATGAATGACCTACACCAATCTGTCTTTATTTTGCACTTGAATGATATTGCACTCTGAGAACATATGTGAAAAACAAAATAAACTCAAATAATACAAATGATACCAAAGAAATACTAACATATCTACTATTTGGCTAAACAGGCAGACAGATAATTTCATTCTTTTTCTGTAGACAAGTATCCCAGTTCTTCTTAAATATTTTTTTTTAAAGTTGCTGATCCTAGCAAGTAGTAGTGTTTGAATGTTGCTATGAGATTATATTGTATTGCATTTATAGTTATTGTACTTGTTATTTCTCTTGCATCATGCTATTCATCACATTCAAAGAAATTCCACAACTGTATTACACTGCATAAAATCATGCAAAAGGACGGGGTGTGGGGCTCGTCCTGTCGGCATTCGAATCTTGGCCTTGACCTGCCATTTCTCAGCTTGAGAAATTTTAGTGTCTATCTCTCTTTCCTCATCTGTGAAATGAAGGTAATGGCCCTAATCACATGTACTGGATTCAGATGAGGAGTAAAAGTATGTGTTAAGGATCCAGTCCATAGGATACACCCAATAGATAGTAGTTACAATAGCATTAATCATCAACACTATAATTTTACAGTCAAGACAAATCATAGAAAAAAAGTACGCATTATTTCTATGATATCCTAAAACTCAGTACAATGCATGTCCAGATTTGTACACAATGAACGGACCAAAGACTCCAGATATGTCATTCAAGTAATTTTGCTATAAATGATCTCTAGTCTTAATGAAAAAGAAAAAAAAAACACAGGATATTTGACATGAACACCATGAAAGTATGATTTCATTTTGATATTTTGATCCCAGAATTTAATTTTAGAAGTTAAAATTAATTTTTTTCTTTACTGACCCAGAAAAAGAGCTTTTTTCTTAGGGCAATATATGTGCAGAGCTAAGAACATTTCAGAGGAATAAAACAAATTATTGTCCTAGCACATTTCTGGTGAGACTTTTTTTTCCCCTCTGAAGTCACCCATATAGGGCTGGATAACTCTGAAATACATTAGTATAACAGTTGAAAAACTGAGTAACTAAAGGGTGTTATTCCAACTACCTTTAAATGGCATCATATGTGTTTGTATGTAGAATCCATGTGGCTATATTTACACTACACTACAGCCATGTCATAGAAATCTGACTTTGCTATGTAACAAATCTATGTGCTTAATTAAAACACTGGCTTATGTGCAGTTAAGGGAATAATGAAAGCTAATGATGGGCTTTTTGGAGATCAGAAAATAGGCAGATTCTAGATCTGTAGTCTGTAGATTCTGTGTTTCCATTCTCACTCAAGCCAATGAAATGGATGGTGTGGGAGGCTGAAGCCCTACAAACCTTGTAGCCACTTGTGTGTGCCTCAGAGAGTTATCAATTGGCTCGTATTTGTCTTCACTTCCTGATGATTTCTGAAAGCTAGACATGCTTGAGGTCATTTGTCTCATTCAATTTTCCATTTCCAGCCCAACTGCATGTGCCAGGGGACACTAAACAAGCCCTCAGAACTCATGCACAGAGACCTTCATCTGTCTTGCTTCAGGTGTTCTTGTCTCCCACTCTGCTGTCCTCTCATTTCCACTACAAAGCCACACTGCCGTTTCTGGTTTGCCATAGATCCAGGACCTTGCTGAATACTTCTGGTGTTAAAGAACTCTGGCCTTGGTTTCAAGAGATTCCAAATTAGGATTTTTATTTATTGATGTATTTTTCATGAAGACAGTCACTCATCTGGCAAACCGTGGAATATGTTTTCTTTTATATTCTCATTGTACCTAAATCCACTCCTCTACTCTAGTTGTCTTTGACTCATGAGTAGTTTAAGTAACCAAGTATTGAAAAATGTGTTCCCATTTCCATAATTTTATGGGAAATGTCAACCTTCTGTTTCGCTTTATGATCACCTTGAGATCAACTAGAAATATCATTATTTCAGAGCATGAAAGACATAGATAATATAATATTCAGAACATGAACCTTTGATTCAGCTAAGAGTCAAATCTTGCCTCTCTTGTTTACTAATTGTTTGACCTTAGCCAAACTCTCTAGGATTGAGAAAAGTGCCTTTGTCTATAAAATGGAGTAGTAGTAATATAGAATTCATTGAAATGTGGTCACAAGTAGAAGAGATAATTTATGTGAAGCCCTTGTTTCTTTGTCACAGAGGAAGAGCTCAGTAAATGTCAACTCTTATTTTGATAATCATTTTGGCTTTTGTTTTTAATTTTAATCCTTCAGAGGCTTGATTATACTTTGATAAAAATTTTAACTATAAGCACTCCTATCAGTTCCTATTGCTGATAATCATTAAAGTAATGATCTTGTCTCACTGTCACTTATTCAGTTTTTCACTAAATATGTTTAAAACGAAGAAATCCTAAAATTTATTGCTTTACATTTTCACTGTCTTTATACAACATCTTCTCAAGAAGCACCAGTCTGTATACTGACTATACTATTGTGTATTAATTGAAAATGTTGTTTTTTCCTCCAGAACACACTTTAGATGCCCATTTTTATAATACTTTCTTCAGATAAGTAAGTTGATTAATGCCTATTCCATCACCAACCTTGTCCTGTATCCAGTGGCTTTTGGTTCTTTGCACCTGCATAGCAGCATGGTTCTATTTTTCATGCTTGCAGGTGCAGGACCCTAAGTGCAGAAGTGTGATTCTTTGTCAATAAATGTTTGCCCTGTAATGGCATAAAATAAAATACAGTATTATGAAATGTGCATAATAAGAGTTAGTTTGGAGATTTAAGGATATCGTTTCTTAACTTGAACCTATTTCTAATGCTATAATAATATGTAGGGTTAAGTTTAGTTATTGGGCCATGTAAAATGCCTGTGACCAACAAGGGTCAGAAACAATTGACTTTTTGGGGCATGGAAACTGAAGCTTTGGAAAAATAGTGACTTTCTCTAAGGCAAAGGGTTGGTAAGTGCTGTGAGCAGACTAGAGTCAGGTCTTGGTGTTAAACTCTGGGAAGATTCTGCTGCTGTACTATTCTACTGCTTAAGTGTATTTTAATGATAAACATTCTCTTCATCTTGGGATTGTTAGTGGGTCCATATCAAGGATATATACTGACAAATGTCCCCAACCTATTTATTAGAAAATGGCTTGAGTTGCTCTATCCCAAAATTTTGAAAATTGTTACTTTTCATAAATTGGCTATGTTGCATCATGAATTTAAAATGTTGTAGCTGACAACCACTGTTTCCAATAACAAATGGCTAACCTGTATGATATAGCCATGCTTCTTAGCATATTACAACATAAAGCCTAAGAAAAATAAAATATAAAGCCTAAGTAACCAAAATCTTTGAAATAAATAATTAGAATATAGTAAGTAAAAGCATGTACAAATACATGATTAAATTTTTACTACTTATTTGAGTTAGCTTAGACCATGTTTTTTGGAATCTGCAAATACATAGTTTGGCAAACAGGATATTTTTTGTTGAATACTAATGATTTCTTGAACAGGTTCAGTTTTGAAAATTGCAGCATTGTGCTGTACTTTATGCAGTAAATGAAAAGGTTACTAAGAAGAGAATTATTCTGCATGCTTGTGGTCAAGACTTGAATGGAAGATGGAAAAATGTAATGCTTTGAGTGGTACCATAGCTCTGCCTTAGTTTGGGAACAACTACTATTTTTCTTATGAATCTCTTCAGCAAAGCTTGTATTAGGTTGGTGCAAAGGTTATCGTGGTTTTTGCCATTGAAAGTAATGGCAAAAACCGTGACTACTTTTGCACCGACCTAATACAATCTTAAATATTAAGTGTTTACAATGTGCTTTTTCGATTGTAAAATTTGCTAAAATCTTCACGTACAAAGTATGAACTGGGTGCAACATGGTCCCATCCGTATGTTTATTCCACAGAGGGTATTTAGTAATTATGTGCCACTCCCTTCTTAGGCCTCCCCTGCCTTCAGGTGGTCTTCTATCCAAATTTTTCAGGCTAAAAATCCTCTACATTTTTGAGAGATTTTCTTTCTAAACAGAAGTTGGTGTCACTTTGTAGCAACACTGGTCTTCAGCCTGGCATTCTCTGAGGCTCTGTTCCCCTTTGTCCTTGTAGCTTCAGTAGGCCATGAGTCCTGGATCCATGAAGCAGGGGGATCTCAGCTACTCAATTCTATCCAATTTATGTAATAACAAGAAGTATAGCTTGTATGATTCTGTTTCCTGTATTTCTTGTTAAGTAAACATACGTCGTGAAAAAAAGCATTTGTTTTTCTAAGGGACATTAGAATCTAAGCACATGTCAGGAAAATTACGTTTATCACATTAAAAGTGTTTTAGCATCAATACATTTTACAATAGAAAAAAATGATCCTTCCATTATGATATGGAGAAGCCTTGGGCATTTCCTGCCTTGTCTGAGATGAGCTTGCCATTTAAAGTAACACTACACCCATCAATTAACCAAAAAAGGACCATATTAAACTTTTGGGAGAGATGATTTGTCCTTTTATCAAATTCTTTTGATTCTGATTTTCCTTTTGCAAAAATAAGGATGAAGTTTTACTTCATTCATTTTCTCTGGAAATATTTCAATGACAGAGACACTAAAAATGAAATTCACTGATGATCTGAGAAGGACACGATCATTTCTCCGATGTCTGAAGATCAGGAGACCTTACCAAATGGAAATTCTATTATTAGAAGGAAAAAATCATAAATCAGAAGTATGAACATATGGCTAACTTTTTAGTCAAAGAGAATCAAGTTTACATCCTGGCTCTCCATACAACTTACTGATGTGATGTATTTCTAAATGACTTTACCTTCTGAAGCATCAGTTTCTTCAGCAGTAAAATGGAGCAAACAACACTTGCCTTGTCATACAGTTATGAGAGTTACTCACGTAATATACCAGGAGTGTAGGACACATTTTAGACTCTCAAATTAGAAGGATTTTATCTACAGTGCAGGTCACAGAATGTAAATAAGTCCTATTCAGTTAATTATTCATATGCAACATTTTCATCTCCATGGTGCCCATAAATCAGGAATTTCTTTACTTCCTAATTCATAGGATGTTTTGCAGGGCCTTAATAAGGTAATGTATCTGAAAGTGTTTTGCAAATTAAAGGACCTTTAAAAAATATGGTAACTATTATTTTTTGAAGGCTTTTTCTATCTGATATCATATTTAACCTTCATGATTTCTGTGAACTAGGTAGGACAAATGATATTAATCTTATATTACAGAAAGCAGAGACAAACTCTACAGTGTAAGATGATAGTTTATTCAGGACTAGAATCCAGAATCTTAACTCTGGCATTTGGGTTATTTCCATTCTCAAGTGTTCTTTTTGCTTTGCCTATTTTGCTGATGTGTTGAAATTCCTCTTTCATTTACTCTTCAGTGAGAGAATTCAAATCCTTTCCTCCTTGCTCTCTGCTCACATTCTCCAATGAGTGATGAGCTCAGCTAGTGGTGCACCAGTTTTGGAGAAAATATTCAGCCAGGAGGGATATAAACTAGATTTGATGGATTGACTTTTTCTCATTGCATTGTGTCCTCTGCTGTGTTAAAAACAAGCATAAGGCCAGGCATGGTGGCTCAGGCCTGTAATCCCAGCACTTTTGGAGGCTGAGGTGGGCGGGTCCCCTGAGGTCAGGAGTTTGAGACCAGCCTGATCAACATGGTGAAACCCCATCTCTACTAAAGATACAAAACTAGCTGGGTGTGGCGGTGCATGCCTGTAATCCCAGCTACTTGGGAGGCTGAGGCAGGAGAATAGCTTGAACCCCAGGGGTGGAGATTGCAGTGAGTTGAGATTAGGCCATTGCACTGAAGCTTGGGCAACAAGAGAGAAACTCTGTCTCAAAAAAAAAAAAAAAAAAAAGAAAGAAAGAAAAAGAAAAGAAACAAAAGAACAAGCATAAGAACCACAGACTAAGATAGCAGCCACGTACTTCCCTTTCTGCTAGAAACTTTACCTTGTCAATATCTATACTCGTAATACATAGACCTCAATTAGAGGGTTAACAACATGCCCATTTTTTTATTATACTTTAAGTTCTAGGGTACATGCACATAACGTGCAGGTTTCTTACATATGTATACTTGTGCCATGTTGGCGTGCTGCACCCATCAACTCGTCAGCACCCATCAACTCGTCATTTACATCAGGTATAACTCCCAATGCAATCTCTCCCCGCTCTCTGCTCCCCATGATAGGCCCCAGTGTGTGATGTTCCCCTTCCTGAGTCCAAGTTATATCATTGTTCAGTTCCCACCTATGAGTGAGAACATGCGGTGTTTGGTTTTCTGTTCTTGTGATAGTTTGCTGAGAAAGATGGTTTCCAGCTGCATCCATGTCCCTACAAAGGACACAAACTCATCCTTTTTGATGGCTGCATAGTATTCCATGGTGTATATGTGCCACATTTTCTTCATCCAGTCTGTCACTGATGGACATTTGGGTTGATTCCAAGTCTTTGCTATTGTGAATAGTGCTGCAATAAACATACATGTACATGTGTCTTTATAGCAGCATGATTTATAATCCTCTGGGTATATACCCAGTAATGGGATGGCTGGGTCATATGGTACTTCTAGTTCTAGATCCTTGAGGAATCACCATACTGTTTTCCATAATGGTTGAACTAGTTTACAATCCCACCAACAGTGTAAAAGTGTTCCTATTTCTCCACATCCTCTCCAGCACCTGTTGTTTCCTGACTTTTTAATGATTGCCATTCTAACTGGTGTGAGATGGTATCTCATTGTGGTTTTGATTTGTGTTTCTCTGATGGCCAGTGATGATGAGCATTTTTTCATGTGTCTGTTGGCTGTATGAATGTCTTCTTTTGAGAAATGTCTGTTCATATCCTTTGCCCACTTTTTGATGGGGTTGTTTGTTTTTTTTCTTGTAAATTTGTTTGAGTTCTTTGTAGGTTCTGGATAATAGCCCTTTGTCAGATGAGTAGATTGCAAAAATTTTCTCCCATTCTGTAGGTTGCCTGTTCACTCTGATGGTAGTTTCTTTTGCTGTGCAGAAGCTCTTTAGTTTAATTAGATCCCATTTGTCAATTTTGGCTTTTGTTGCCATTGCTTTTGGTGTTTTAGACATGAAGTCCCTTGCCCATGCCTATGTCCTGAATGGTATTACTTCGGTTTTCTTCTAGGGTTTTTATGGTATTAGGTCTAACATTTAAGTCTCTAATCCATCTTGAAATAATTTTCATATAAGGAGTAAGGAAAGGATCCAGTTTCAGCTTTATACTTATGGCTAGCCAATTTTCCCAGCACCATTTATTAAATAGATAATCCTTTCCCCATTTCTTGTTTTTCTGAAGTTTGTCAAACATCAGATGGCTGTAGATGTGTGGTATTATTTCTGAGGACTCTGTTCTGTTCCATTGGTCTATATGTCTGTTTTGGTACCAGTACCATGCTGTTTTAGTTACTGTAGCCTTGTAGTATAGTTTGAAGTCAGGTAGCGTGATGCCTCCAGCTTTGTTCTTTTGACTTAGGATTGTCTTGTCAATGTGGGCTCTTTTTTGGTTCCATATGAACTTTAAAGCAGTTTTTTCCAATTCTGTGAAGAAATTCAATGGTAGCTTGATGGGGATGGCATTGAATCTGTCAATTACCTTGGGCAGTATGGCCATTTTCATGATATTGATTCTTCCTATCCATGATCATTGTGTTTTCTTCCATTTGTTTGTGTCCTCTTTGATTTCACTGAGCAGTGGTTTGTAGTTCTCCTTGAAGAGGTCCTTCACATACCATGTAAGTTGGCTTCCTAGGTATTTCATTCTCTTTGAAGCAATTGTGAATGGAAGTTCATTCATGATTTGGCTCTCTGTTTGTTTGTTACTGGTGTATAAGAATGTTTGTGATTTTTGCACATTAATTTTGTATCCTGAGACAGAGAACGCCACAAAGATACTCCTTGAGAAGAGCAACTCCAAGACACATAATTGCCAGATTCACCAAAGTTGAAATGAAGGAAAAAATCTTAAGGGCAGCCAGAGAGAAAGGTTGGGTTACCCACAAAGGGAAGCCCGTCAGACTAACAGCAGATCTCTCGGCAGAAACTCTACAAGCCAGAAGAGAGCGGTGGCTAATATTCAACATTCTTAAAGAAAAGAATTTTAAACCCAGAATTTCATATCCAGCCAAACTAAGTTTCATAAGTGAAGGAGAAATAAAAACCATTATAGATAAGCAAATGCTTAGAGATTTTGTCACCACCAGGCCTGCCTTACAAGAGACCCTGAAGGAAGCACTAAACATGGAAAGGAACAACCGGTACCAGCCATTGCAAAAACATGCCAAAATGTAAAGACCATCGAGGCTAGGAAGAAACTGCATCAACTAACGAGCAAAATAACCAGTTAATATCATAATGGCAGGATCAAGTTCACACATAACAATATTAACCTTAAATGTAAATGGACTAAATGCTCCAATTAAAAGACACAGACTGGCAAACTGGATAAAGAGTCAAGACCCATCAGTCTGCTGTATTCAGGAGACCCATCTCTCATGCAGAGACATACATAGGCTCAAAATAAAGGGATGGAGGAAGATCTACCAAGCAAATGGAGAACAAAAAAAAGCAGGGGTTGCAATACTAGTCTCTGATAAAACAGACTTTAAACCATCAAAGATCAAAAGAGACAAAGAAGGCCATTACATAATGGTCAAGGGATCAATTCAACAGGAAGAGCTAACTATCCTAAATATATATGCACCCAATACAGGAGCACCCAGATTCAGAAAGCAAGTCCTTAGAGACTTACAAAGAGACTTAGACTCCCATACAATAATAATGGGAGACTTCAACACCCCACTGTCAACATTAGACAGATCAATGAGACAGAAAGTTAACAAGGTTATCCAGGAAATGAACTCATCTCTGCAGCAATCAGACCTAATAGACATCTACAGAACTCTCCACACAAAATCAACATAATATACATTCTACTCAGCACCACATCACACTTATTCCAAAATTGACCACATAATTGGAAGTGAAGCACTCCTCAGCAAATGTACAAGAACAGAAATTATAACAAACTGTCTCTCAGACCACAGTGCAATCAAACTAGAACTCAGGACTAAGAAACTCAATCAAAACCACTCAACTACATGGAAACTGAATAACCTGTTCCTGAATGACTACTGGGTACATAACGAAATGAAGACAGACATAAAGATGTTCTTTGAAACCAATGAGAACAAAGATACAACATACCAGAATCTCTGGGACACATTTAAAGCAGTGTGTAGAGGGAAATTTATAGCACTAAATGCCCACAAGAGAAAGCAGGAAAGATCTAAAATTGACACTCTAACATCACAATTAAAAGAACTAGAGAAGCAAGAGCAAATGCATTCAAAAGCCAGCAGAAGGCAAGAAATAACTAAGATCAGAGCAGAACTGAAGGATATAGAGACACAAAAAACCCTCCAAAAAAATCAATGAATCCAGGAGTTGGTTTTTTGGAAAGATGAACAAAATTGATAGACCGCTAGCAAGACTAATAAAGAAGAAAAGAGAGAAGAATCAAACAGACACAATAAAAAATGATAAAGGGGATATCACCACCGACCCCACAGAAATACAAACTACCATCAGAGAATACTATAAACACCTCTACACAAATAAACTAGAAAATCTAGAAGAAATGGATAATTTCCTGGACACTTACACTCTCCCAAGACTAAACCAGGAAGAAGCTGAATCCCTGAATAGACCAATAGCAGGCTCTGAAATTGAGGCAATATTTAATAACCTACCAATCAAAAAAAGTCCAGGACCAGATGGATTCACAGCTGAATTCTACCAGAGGTATAAGGAGGAGCTGGTACCATTCCTTCTGAAACGATTCCAATCAATAGAAAAAGAGGGAATCCTCCCTAACTCATTTTATGAGGCCAACATCATCGTGATACCAAAGCCTGGCAGAGACACAACAAAAAAAGAGAATTTTAGACCAATATCCCTGATGAACATCAATGCAAAAATCCTTAATAAAATATTGGCAAACCGCATCCAGGAGCACATCAAAAAGCTTATCCACCGTGATCAAGTGGGCTTCATCCCTGGGATGCAAGGCTGGTTCAACATATGCAAATCAATAAACATAATCTAGCATATAAACAGAACCAAAGACAAAAACCACATGATTATCTCAATAGATGCAGAAAAGGCCTTTGACAAAATTTAACAGCCCTTCATGCTAAAAATGCTCAATAAATTCGGTATTGATGGACTATATCTCAAAATAATAAGAGCTATTTATGACAAACCCACAGCCAATATCATACTGAATAGGCAAAAACTGGAAAAATTCCCTTTGAATTCTGGCATAAGTCAAGGATGCCCTCTCTCACCACTCCTATTCAACATAATGTTGGAATTTCTGGCTAGGGCAATCAGGCAAGAGAAAGAAATCAAGGGTATTCAGTTAGGAAAAGAAGAAGTCAAATTGTCCCTGTTTGCAGATGATATGATTGTATATTTAGAAAACCCCATTGTCTCAGCCCAAAATCTCCTTAAGCTGATAAGAAACATCCGCAAAAAAAAATGCCCATTTTGAGGTATTAGAAACACACTTTCATTGGACTCAAGGTGACATTTAAAATAAATTCTGAACTTTCTGCTAAAAATGGCAGACACAAGTTTCCTCTCCCTTTTTTTCCTCAACATTATATAATACAGAAAAAAAAAATGAAGAGAAGCAGGAGAAAAGAAACTTTATCTTTAAAGAAAAGTTTACATAGTCATATCTCAGGAATCTAGTCAATGAAAACAACTCACACCACAAACTTCTTCAGAGTGGCAGTGTATGATTCAGAGGGGCTCAAAACCCTCTTTTATCACTTAATAGCCATAATTTTGGGCAAGTTATTTTCTGTGCCTCAGTTTTCTCACATGTAACTGAGTAAAAATACTCAGGGCATCTCATGAGGGGTTGTGAAGAATGAGTCCTTACATGCAGGTTGCATGGAACAGTGTCTGCCACATAGTCAGGCACAAAAGTTACTAATGTGTTTTCTTCTCTCCCGTAAAGAAGATGAAGCATAAGTTTTCCAAGGAACTCATAATTTGAGGAGCAAACCAATAGCTCTAGTTTAGAATAAAAAGCTTGGTGAAAGGAAGGCAGCCGTTAGGAAATGTCTGAGCACTGTTAAATGTCAGACAGCGTCAAGCAAGACAGAGCAGGGTGAGGAAAGCTGCAGGCACATCATCTCTGTAAGACGCAAGCTGCTGGTTCGACAAAACAGAAGGAACATTTCCTTGCTGTTCTTGATGAGCAGAATCATAAAGAATAAATCACCACATAAAGTACTTTGACTAAAGAAAAAGAGTAGGAGGTGGAAGGAGTCTTCACTTTGAATATTGGAGACTTCCTGCTAGCCCAGAGTACAGTCACACCTACCAGGTCAAGTGATGATGTGAAAATCAACAATCAACAGACCAACACTTAAGCTCCTGTGACCAATAATTTACTCAACACTATGTTCTTAACTATCAAGCAGTAGAAAATACCTCCAGTTAATGAGTAATAATAATAAAAAGATCATAGCAATTTTTAATGATATGCAAAAACTAAACAACCCAGATGCACATCAACAACACAATGGATAAACAAATTTTTGTGTATCCATGCAATAAAACACAACTCATCAACAAAAATGAGTGAACTACTAATGCATGCAACAAAGATGAATTAAACTAGACTCACACGAGCATACAATTTATTCCATTAAGTTATTCCATAATTTATTCCATATATAAATTCCATAAATAGAATTTATAATTCCATTTTTATGAAGTTCAAGAACAAGTTAAACTAATCTATGGTGTACTAAATTAAAACAATGGTTTCCTCTAGGAAGAAGCTGGAGATTGACTATGAAAGGACAAGATAGAAATTTCTGAGATGATGGAAATGTTTTGCATCTTGATAGGAGCTTAGTTCATGGATGCATGTATTTATCAAGATTAATCACATTATAACATTTATATAACTCTTAAGATCCTTAATTTGTACAGTATGCATTTGCATTTAAGTTAAAGTATTGAAGAAAGAAGTCAAAATGTTTAACAGTTTATAAACAACACACTGATAAGACAAAAAGCTACCTCAAATATCAGAGCCAGATACAGAATATGTATCAGAAGAGGTACACGAAGAAAAGTAAATAAGCTTTATAATGTTTGTATTAAGGTTTTGTTTTTCCAATGATCAATTTAAATTATATAAAGATTTTTGGCCTGTCACAGTGGCTCACGCCTGTAATCCCAGCACTTGGGGAGGCCCAGGAGAGTGGAACACGAGGTCAGGAGATTGAGACCATCCTGGCTAGCACGGTGAAACCCAGTCTCTACTAAAAATACAAAAAATTAGCTGGGCGTGGTGGCAGGCGCCTGTAGTCTCAGTTACTTGGGAGGCTGAGGCAGGAGAATGGTGTGAACCTGGGAGGCAGAGCTTGCTGTGAGTCAAGATCGCATCATTTGCTGTGAGTCAAGATCGCGTCACTGCACTCCAGCCTGGGTGACAGAGTGAGACTTCATCTTAAAAAAAAAAAAAGAGAGATTTTCACAAAATGAAAAGATAGAGAAAAATTGATCTCTTTAACTTAGGAATTCAAAGAAGAGGTGTAATGTCTCAAAGGAGAAATTACAATATTGGTGGAAAAGGAAGAGTAAACTGGATGAGATTAGGAAAAAATGCAAATAAAATATAATATTATTTCAGAAACATGTCTGTAGACATGATCAGAGAAATGGAGGACAGACTTGAGCAAATAAACAAATGAAATAGATATTAAAGAATGATGGAGTAGAGGGACCAGGAGAGAGCCTAATTGGTACTCCTAAAAAAGAGAACACAACAACAAGATAGAGAAAATGTTTAAAGACATATATGAGAAGTGCTTTCTAGAAGTTAATGAAGGCCTGAACTTACAGATTGAAAGAGCAAACTGTATTTACGTTAGGAAAATAATAATAATAATAGTAATAGAGTTTGAAAAATACAAGGGCATCTCAAAATAAAGTTATTTTCATAAAGTATAAAAATAAAACTATAGCCATCAAGACAAAAATAAAATCAAGTGCTATAACTGAGGAAGAGCATGAAAACCTTGTATTTCTTCAAAGAAACATACAATGCAAATAAGCAAAGACAGTATCCAAATAGTCATCAGAGAAAGAATGCATTTCCCAAGACTTTATATCTATACATGTTTTTAAAATGGAGTAACTTAGAACTATTATACAAAATGAAGTGACTTAGAACTATATGAAGTGACTTAGAACATGAGGGAATATCAATTCCTTGAGTTCTAATCTCACCCCAGAAGATGCCATTATGTTCCCCATCAGTAGGCAATTACCTTTGCTATTATCCTCCTCTTATATCTCCCTCAAGTCATCTAAAGGCTGAAATTTTGCAAATGGAATTCAACCCATTTGTACTGAGGCTTCTTACCTCCTAACTAAATGCAAATACTTCCTGAACAACTACTAAACCCTAGTAAAATAAGTCTAATAAATCTATTACTAATGAAAGGTGTTGAAAGGAGAAAGAGAAAGAATAACTTGAGACAATGGGACTTCTCAAATGAAAGGGAACAGCTGGGCATGGTGACTCACATCTGAAATCCCAGTGACTCCAGGGGCTAATGTTGGTGGATCACTTGAGGTCAGGGTTCAAGAATCCTGGGTAACATAGCAAGACTATGTCTCTAAAAAAATTAGCCAGGCATGGTGGCATGCACCTTTAGTCCCAGCTGTTCAGGAGGCTGAGATGAGAGAATCTCTTGAGCCCAGGGAGGTTACAGTGAGCTATGATGTTGCCACTGCACTCCAGACTGGGCAACAGAGTGAGATCCTGTCTCTGAAACAATAATCCCGTAACTAAAATAAAATGAGAGGAAGAAATAGTAATGAAAAACATTAAAGAGAGAGACGCCAGTGGTATCAAGGTGAATTTTTCCCCTTCACATTTAGTCCATGTAAAGTCATAATTTTTATAGTACTCTTGAAAAAAATCTGAGGCCTTCCCGTGAATGATGTTACATTACTAGGTGGACTTACAACTGGAACGGAAACAGTGTTGCTTTGTCTAGTGCACAGCATAATGTTGTGAAGCCTATGGCTTTGAGTCTTGTAACATGCAATTCCATTGGCTGAAAAGAGGCAAAAAGAAACATAAGATAAATAAAATGCAGCTTTCCACTGCCTAAGCAGCCACCCACACCTCTTAGAACTGAAGCTCTGCCCTGGAGCAGAGGTCCCTTGTCTCTGATTTCAACATAGCTGGAATGGGCAATTCTCTTCGCACTGCTATGTTCTCTCTGCTTTCTCAGAAGCCACGGGAGGCACATCTGCCTGAACGCAGTACAGTCTGTAAGAATTCAAGAAAGAGGAGAGAAACATGAAGGGTGGCTTTTCAGTCAACAGGGACAGGTTTATTTTAAATAAACCTGAGAGGGGCTGCTGGCTAAGTTGGGTCAGAGCCACAGTCGCTTACAGACTAAGAGTTTTTACGGATTTAGGGTGGGAGAGTTTATCAGAGGCTTGGACTGCTTCTGTGTCTCTTTGTTGTGCTTATCTGGGAGGGAAAGTTGTGTGTCTGTTCCCATAAATCTTTCTGCAGCTGCAGGCATATCGCCCAAGTCTGCTTTTAGCTTCCGTATCCTAGTGCACCTGAAAAGAAAGGAATGTGCTTATTAAAGCCCACTGTTTTACTGGGGCCCATTGTATGAGCGTGAAGTTTGGCAGTTACCCAAGAGACTTCCCCCCTGCTTCCCTCTGTGCCTGAACCGTCTTATCTTTGTTTTACTGTCTGCTCTTTCTGTCTGCTTGTAGTTAGAATAGAAATGATCTCCTTGAAATGCATGAGGGTGGAAAGGGAACTGGAACCTAAAGTGGTGGTGTTTGTCCGAGATGACGGTGCTCCTGCTCTGTCACAGCCCAGGAGGGTTGGGGAGTCAGCATGATGAGGGATGTCCCTCTACCAAATATGAACTCAGCCTTCCTTATTTCAGTGGTGAGTTTATCAGGGTATCCTTTGCTCTTGAATTCCAGTAGCCCACAGAGAAAACGAAATAACGAGATATTTATTGGACTTTCTCCTTTCTCTTTTTAACTTTCTCCCATCCCTCACGTATGCATCCTAAAATCACCAAATAAGCTACCAACAGGAAAATTCTTGCTTCAGGGGAATGAAATTAAAATATACGCTTTCAGGATCTGTAAGTTAGGTGGTCCTGGGAGCAGTGAGTCAAAACCAGGAATATAATATTAGCACTTAATGATTGGACTTATCTACAGGTCTTAAGTGACATGAATGCTGTGAGGAAGGATCAAGTCACTGGAAGAATCCCAGTGAGGCAGCTATTCCTCTTGTGTTAGATTAAAGATGACTTTCCAGCTTAAATAAAACATGAAGTAACCTCTAAGTAGATTAGAAAATGAAAGAATATAAATGCCTCCAGTTTTCCAGGAAATGCTGCAGCACAGTCACAGTGACAAGGCAAGCTCTGAGATTAGCCCTGGCCCCTTCCCGCAGAGAAGGGACATAATATACTGCATTGCATAAAATATCTTCTCCGTTTGAAGCAATGGAATGATTGCTAATGGTGACTGCTTTCTGAAACAACAAATTAATGAGATTCCATTTAAAATTCTTTCCCCAAATGCCTTCAGTTTATTTTCTCATTAAGCAAAGGTCTTGGGGTGGCAGCTGTGACTTTGTTGGGTTAATGATAGAGGAACATGAAAAAAGCATCCAGACTTTGAGGGGATGAAGGGATGGACACCTGGGAGATACAATTGTAGATGAACAATCCTTTCTGATGATCCGTCACCCAGGAAAGTGCAAAAACTGATTTATTTCCGGTAAAATAGCTTTTTAACTTTTACTTTATGTTTTTTCTAGGTTTTTTTTTTTTTTTTTCTGATTTATGCAGAGCTCACTCCCCAAGGAAAAGTTTAGTTCAGGCATTCACACCCCGATCTTTTATGGAGGAAGTGTAAAGGGTTTTGATTGAACCTTGAGAGCAGCCAGGTTCCTTCATTATCACGCCAGCAGGTCTTCAGGGATGCGTAGGAGGTGGTGCATCTTGATTCAAGGGACGTTTCACAGAAGCCTGTTTTAAAAGTATGATGACCTCACCCGGGGCTCACTGACTTCTCCCATCCACTCTGCCAGGACCATCAAGGTCAGAATAAAAGCAAGCCAGCTCCAAGTGGAGTGGTTGTGCAGCATTTGAATTTCCGTGAGATGGAGAGACCATACTTTTCCATGTTCTTAATGCCAAAAACTACCTTTGTACAACACCTTAATTCATGGCACATTTTCCTATTCATATAGAGTAGAAATGAAAATTACTTCTTTTTAGCAATGAAGTCATGAGGACTTAAAAGTTAAATAGCAAGAGTAAAATCTCAGCATTAATAAGGGGAAAGCTAGGATTTGAACTGATGTTATCTGACTTTGAAATCAATTTTCTTTGTCACATGGTGCATAGAAAAGCGCCTTGTTTTATAGATTTTCAACGAATTTGAATTGTCTGATGAATCTTCTCCAATCTCTTCTATGACTCGTCATTTTCTCATTAACTTTGCAAAAGGAAAATGAACAGTAAGGAAAAAACACCTGTACCAGAAACAGCATCTAAGCTTGAAAAAGAAGGATAAAAATATATCCTGTATTTCTAATGAAAATGTATACAATGTGAACATCATTGCTAGCTCTCAATGAACACAATTTGAAGAACAGGGCAAGTTATTTGCCATACATTTATTTAAAGTGTTTAAATGTCTTTTAACATTGAACCTATAATAATTTATCGAATAGAACTACTTTGAACTATTTTAATAAATAGATTTGGAGATTGATATGGTTTGGCTCAGTGTTCCTACCCAAATCTCATCTAGAATTGTGATCCCCATAATCCCCATGGGTCCAGGAAGGAAACTGGCTGGAGATGATTGGATCACGGGTTGATTTCACCCATGCTGTTTTAGTGATACTGAGTGAATTCTCATGAGACCTGACGGCTTTGTAAGTGTTTGACAGCTCCTCCTTCACACTCTCTCTTTTTCTCTATTGCCACCTTGTGAAGAACATGCCTGCTTCTGCTTTCACCACAATTGTAAGTATCCTGAGGCTTCCCCAGCCTCGCAGAACTGTGAATCGATTAGACCTCTTTCCTTTATAAATTGCCCAGTCTCAGGGAAGTTCTTTATAGCAGTGCAAAAATGAACTAATACAGAGATTTTTGAAAACTCTGAAAATGGAAGTTTTCCCTCCCATCCGTAAACCGATTTTATCTAGGATAGTCTTGGGTATGTAATATTTATTGAATAAATACTTGCTAATTGATTGTAAATCATTGAAATATAGGATCAATGGTAAATGTGGTAGGTTAAATGATATATGTGAGGAAACTATGCTGCTTATTGTGTCAGTAGATAAGTGAATAGGAAATGTGTTACATATTAATGGTGTTTTGCTATTATAAAAAAATGGAGACTACCTGTTCTACATTTTTTTTTTTTTTTGAGACAGAGTCTAGCATTGTCGCCCAGGCCTGAGTGCAGTGGCATGATTTCGGCTCACTGCAAGCTATGCCCCCCAGGTTCATGCCGTTCTCCTACCTCAGCCTCCCAAGTAGCTGTGGCTACAGGCACCCGCCACCACGCCTGGCTAATTTTTTGTATTTTTTAGTAGAGACGGGATTTCACCATATTAGCCAGGATGGTCTCGATCTCCTGACCTTGTAATCCGCCTGCCTCGGCCTCCCAAAGTACTGGGATTACAGGCTGAGTCACCGTGCCCGGCCTGTTCTATGTCTTTAATAATTAAAGTACTCAAGTGGCAACAGGATGGATTAATAAGATCTAGCTAAGAAATCTCAAACTCTGGGTTGAAATACAATGAAAAGTAGTAAAATTCCCCTAAAAGAAGATGAAGATGAGAAGTATATCTTTTTTGAATTGTTTGGGAACAATAGCTAAAAAATGTCCTCAGCTAAATTTTTTGGTTGACTACAGTTTAGTAAGAGATTACTATTTCTTAGTTGGTCATCTCCACCCTGTTTCATGTCTTGAAGTCTGTGGTCTGTAACAATGAGCCTCTTTGCCTTCTGATGTTTGGCTGATGTGAGCTAATGGGAGGCACTTGCTGGAGGTTTAAGGGTAGGAGAAAATAATGCACAGCTGTTCCCCACAGCTTCCTCCTGCAAGGTGAGCTGTTTCCCTTTCCTGAAGGCTACAGCTCCTTCAAGGTCTGTCTCCATCCTCTGTTGCCCTAGGGAGTGAGTGCCCCGCAGTGCTATTAGTCTGCTGATTTAGGGAAAGAAAGGAATTAGGCAGCTGGCTTCTAACCCGCTTCCTTTCCTTTCATGATAAAGTGTTCCTTGGAAAAAATAATAAAGGCAGGAGACCCGGTCTATTCCGCAGGTAAACATGATAATCAACCTTCTGGCAACTAGACTGAGGGTGTGGAGTGTTTTAAGTATGATTATTTCGGATTACTTTAGGTGAAGAAACCAATAATCTACAGATTTGCTGTCCAGGGACATAGTTCCCTTGAAAAATAATATATATTATGTAATTATCTGTGCAGAAAGTAAAGATGTTTAGATGTTCCATGCTGTTTGAGGAGGTACTTTACTTAAAAACATCATCTTTCAACCTGGACCAGGTAAGGATCTAAGACAACAGAGTTGATACCGAGGATCACTTTGCTTTCCCATACCTCCTCAGTGCCTGCATCTTTATGTGATCTCTGATTAATATAAGTATAGTTTCACCATCTTTTCTTTGTGTCTCTCAGCTTTTCTAAATTCTATTAAACGTCTCTTCATTAAACTCTTGCCAAATACCCGGTTTGAATATGCTATGGCTTCCTAGCTAGTATCTAGACTAAAATGGTATTGTTGCTTTTCAGCATTTTAAAAATATTGATGTTAATTGTTGTGTTCGTTTTTAATTTGAAATGATGCATTGTGGCAATGCAAGCACCTAGCTTGTTTCAGCAGTAAGGCAACCAATCAACCAATGCTTTATGTGTAATATTCACGTACAAGACTATTCCCTTAATTCTGTGGTCACTAACAAAATGGACCTTGTGTCTGTCCTCTTCAGGAAACAAGACACACAGATTAAATAAAAAGGCAAGTAGCAGTACAAAAATAGGTGCTACGGTACAAATGATCATGGGCATTGGCAGGATGCCTCATTTAAAAAATTGTGAATAATGTTTTTTGCATGTGTGTTCCACATTTTTTGTCCATTCATCAGTTGATGATCATTTAGGTTGTTTCCAATTCTTGGCTATTGTGAATCATGCTGCAATGAACATGAGAGTGCAGCTATCCCCTTGCAATATTGATTTCAAGTCTCTTGGATATATATCTAGAAGAGGGAATGCTGGGTCATATGGTAGCTCTATTTTAATTTTTTTGAAGAAGATCCACTCTGTTTTTCATAGCAGCTACACCATTTTTACTTTCTCACCAATTGTAACATGGATGGACCTGAAGGAAATCATAATAAATAAAATAAGCCTATCACAGAAGGAGAAATACTGCATTGACCCATTTATATGAGGTATTGAAAAAAAAAATGAACTCATAGAAGCACAGAATAAAATGCTGGTTGCCAGAATAAAATGCCAACTACAGAGAGGGGAAAATGCAGAGTTGTTATTCAGTGAGCATAAAGTTTCAAATATGCAAGATAAGTTCTAGAGATCTTCTCTACAAACAGTGTCTATAGTTAACAATATTGTATTGTGCCTTAAACATTTTGTTAAGAGAGTGTATTTCATATTAAGTGTTCTCACCACAAAAACAAACATAAATAAAGGGGGCATTAGAAGCTTTTGGGAGTAATGGATATGTTTCTTTCCTTGACTATGGTGATAGTTTCGTAAGTATATGCATATGCCAAAACTCAAAAATTGTATCCATTAAGTATGTACAGTGTTTATACATTAATCATCCCTTAATAAAGCTGTTTTAAAATCATGGAGTATAGAGTTAAACTTTTGTATGGTCAAATTTCTTTAATGTGGTCTTATTATGGGGACTGAGACAAGTTATCTACTTGTGTAAGTCCTTAGTAGAAATAATAATATTGGTCTGATAGGATTGCAGTGGGAAATAAATTCAATAATGTTTATGTAATTGACTGGAATGGCTTGGAATATCAGAGAGTCAGCATATCTTATTCCCTCCTCCCTTCTTGTATTTCTAGAGGATACTTCCTAGTGGAATTTACACAAAAACAAATCTCAGTATTTAGCTTCTGTAATTCAATTATCCTCTAGTTTTTCAGCATCAGTAAAGTAGGGACACAATACTTCTTGTCATTGTTGTAGATAGCAGCTGTGGTTCACTTAGCAATGAGTGGCACATGCTGAAAAGAAGCCAGTATGGACACCAAGGATAAGAAAAACAGGAAGTGGCAGCACATGGGGCAGAAGATGGGTGAGAGGAGAACGGTGAAGAGGACGCACAAGTCCCATAGACAACAGAGGTAAAAAGAAATAACAGGAGCAATGGGGGAAAAAAACTCATTTGGCAGATACTTTTCTGTTCCCAGCATTAGCCAAGCAATATGGTTAGGCTTTGTATACCAACCCAAATCTCATCTTGAATTGTAATCCTCATAATCTCCAAGTGTCTAGGGAGAGACCTGGTGGGAGGTGACTGGATCATGGGAGCGGTTTCCCCCATACTGTTCTTGTAATAGTGAGTGTGTTTTCACACGATCTGATAGTTTTACAAGGGGCTCTTTCCCCTTTGTCCCTTTCTCCTACCATGCAAGAAGGTCCAAGCTTGCTTCCTTTTAGCCTTGAGCCATGATTGTAAGTTTCCTGAGGCCTCCCCAACCATGTGAAACTGTGAGTCAATTAAACCTCTTTCTTTTATAAATTACCCAGTCTTAGGTATTTTTTATAACAGTGTGAAAACGAACTAATACACCAAGACATTGGTCAGTGGCAAGGATGACCAACAAAAAGGTAAAAGTATGATAGAGTAGATTAAGGTAGATGAGGGAATGCAAAAATAGAGAGGTAGAGGCAAAGGGAAAAGAAATAAAAATAATTTTGGTTTGCATCTTCCATAGATTTCACAGCAGTTGACAGAGATGAAAGAAATACACGAGAAACACATATTAAGAATTATGGAATTTCAGACTGGGCACAGTGGCTCATGCCTGTAATCCCAGCACTTTGAGAGGTCGAGGCAGTTGGATCACTTGAGTTCAGGGGTTTGAGACCAGCCTAAGCAACATGGCAAAACCCCAACTCCACCAAAAATACAAAAAATTAGACGGGTATAGTGTTATGTGCCTGTAGTCCCAAATACTCCGGAGGCTGAGGTGGGAGCATGTCTTGAGCCTAGGAGGTCAAGGCTGCAGTGAGCTTAGATCATGCCACTGCACTCCAGCCTGAGTGACAGAGTGAGACCGTGTCTCAAAAAAAATTACATAGAATTTCAATTAGTGTAGCAGGAGAATCACCTTGACAAGGATTGGAAACCACTGCCAGCACAGGAGTGAATAAATCTTGAACAAATATGATGAATACTCAATGAATATTATCTTCTTTAACTACAGTCCCAAGAATTAAGAATTTTGATGTGGATCTTTAGCTTCACAGAGAAACTAGATTGATTTTGGAAACTTCGTATCAGGAGAAAAAGTACGAAGACTACATAGAGCACCTTATAAATGATTCTAGTGAATGCATCATGATAAAGATACATAATAATGTACAGAGTCAAAAGAATTGAAATGTATAAACTGTTGAGACTAACCAGAAGAAAGGAAGAAGTAAAGTTGAAATGAGAGGTTAAAAAGAAAATTAATGGCAAGGAAATAGAGGAATACCGTCTTGGCACTACATCAGGAGTTGGCCATTTTTTTTTTCTATAAAAGACCAAAGAGGAAATAGTTTTAACTTTGCAGGCCATTTGATCTCTGTTGAAACTACTCTACTTTGCCCTCTTAGTGCAAAAGCAGCCATAGGCAATACGTAACAAATGAGCATGACTGTTCCAGAAAATCTTTCTTTACAAAAACAAGTGATGGGTCTGATTTGGCCTGTGGGTGATAGTTTGCTGACTCCTGCACTATACTCTTATCTCTGGTAGAGAAAAAGAGAGTGTAGCCCCTAACAAAAAGGACTAAAGTCAGGCAGGAAGTTTGCACAGAGGTAGAGCTGGGTAGGTAGGGTGGATTTGAGAAACACTTCCAATTCCAGGTGATATTCTGTCTCATTTATTTTAGAAGTTCAAGTAAAGGTTTCTAAAAGCTGTCCCCCGATCTAACTTAGAAAAATTACTGTGAATTTGTGGAATCATGTTTCTTACAGGGGGCAAGCTAACCCCTCCCTATGGATTCTTATGAAAACAACCTAGAGGTTTAGGATTTCTTTTTTTGTTTATTTGTTTGCTAAATAAATTTTATTCATTTTTTTAATTATACTTCAAGTTCTAGGGTACATGTGCACAAAGTGCAGGTTTGTTACATATGTATACATGTGCCATGTTGGTGTGCTGTACCCGTTAACTCATCAGTTACATTAGGTATATCTCCTAATGCTATCCCTCCCCCCCCTCCTCCCACCCCATGACAGGCCCCAGTGTGTGATGTTCCCCTTCCTGTGTCCAAGTGTTCTCATTGTTCAATTCCCACCTATGAGTGAGAACAAGCAGTGTTTGGTTTTCTGTCCTTGCAATAGTTTGCTCAGAATGATGGTTTCTAGCTTCTTCCATGTCCCTACAAAGGACATGAACTTATCCTTTTTCATGGCTGCATAGAATTCCATACATATATGTGCCACATTTTCTTAATCCAGTCTATCATCGATGGACATTGGAGTTGGTTCCAAGTCTTTGCTATTGTGAATAGTGCCACAATAAACATACGTGTGCATGTGTCTTTATAGCAGCATGATTTATAATCCTTTGGGTATATACCAAGTAGTGGGATGGCTGGGTCAATGGACTCTACAAGTTTGAAATCAAGGAGGACAGGATTAACTATGTGCCATTTGTGACTTTTTCTGGGGTAACTAATGATATAACTTTCACAGAAAAGAGCTAAAAGCCCATCCTAAGTGGGCTCAAGAGAGCATCTGAATATACCAGGCAGTCAGAAAATGTGCTCCAGGTTTGGAGAACAAGGACATTTCTGAGCCTTCTGCGGAACTGGAATGGTGTGTAACTTTCGTAATGAGAAAGGTCGTAGCTATGCAGACCATGAAAGCGTGTCAGTAGGAGAAGAAAACAGCCCCATGGGGCCAGCTTCACAGGCCGAGAATGAAAGAGTCACCCCTGCCCAAGTTAATGTAGCTGTGGGGGAAGAGTGAAGCTTTAGAAAGTCATTGCCAAGAAGATATGACAAGGAAAATTAGAAAGGTGAATTTCAGGTTGTTGATGGAATGGATTCCGCAATGGCAAAATAAAGAAGCTGAGGTGAAGAATACATAGAGCAAGACAAATTAGGGGCAGAGGAGGTGGGAAGCTGGCTCCTGTTGAGGAAAGAGACAAATAAGGGCTATTTTATTTAAAAAATGAATTGTGTGAGAGCCACAGGCGATGAAAGGGAGGAAACAGAGGCAACACGAGGAAAGATGGATCAGAAAGAAAGGGGCTACCACCTCCCATCACCAGAATAGAGGGTTCCCCAGGAGAGCTGCAGTAAGGAGGCCCAGGAGGAAATAGCAGAGAATCTGATCTCAGAGGAAATGGCATCAAGAAGTCAAAAGGGAAAATAAAAGGGGGAGTTCAAAGAAAGTCTCCAAAGAGTATTTCAATCAACAGAAAAATGCAGCAAAGCATTATTGAAAGCAGAAATACAGACTCCTGCTAACAGAGGAATAAAGAACTCTGAAGAAGGGACACCAGGAGATGGGAAGGGAATGAGAGTTTATTATGTTAGGTTTGTGAGGAACCAGAATGCAATTTAGGTTTTGAAAGATTTGAAGGAGATTTGTTTGCTCTTTGGGAGAGAAATTATAAATAGCTCATCATCTCATTCAATTCTGCCAGGAGTTCTCTAAAAAATATTCTGCAAATGTAAGATATTGTTATATATTAAAATGTATGTCCTAAAGTACACATTTGGTGCTGAGTACTGGATTAGTCAATGTGATAGAAAAATAGGAGTTAAGTACATATACAATGGAAAAATAAATATATACATATAGAATATGTGTATATATGTATGCATGATACATTTGCACACTAGTGCAAAAGGTTAATTAACAATTATGTATCTAATAGATACTCAATTCATTAAATAAAGTAATTAAACACAGGATGATGAAGAAATCAATAGTGCAGATGTGTGTCTGAATCATGGTTCACATAGTTTGGCTACTACTTTACTGACATGCAAAGGTAGATATCAAAGCCATAAAACTGATGATTTCTCACTGATGGGAATAAGAAACTGGGCTCTGAGCTTTATGACTGGCATGTTGCTATTTCCAGACAACTAAGTGTCTTTTTTGGAGAGGGGAAGCTGTGGCAACATCACTGCTGAAACTTCTTTTTTACACATTTTAGTTGTTTTTCTTCAATTGGCTATTTAACTTCTTCACAGAGTATGCGTTCACTTTACTGTCGCTAGTATCATTAGTTTCTTTTTATCTCTTTCTTATCCCTCTACCTGGCATAGGAGAAAATTTGGGCTCATCCTGGGAACAGAGAGCTGAGGGGATAGGATAGGATAGGATAGGATAGGATAGGATAGGATAGGATAGGATAAGATGGTATGGGTTGAGATGGAATGGGATGGGATAGGATAAGATAGGATAGGATAGGATAGGATAGGATAGGATAGGATAGGATAGGATAGGATAGGATAGGATAAGATAGGATAAGATAGGATAGGATAGGATAGGATAGGATAGGATAGGATAGGATAGGATAGGATAAGATGGGATGGGATTGGATGGGATGGGATGGGATGGGATGGGATGGGATAGGAAAAGAAAGAATAGGATAGGACAGAATGGGAAAAGCTAGCATAAGATAGGATAGGAAAGGAAAGGAAAAGAAAGCATGGGATGGGGTGGAATGCAATGGGATGTGACAGGATAGGATGGGATAGAGTGGGATAGCATGGGGTGGGATGGGTTGGGTTGGGATAGGAGAGGATAGAATAGGATGGGATGGGATGGGATGAGATAGGAAAGGATAGGATAGGATAGGATAGGATAGAAATAGGATAGCATGGGGTGGGATGGAATGTTATGGGATAGGAGAGGATAGCATGGGATAAGATAGGATAGGACAGGAGAGGATAGCATGGGGTGGGATGGGGTGGGTTGGGATAGGAGAGGATAGGATAGGATGGGATGGGATGGGTTGGGATAGGATAGGATAAGATAGGATAGGATAGGATAGAAATAGGATAGCACGGGGTGGGATGGTATAGTATGGGATAGGAGAGGATAGCATGGGATAGGATAGGATAGTATAGAATAGGATAGCATGGGGTGGGATGGGTTGGGTTGGGATAGGAGAGGAGAGGATGGGATGGGATGGGATGGGAAAGATAGGATAGGGTAGGATAGGATAGGATGAAATGGGATGGGGTGGGATGGGATGGGATAGCACAGGATAGAGTAGGGTAGGATAGGATAGGATAGGATAGACAAGGTAGGATAGGATAGAATAGCATGGGATGGGATGGGATGGGATGGGATGGGATGGGATGGGATGGGATGGGATGGGATGGGATGCGATGAGATGGGAAGGGAAGGGAAGGGAAGGGAAGGGAGGGGAAGGGAAGGGACAGGATAGGACAGGATAGCTTAGGATAGTATAGGATAGGATAGCATAGTGTAGGAGAGTGATGACAACTGCAGTCTTAAAGTCTCATGTAAATGTCACAAAAATTGACTCCCTCTTGATTCTGTCCCCATAGCAACCTCAGGGAGACACTCTTGCTATTTTGTCTTTATTTGTCTTTATTTGCTTTTGCTATTAAAATTAATGGACATTATCCTTTTGTGTAAAAATATAACATCGACTTAATAGTTAGAAAAAATACAGCTGGGCTCAGTGGCTCACACCTGTAATCCCAGCACTTTGGGAGGCAGAGGTGGGTGGATCATGAGGTCAGGAGATCGAGACCATCCTGGCCAACATGGTGAAACCCCATCTCTACTAAAAACACAAAAATTAGCTGGGCATGGTGACGAGCACTTGTAATCCCAGCTACTCGGGAGACTGAGGCAGGAGAATTGCTTGAACCGAGGAGGCAGAGGTTACAGTGAGCCGAGATCACGCCATTGCACTCCAGCTTGGGCAACAAGAGTGAAACTCCATCTCAAAAAAAAAAGAAAGAAAGAAAAGAAACAATGAAACATATAGAAGGGACATCCTTTCTTAATCACTTAGACACTGGATGGTAAATATTTAGACCACATTCATTCATCTTCCTGCTTCTCTATTTCCCCTGAACACTGTGCACATCACAAATCAACATCATCATCATGTCCCTCTTTAACTTAGAGAAGTATTTGTCACCTGAGACTGATTTATTTTAAAATTTGTCCTATTAATGAAGTACTAAATGAACCCCTAAAAATGACCTTACCTACGAAAAAAGATCAGAGAAATGTCAGGAATTTATAATGTGTGATAAATACATGACATAATGTAAGAATAATAAATGTTGCTTAATTTTTGGTAACTAGAATCCTCTAAACATCATAACTTGTTAACATTATAGATCTTTCTAAGAAATGTCTAGGGTATTACACAGACGTCCTGCAAACAGACCCATTCATTCAGTAGTGTTATTGAACACCTACTTGGTTCCAGGTGCATTGAATTAAGTAGATCTTATGGGAAAGTGCTCTTTTTCATGATCTTTTCTTGAGAAATATAAAGGTGATTCATAGCTGCAATTTAGTCACATACTTTTTAGAGAGGTATTGTTATATGAATTCATCTATGAAGCGTCTGTGGAAAACAACTTCTCAGTATTAATTTTATATTAAAACATTATAGTAATCGTAATGTTGGTGGTTAGCCTTTAATAAAAAAATGGGCCTATGTCTAGCTACTTCAATCACTTGTGGTTTTTAAAAAAGTCTATGTAATAAAAAATGTTCTCTGAAAAGTTTAAAAGTGTATCTCTTTTTAAATTTTTATATAGATTTCAAATTCCTAAGAGAGAAACATTGTCATAATGTAATTTTTCAAGACTTTCTCCTCAGAGTCTAAACTGCTCCAAGTTCAAGACAGTTTTCTCCTTAATCATATGAATATTTTATGCAACTATAATATTCTATTGTATTAATATAAATCAAGCTTGCCTCAAAAATTTAAATTTGGGCAGATTCTTCTTTGGACAATTTATCTGATATATTCCTCTAATTCTAACGGAATATACTTTTCCTGGAGTTCAAAATTTCATTGACTTTCTGAGAATAAAAATGCAAGCAACTCATTATTCTTGCCTATGGGGAAAGGAGCAAGCAGGGATAAAAGAAATCCGAGGGTAATCCCTAAGACTCGTTTTAATGATTACTTTCAAGTCCTTTAATAAAGCTTCTGTGCTGAGCCCCACAGTGGGCAGACAGGAGGGGCTGCAGGCTCTAGTCTGATCCCTTCTCTCTAGCTCTGGACACACCGGGACTGAAGGAACTCCCGGGTGAAATGCACAGAGGCAGCACCAGAAGATAAGCAAAAGGGAAGCTTGGGGATGAAGCTAAGTATTAGTTAAATCAATTTTTCTCCCTTCTGTGATTCCACTATACTTAGTTCTAATTCTATCATATCCCTTCCCATACTGAATTATAGTCAGGTATCTAGGCGTCCCACACTGCCTAGATCCATTATCATTGATTCATTCAATGTGTTTAT
Source organism: Macaca fascicularis (assembly GCF_037993035.2). Classification (NCBI taxonomy): domain Eukaryota; kingdom Metazoa; phylum Chordata; class Mammalia; order Primates; family Cercopithecidae; genus Macaca; species Macaca fascicularis. The sequence continues at coordinate 14,713,980 of NC_088386.1, forward strand.
TGAGCGTCACCTGTGTGCAAGACACTAGGAGCCATTAGAGAATAATAGAAATTGAATCTTCTTTGGGCATGTCTTATTTTGGTGCCTTTAAGTTACCCTTAAAAGGGACAGAAACTTCTGTCAGTTCAATGTGTGGGGTAAAACTGCCATCTAAAGCAGCAGGAAGTTCAGAGTTGTTCCAGGCCCCATGCATACGCTTATTTCAATGTGACATACATTGGTGTGTGAGCAGGCTTAGTTTTCTGGTCATTATTTCTGTTCCTTTTCTATTTTTGTGACAAAGGAGTATGGGCATGACCCTTTGTTTTAAGGGTCCTTGGGATCTTTTTCTAATCAGGTATGGTAAGACATGCAAACAGGCAAATTATTGTCATGAAACAAGAAAACATTTTACATTTACTGATTCCTGAAAACAAGGAAGCACCCCACAGGACCACATGGGGAAGTGCCAGCATCAGTCAGGAGACAGAGGGAGTGAGGGAAAACCTAGGTAAGAGCCCCTATTATGGTTTCCACAGGAAGAAATGAGAGAGGCAGAGTATGTTTTGGATTGACTAGTTTGAATAATTTCAGTGGGCTCTGGGGAATAGGGGCTGTCTCCCTGTCTCCAGTTGTCTGGTATCCGACCCTGGAGTGATTCGGGCAGGGCTATAGGGCCTTGAGTATAAGAACCCCATAAGGAATCAACTGGAGATATTGGCTCTGGATTGACTGATTCGTATATAAAAGACACACTCCTAGGTGAGTTGTTTGCCATTTCTAGGAATTAGTTAACCCTGAGGAAGGCAGCAAGGATTCAAATTATCAGAAAAATTTAAAAGCCATGCTTTTAAAATTATTTAGATTATGATCATTTGTTCTAATTTTTTTCATTAGTACGAACATTTGACTCTAGATTCAAACTAATGAAATCCTGTGCTACAGATCATTTCTATGCCCAATTAAGTTAAGTCTTTCTTATAATAATATTTCTTCATGCCAAATCTGATTAAAGGTTTACGTTGATTCAGTGTATTGAGCACCCTTGTATACCGTGTGTTACTGAGTCAGTGAGTATGATGACTGACCCATTGACTCAGTAAATGCACACACAAACACACACATATACAACGGTGCTCAATACAGGGCTATTAGTGAATACAAAATCTAGAAATAACTTAAATATTTTTTTAAGATTAGATTGGTTAAATAAATTATGACACATCCGTATAATGGAATTTAGCAGAAAAATTTTATATCATATTTTTGAATAATATTTAAATAATATAATGCTCATTAAATGATAAAAATTCAAAGAAATGTAAATATGGTAATGTCGCTTATAAAATAAAAGCATAGATAAATGATCAGTAGATGCCTGAACATATATATTTATCAGGAAGTTACAAAAATCATATTCCTGAATCATATGAGTCAATTTTTTTCTCTATACTCTTCTGTATTTAGCATTTTTTACTTTTGTAATCAGAAAAGTACATTTTACTTAACAAGTGAAGGATTTACTGCTCACTAGAAACAGAACTAAATTATTCATTTAACTGATATTTTTGAGCAACTACTGCACGTTGGTAATACAGTAGATACTGATGAATCAATATGAACATCCTTCTGCCTTCCTGGAGTTTATTTAGATTGGTGAATGCTGATAAATAAATGAGGAATTATAGTGTAGCAGGATATTTCCCTGACCCCTTCGCAGGACTCACAACAAGGGTGCCTAATTTACTCAGCCTGCTGCTCTCAGCTCTTCCCAAGGGGGACAAAGAAGCAAGGAGAAGAGGAACATGCTGTCCTCTTGTGGGGTGGGGCACAAAGAAGCCTGGAGAAGTGGAACAGTTTTCTATAGCAAGACTGACAGCTGGGGAAAATTTATCCAGGAGCACACGTGGGTCTTACGTGAATGCAGTGAGTAAGTTTTAGTCACAAAGCTCAGAGAGCTTCTAACCACAGATGGTTCAAAATACAGCTCATCCCCAGGGTCCTAGGCCTGATCTGTAGGATGATCTCACCGAGCTGAGGCTAAGCCCGCTCCTAAAAAGTGGCCGACGGAAGTCAGCTGACCCTTTAATTTAAGGGACTGCATGAACACCCAGAAGTTACTTTTGGCCCGCTGAAGCCCGGAGTTAGCCTCTTGGAGGAGAAATGGGGAGCCACCTTATTTTAACAATCATAAGAGGGAGCAGGCGAACCTGGTTATGTGGTCTGCCCTGGCTTGGATGGACTGAGGGTCTTGGATTGGGCTGAGCTCACCGCTAGGGCAGTGGAAAATAGAAGTGGGACATGACATTCTTCCAGATGGGGGAGTTGTTTTTTAAGAAAAAAAAATACGTTATACCAATACAAAATTAAGTCGAAAAGATTATATTTATTTAGAATAAATAAATTAATTAAAGTTTGAGCAGTGTAGAAAGACCCTGTCTCTACAAAATATTAAAAAAATTAGCCAGGCATGGTGGCCTATACCTCTTGTTCCAGCTATACAGGAGGCTAAGGCGGGAGAAGCACCTGAGCCCAGGAGTTTGAGGCTACAGAGGACTATGACCACACCTCTGCACTTCAGCCTGGGTGACAGAATTAGACCCTATTTCTAAAAAAAAGAAAAGAAAAAAATTACTAAATTACAAATATACAAAAGCTGACAATATCCCCTAATTTAAAAATTCTGGAAGAATAACCATGTATTTTTTATGAATTAACATTATTTTAAATCTCTATCCTAAATTTTTATGTTTTGATAGATAATTCTGTTTACTTCCTTATGTCAAAATACAATAAATTTGTAATATTTTAGAATGAAGAAAAAGATACTTTTTTTTAGTATGATGGGTCCACGTTTTATGATGATGATGATGATTTATTATTAATTTATTATTTTTTCAATTTTTTGATAATATCTTTCAAATTGAGAACTAGTTGTTGGTAATTAATTTCTTCTTGATTTTAGTATAATAGTTTAAACATTTTGAGGTTTCGTTCATTACTCTTTATTTGTTTACTTTTCTTGGCGTTCACTAAGCTATTCCTTCTTGTTATATTAGAATTTTGATACAGTCAACAATCCGGAAAGAAACAACAATTAATCTGAAATTTAAATCGCATATATTTTTATTTTAAATTTGTAAAATCTTACATTTTCACACAGGTTGAATATATAATTATGTAAAATTTTTGCTTTAAACATGTAAATACATTATCTTAAGCTATACATTTTAATAATCAAATTAGTCATCTACTGATACCTGACTTGATGAATAGATACCGAAATTTTGTCACAGAAACACTCATTTCTTCAAGCCATTAAGGCAATTTAGTGCACAATTCCAATGAACACCTTGAGATTTGAATAGGACAATATGCACTGACACACCAAGATGTGGTCTAATACATAGGGATGCAATGAACACAAAATGGATTGCATAGATGTTCTCAGTGTTCTTGGTACTCTTACATGTTTAAGCCCTGCAAACTGAGAAATTCTGGTATATTCTATTTCACATGATTTCTATCCAATAAGAGAAGTATATATTATATAAATAACTATTTATATGGCACTATCAACCTTATTCTGTACTTTTAGGAAAAAAGTATTTTTTAGGCATGTATAAATGAAAGTTTATGCAGCTAATGATTAGAATAAGTTTCTGCAGTTCTAGCTCTGTACATTTAAAACCTTGTATATCTTATGCTATTCACAAACTTCTGGTGCCCGACACTGTAAGATATATCAATATGTTGATCTATCTCTTCCCTTGTACACTAGGTCATGACACGATAGACAATTGGAATATTCTTACAAGATATTCCTATGCAGTGATGGCTAGCAATAAACGACATAGGGAAGTAGCTGTAAATCACCTAAAAATATCCCACTGAACTCAAATTGAATATTTTCTGAATTTCATGTCATCTTGGCCAGATGCTAAAATTGCCCATAGTTATACCAGTGCCATCTGTAAGTGGGTACAGGATGCAGTGGAAAGAGCCAGAAGTTTTAACCAGTTGCAGTTGAAATATATTTTGCCAATTCTCAAATAAACATATGATTGTATTACTTGAGTGCCTTCCAGAACCTTGGGGACAAGCCTCCTACAAATGAAGAGCAGTTAGGTCCCACTAGTGTCATGGAAATCCTGCCACTGGTAGGAGGATATCCAAGTACCTCAGCTCCTGATACACTAAGAGTGTAAAGATATAGAAACAAAGTAAGGGTTTTGTTAAATTAAATAGGCAGGAGGCCATCAGCCTGAAACTATCTCCACACTTTGTGTTTCTATGTAACAAACCTCAACTTAGTAAGTAAACAAACTTAAACTAAACTTAGGAATCTACTTTTTGTAACAAATAGCCAGGTTTTAGTCAATCACAAGCAACTGAGCTTCAGCCAGTCACAGGCCGACAACTGACCAGAACATGCTCAAAAAGGAAGATGCCTCATTGCCACAAATCAGGTGACTTCTCGATTTTGCTTCTGTGTTTGGCCTATAAAAGCTGGTTGCTCATACTGCTGGGCGGAGTTCTCTGAACCTCTTCTGGTTCTGAGTGCTGCCTGATTCAATAATTGTGCTTTGCTCAGATGAACTCTGTTAAATGTGTCTAAAGTTTTAAGAGTTTGTACTAAGTAGAGGCAGTATAAATTTTATCTGTTGTGTTATCTCACAGAATTAGATAATGTTACATTATGTATCTGTTTTCTATGGCTGCAAAGCAACTCACCGCAAACTTAGTAGCTTAAAACAACATGTATTTTTTTATTTTACAATTCTGTGCAACAGATGTTCCGCATAGTTCTGCTAGGATTTTTGATTACCATCTCAAAAGGCCCAAATCAAGGAATTGGCCAACTGGGTTCTTATCTGGAGGGTCTGGGGGAGAATCCATTTCCCTGTGCATTCAGGTTGTTGAAAGGAGACAGCTCCTTATCGCTGTAGGTGTGTCGTTCCTGTTTCCTTGCTAGCTTGCAGTCCCAGGTCTAACTTTTGCTCCTTGAAGCCTCCTGCATTCCTTTTCCTGTGACCCTCTCCAACGTCAAAACAATGAAATGTAGAGTTCTTCTTGTTCTTCAAACATCTCTGACTTACCTTTCTGCTTTTTCTGCCAGCAGCCAGAGAGAACTCTCCACTTTTGCATGCTTGTGTGATTAGATAAGGAATACTCAGGTGATCTCCATATGTTCAAGTCAACTGTCTCATATAACATACAGTAATTATAGGAGTAATATCTCATTATATTTACAGGTTTTGGGGACTAGAGGGGCTATCTTTGGGACATCATTTCAGAAAGTCTGTCTGCCACACATATTAAAACAGAATACAAATTTCCGTCTGGATTACTGAGTTCTTATCCCCTGCCTGACACTTTGTTATATGCTTTTTACATATTATTTACTCTTTCCAGCAAGCCTATGAAGTCAGTGCTAACCTATATGAAGTAAAATATTTATATGGCATCTTCAGACATATAGAAGAAATGTCACTTTTATTGATTTGAAATAATCTTCCTATACAACTACATTATTTTCATTCCATTCAGTAAACTTGATATTAACCAATAATTCAGATATTCTATTTACTTACAAAAATATTTTTTAAATAAGTGTACATTTTAGAGTTCTTTTCCTCTCTTCTTCTTTCCATGATGTCAACTGATGGTATAGAGTATGGGTGTAACTTGCAGTTAAATGTGCTAGGTACCCAGTTGCTCCTTAGTAAATGCTGCTGAAGCCTCTAGCTCATTGTAATGCCTATTCCCCACTCCTTCCTCTTCTTCTCTCTCCGCTCTCTTCTTTCTTCTCTTTTTTCTTCCCCCTTCTGTTTCTTTCCTCTCCCCTTCTATTCCTTTTCTCTCTTCTTTTTCCTGGTCATCTGCACTCTGAACTCAGTGTTGCCTAAGCCTTTGCTAATACTGCAGAATATCCTGATTTGCATAGCAACCTCTCTGACATTAAGGTTCATCTTAATTTTTCAAGTGTACATTCTACTTTGCCAATAACTGCCCAAAGAGAGAAAGACTGAGGCATATGTTGGACTGTCTACTTTCTCCTCTCCTATTTCCCTTCCTTCCTTATCATCAACTTAAGCCTGAAGAAGACACAGCCTTTCACTTCTCTTTTGTCTGAGTTTGAGATATTCCTTAGTACACACAGGCTGCAAGGGCTGGGCTCTGCTTTATTATGGGTTATGTAGCTCTTGTATTATGCCCACCTTCTTCATGGTCAGGCATTAATAGAAACAGTTGTTATGTGAGAGAGAGAACAGGGCAGCATCTTCTTACCTTAGTGCTACTGAAACTTGGGGCTGAAGAATTATTTGTTGTGATTCTGGGCTAACACATTTTAAGATATTTAGCAGCATCCCTTGCCTCTACCTGCCAGATGCCAGTAGCACAACTCTCTGTCCCTCCCAATTGTAATAACCAAATACATCTCCAGACCTGGCCAAATGTCCCCTGGAGGGCAAAATCATCCCCATTTGAAAACCACTGGTTTAGAAATACGGGTAACTCAAATGAGGGAATTTAAAATATATATGTCTATTAGACTTTTCATGTTTAGGCTTTAAAATGCCAAAGGCCAAACAGATCTCAAACAGCAGAACAGGAAGTTGTAATAAAGTCTGGCTTCAAATCCCATCTCTATAGCCAGTGGAGAGGTCCACTACTCATTCATCGTCTAGTTGAGGCCAGATGAGTCTCAGGTAACATTAATATCACAGGAACTTGAAGAAAAGAGAGCAACAAGAATAAATTCACCAAGCTCCGAACTTCTCCAAGCACCTGCCCATTCTTATGAGGATCACATCAGGCTGTATTAGTTAGAAATGGCTCCTGGAGGTAAGGAAGGCAGAGTGTAGGTAGGAAGCCCTTAGAATCTCAACATGCTTGATTGTATGAGACAGCACTGCTAGTGAATCAAGAGACACTTCATTTCCCACAAACATTAGAGAAAATTGGCATGCCTCTGATGATGCATAAAGCATGAATATACCATATAGAAAGCACTTCTTATGTCTTTAGCAGCAACAAAAATGTTTTAAATGAAATACTCTAATTCCTTAGAAGAGCACTTTCTGAATTATTTGCATACTAGAAACTTGAAACGTAGTCTAAGGAAAAGTGTATGATGTTATCCCCTCTGTCTCAGTTCCCAACACCCAGCACAGGACCTGGCAGTGAGTATGTGATTGACAAACTTTTATTTAATAAATTCACTCTGGCCTTGTGTCACGTTCTCTTGACTTTCAGTCAATAGCCACATATGATATCTTGCAATTAGGATTTTCCCTTTCTTCCCTGCTGTTTCCATTTTTGAAAATGAAAGTCTGACTCATATGTGAAGAGTTCCATCTTTGGGCAAGCAAAAGCATCCCATATGAGTGATAGCCTGGGAGCATTAGTTGAAGAGAGAACGGTTGGAGAAGGCTGAACCTTAATTAGCAAGCTGAACCTGCAGAGGAACACTTACCAGTGATGAAAACTGAGCTCTGAAATTATGCAGACTTGGGTTCAAATGACAGCTTCGTGATTCACTGGGAAAGTCACTTAAATTCCCTCAGTTTAGATTCTTTTGCAAAATGGGTCATCTTTAGTGTTTAGTAATGTCACAAAGCTTATTAGCATTAATATAAAGCAGTTAGCATATTGTTATCTATACAAATAGAGTAATTTTGGTTGAGTAATTATGGTACAATAAATTTTCAATAAATATTTGTTCTTTTCATTTATGAATACTAGGGGCTTATGGGTTTTTGTTTTATTTTATTTTTTTGTTTTGTTTGTTTGTTTGTTTTTGTTTTTGTTTTTGTTTTTGTTTTCGAATCAGGCTGGAATGCAGTAGCACGATCTTAGCTTGCCCAGCTAATTTTTTGTACTTTCAGTAGAGACAGGATTTCACCATGTTGGTCAGGCTGGTCTCGAACTCCTGACCTCAAATGATCCACCTTCTTGGCCTCCCAGGGACTTATGATTTTTTCCAGGCTCTAGTAGAAGTAAAGACTGCACCCTGCCTTCCACGTGCAAGTACAAGGAACACACATCCTTCCTGAGCATTACAGCCTGAGGGGCCAAGGGGGACCAGGCCCTCTTCAATAAACAGTAAACTTCTTTTGTGTTCCAGGTTAAAGATTTAAGCCAGGGATGGCAAAGAGTTTTCAACTTTCAGGCCAACACTGAACAATTGAATGTATTTCCTAGACTATATTTTTGTAAGGCTTCCAAAGATATGTTTTTGGAAAAGAAGATCCGTTCACTGGGAAAGAAGTCCTGTGAAGGATTAAGAATGTCTGTGATGAGTGAAGGAAGAGGACATGAGGACTAAATATTCTCCATCTTTGAACTTGCCTATGGCTCTTTGTATACGGTGGGTGATGGAAGACAATGCTTCTTAAAATTATACAGTTTGAAAAAGGTCTGAAGTGATGTCCTCTATTCAACTACATTGGCTATCCTCTGGAATCCAATTCAGCCCTTCATTGGGGTTCCAAGGGTGGGTGTACGAACATGGGGTATGAGGAGCAGTCTCACAGAGCCAGGTGATCACAGAATGCATTGTCTGTACAACAATTAAATATCATAAAATAATCCACATAATAAAATTCTTCATACTAAAAAATAATAAAATAAAGTGATCTAAAATGTGGTCTGGTTTTTATCATCACTATGTTCCAGCAACTTTAAACAATGCCAGTGAAAAATCTCAGAAAAAATAGTTGGCTGGTCTAAATGTTACACAAGTGCTATGGTTACTGTGCAGGTTTTAATAATCTATACCTAAGCCCCCAAATAACCTATTTTTAAATATATATCAGAGTTAATTCAGGAAACACCCAGCTAGCACACTAATTTCCATAGAGAACTGTCATATCAACTCATTAAATAGCTCAGGCTCATGCAGGCTTTTCCTAGGTGCAGCCCTCTCTCCCACCATTGTTGTACATATTTCTGTATTGAGGCAGCAAATTTGAAATAAACAATGATAACACAGTGATTGTAAAGATAAAGAAATGGAACTTCAGTTGCTTCGATTCTGTCATTCTAACTGTAAATAATTCTGTGAACTTAGAGAAATTTACTCTTTTGAAAGAATGCTTTATACCTCTTCCCTCTTTGAATAAAACATAATTAAATTTTTTTTTTTTTGAGACGGAGTCTTGCTCTGTCACCCAGGCTGGAGTGCAGTGGCACGATCTCGGCTCACTGCAATCTCCGACTCCCGGGTTCACGCCATTCTCCTGCCTCAGCCTTCCCAGTAGCTGGGACTACAGGTGCCCACCACCACACCCGGCTAATTTTTTGTACTTTTTTAGTAGAGACGGGGTTTCATCGTGTTAGCCAGGCTGGTCTTGATCTCCTGACTTCGTGATCCGCCCGCTTCGGCCTCCCAAAGTGCTGGAATTACAGGCGTGAGCCACCGCACCCTGCCAATTAAAATTTTTAATCTTTTTTTTTTTTTTTTTTTTTTTTTTTTTTTTTGGAGACGGGGTCTCTCTCTGCCACTTAGGCTGGAGTACAGCAGCAAAATATCGGCTCAGTGCAACCTCTACTTCCTGAGTTCAAGTGGTTCTCCTGCCTCAGCCTCCTTAGTAGCTGGGATTACAGGTGCGCACCACTGCACCCGGCTGATTTTTGTGTTTTTAGCAGAGATGGGGTTTCACCATGTTGCCCAGGTTGGTCTCGAATTCCTGACCTCAGGTGATCCGCCTGCCTTGGTCTCCCAAAGTGCTGGGATTACAGGCGTGAGCCACCATGCCCAGCCTTAATCTATTATTTTTAAATGATAATTATTATTTACTGACATGGCTATAAACTGGGGCAATTTAAGAAAAGCTTTTCTGATGTTATTATTGTTTATTTGTATGATTAATCCTAAAATAACTTGGGTATAGAGAGGAGGAAAATGCTAAAGACGTATCTACTTTAGGTATTAAATACATTTGGTATGGTCCTGCTTGTGAAAGTTCTGTCCTCACTACCCCACTAGACTGTCACTTTACTGGGGAGAGACTATTCAGTAACTGCTAACTGTAGCATTTCCTCTATATATGTTATCATGCCTTTCAGCAAGTCAGTTTCCGGTTGTAAAAACGGCTCTGAATTTTACAGAAAGGAGTCCTATTTGCTTTTGACAGTCATACAATCACTGTTTCACATTAAACTGTAAAAGTAACTCCAATGTTAATTTGCACAAAAGCATAGATACATTTTTTGCTAATACGTGATTTTGTTATGAACTATAATCATCATCTATCAAAGACTGCAAGGTTCTAAGACTTAGCGTAGTGTATTGTTCCTTAAACCAACGAACTGACATTTAAAATAGATGTAACAGAGGCACACAGATGGGGAGAAGAATGTTGCTACCTGCTGATCTCTCACAGGGAAAGTGACTACTAAAAAATATGTGCACACGGGGCCCCAATGTATACTATAACTATGGAGTCACGGTGACAAATTATTAAATGAACATAATTATCTAAATGGCACTCTTGTGAAGGAAGGGTCTTTTCTAAATGATTGATCGTGATTGGATATAGAGAAAACTTAGTGATTAGGTCACTAGTTTTCCAATTACAGGTTTTTTTCTTGGATAGAATAACTGTTTTCAAAGCAAATGAATTTCCATAGCAAATGTTTCTAGTTTCCTTAAGCCTGATTGGAGGCCCATCCATTCTTCTGGATGCATCCTTAGCGAAAGCAAGATGCTCTGATCCCACAGCATGGCGACTTCCCCCTGCTCTTCTGAGGCCCTTGAGGGCAGATTTGCTGGGATCCGAATAGTGAAGCTGGGAGTGGACAGAAGCAGGAGCTGCACTTATGGCTGCCTATGTTCGCTGAGCTTTGCAAAAGCATTTCTTTAGTTTTGATGTAATGAGTGTCTGCTGTATACCAAATGCAGTGCAAGGGACTGGATGCAATTAAGTTTTACAACTATTTATGAAGTGTATAATCTGCAAGATCATCTCTCATTTTCTAATAAGATTAGAGCATTGTGATAAAGCACAATATTGCTAGGTAACCTTTTGCTAGACACTCCAGCTATGTGGGTTGAAGTAGGAGTTAGAGAATTCTTCACAGCTGAGTGAAATTGAGGACCTGGATAGAGGAAACATCCTCATTGATAAGGTTAGGCTGCTTAATCCCAGCTCCGGAAGCAAATCCTTAATCGGGTGCTTTCCCAAGCATAACCATACCTCAGGGACACTCTTTAGGAGATGTCGGGCTTTGAAGATGAAGAGACAGACACCTCATTCTGTTTGAAGTCACGAAGGACAAAATTGTAAATGTTTCCTCATCATCACTGTTTTTTCACAGCAGTTCGTGTTTACACGTTGTGTATGGACAAGCTGCAACGGAATGACCTGGGGTTCTTTCTGAACCACAGCTCCCCAGGTCCCCATTCCAAACATGGCTGAGAAAAAAAAGTCAGGAAGATGCACTTTTTTTTTTTTTTTTTTTTTTTTTTTTTGAGACGGAGTCTTGCTCTGTAGCCTGGGCTGGAGTGCAGTGGCCGGATCTCAGCTCACTGCAAGCTCCGCCTCCCGGGTTGACGCCATTCTCCTGCCTCAGCCTCCTGAGTAGCTGGGACCACAGGCGCCCGCCACCTCGCCCGGCTAGTTTTTTGTATTTTTAGTAGAGACGGGGTTTCACGGTGTTAGCCAGGATGGTCTCAATCTCCTGACCTCGTGATCCGCCCGTCTCGGCCTCCCAAAGTGCTGGGATTACAGGCTTGAGCCACCGCGCCCGGCCAGGAAGATGCACTTTTACTAAAGTTCCCTAAGTGAGTCTTGCGAGAATTAATTTTTGCTTTAGAAAAACACATTTTGATGTATATACACATGCAATTTTACATAAATACATGAATGAAATTATATCAGATATGCTGTCTTTGGTATTTACATACAATATTTTGGTTTTTTTGTGCTTGTCTCCCTACCCCACCCTCATTTAGATAAGTTATATCAATCATCTTGGATACATTCTCCATATTTTTCATCACTCTTGTGTATACACACACCCACATAGACACAAATATGCTAAAAATGGTTTTAATACTCTGTGTGATACACATCGTGTAGTCCTAATTTTTTAAAATTAGATCATATGAACATTTTCCTACAATTTTCTTTCCTCATCTAACAATACTTTGTTGAAATCTCTAAGTTAACTGATATAATTGTAATTTATTTTACATAGTTCCAAAATATTTCATGTGGATATACAATAATTCATTCAACTATTTCCCTATGATATGTATTTACCTTATTTTTGTCTATTCTATACAATACTGCAAGAAGCGTAGATATCTTAAATACCTTTTTTTTTTTTTTTTTTTTTTTTTTGATGGAGTCTGTTACTCATCCAGGCTGGTGGAGTGCAGTGGCGCAATCTCGGTTCACTGCAACCTACACCTCCTGGGCTCAAGTGATCCTCCTCCCTCAGCACCGCAGAGTAACTGGGACTACACGCATGCGCCACCATGCCCAACTAATTTTTTGTATTTTTTTGTAGAGACGGGGCTTCATCATGTTGCTCAGGCTGGTCTCCAACTCTTGAGTTTAAGCGATCCAACTACCTCAGCCTCCCAAAGTGCTGGATTACAGGCATAAGCCACTGTGCCCAACCTTAAATATCATTTCTGTGGAAACCACGGGATACATTTATTGAAGCAGATGAGCAGAGTCAAAGAATATATGTATTTTAATGTTAATAGCATCATCAGATTTCTTTTCAAAAATGACTATACACATGCACATTTTAACTAACAATGTTTGAATGTGAATTTCAGTAATACCTCCAACAGCAATAGACCTTATCAGTCTTTTAAATAGTTGCAATTCTGATACCAAAATTTGATATATTATATATTTTTCAGATTGCTGACTACTCTTGAGTTTAAGCAATTTTTCATATGTTTGCCAACTATTTGGATTTACTCTTCTGTGAATTGTCTATTTGTATATCCTTTGACCAGATATGAGACATTTGCAATAATACTTTGGCATTATAAAAATTTTACAGCAAACAATCTCTAATTTAAAGTTTTGTCTTGGGCCACCATCAGCGATAGCAATGATGGTGGTGGTGCCTGTGGTTTTTTCCTAATACAAACTATTAGAAGGCTAGTTGGTGGGTAAAAGCACATATGTTTTTTAGGGCTCTTCACACAGGCAAAATTGTTTCTTGGGATGGTGTTATCAGTTTACACAAACATTTGCAGTGCACGAGAAGACCATAGTCTCTTCACAGTCAATGATACTGGGCACAATCTCTGCCAGTTTAATAGTTTGCATTTCTTACTTTTAATTTACCAGTGATGTTTAACATTTTTATTTTATTTATTAGCTATTGGTATTCTGTCTTATATTTATTTCACGCATCATAAACACCTGCCACCACATCAAATATTATATCTACCTATTCAAGACATAAATTTCAGATCTGAAATGTCATTGCTTAAATATACAGTAAAATGTAACCACGTTATTTGTTCTCTGACAGTGCGAACACCTGGGTTCCTTTATGTGTTTGTTTGTTTTAAACCAAGCTAAAACAGTTGGTCTTCAGATTTCCAGGCCAGTATATTTTGAAAACATCATGTGGATCAGTAGGTTGTTTGTGCTTTTTAGCCTTTTAATTCTTCTTTCTTTTCCTCTAATAAGCTACAATTGAGCTGGGGTATGATTGCTTTCTTAATCATTCTGTTTCCATCTTTCTGTTATCTATCTATTACCTAACTCTCTATCGTCTATCTATCTATCTATCATCTGTCTATCATCTATCTCATCTATTTATAGCTCTACCATTTAATAATATCTATCAATCATCTATTTATGGATTCACAGAGAGATAGAATCAGAGTGGCTATATTAACACATTTTAAACATTACACAATTAGTTAAAGGAGTATTTTGTATCTTTCAAGCTACTAGAGTCAAGCAGGGAGTGGGGAAACTCTGTGCATCAGTTTCAGCCTAAGTCCCATTTACTAATTCATTAGCAGCTTAAATTTAGAATGTACAGAAGTAGCTGCCTCAGAATATTGACTTCAGTAACATAAAAAGTTATGCTAATCACACCTGCGGAGCCCTGTAGTCAGAAATTCACATCAATAGCCTACATTTGAACTATTCAACCACATGTTTTTAGGGGCCTTGCTGCAGAGGTTGTCAGCTTCTGTTTATTATGTATGAACAAGACAATCGCTCTGCAAAGCCCAGCGGTGTGGGGTTGCCAATTTCACAGTGTAATTGTGATTGTAATCCAGGAGAAACCAGGAAATGAGACTGAAGGTGATTCACAGATGGACAGCCTACGGAAACGGGCAGAATTTTCCTGGAATGTTGGTGCAGGGCCTTCTGTCTGACTGTGTGTGTAGGAGCACCGGCTCAGATTCAGTACCAGCTGGCAGAGCCTGCCCTCCCTCCTTGCTGATTACCTCCCCAGTCGTGTGTTCAGCCAGAAGCAACATATGGCCTATGCTTCTACTTGGTTCAACTGCCACCATTTCCAGAGACTTGCTTGACCCTTTTCCAATAATCGTATTGAGGTAGGTATCCCTCCTCGATGTTGCCACAGCTCCTTTGTCCTTGATCACACTGTTTACCACACTAAATGGTTATTGTTAGTTTGTTTGTCTTCTTGACTGGGCTGTGAACAATTTCAGTGCGGAGCTTTCTTTCACCTCTCTATCCCTAATGGCTAATGGAGTGCTTGCTGCGCAGTAAGCACTAACGAAACATGTTTGAGTAAATAAATGAAGAATAGATACAAGAGCATATTAATACACGTTTTCACTTATGTAGAGCTCTGGGTGCTTACCCAGGAAACAAGTTTCTACAAATAATATGCAGCTTTGGAGGTCAGGCTCCCTGTGAAGCTGATTCTGAGATGGGGATGAATACAGAAAGTTTTTATAGGAGTGTTCTCTGGATCAACACTTCTAGGGGAAGTGAAGAAAGAGGGAAGGGGCAAAGGGAGAAGTAGTTGCAGTTACAAAGACTTGGTCCCTCCCTGAGGAAGTTCTGCATCTATACTAACCCTGCAAAGTTGTCTGCAGTTAGGCCAGACATCCAGGCCTCTACACACACACACACACACACACACACACAGAGAGAGAACAGTATCATACATCTATTTAATACAGTTGCTGTGTTGGCATCCATTTTTAAGTCTTATATCAGTTTTTTTGAAATCTGGTTGTATCCTGTCACGTTTGGCTTCGTTAAAACATCCTCTCCCTATTTGGTTAAAATATAGCCTGCTTGTTCCTCGTCCCACTGAACCCAAATCCAACACATCTCATGGCCACTGACCACAATGAAGCCTTCTGGTAAACACTAGAGTCATGGAAATAAGTCCCCCACCCCCAATATGACCAATTCCTGCCAGAAGGCAGAGGGTTAACAGCCTGGACCTTATTAAAGGCAGAGTTGCACAGGTCCTCTCTCGCCTGCTCCCCGTCTTCTGGTTTTGCTCCCTGTCACCTCCAGGCTTCTTGTCAGCCTCCCATCAGCACCCCTAACTTCTCTGGGGCCCATGAATCATAAATTTCCTCTGTTACAAGCATTTGGTTTCACTTTCGCATTGTCTCTCACTTGACCAACACACTCGAACCTAACTCTTTCCCCAGTCAGGGCTCCCCAGCTCCCCAAAAGAGTGGCTGTCTTGGCTTCTGGCTACTATTTTTTTTTTTTTGAGAGTTTCACTCTTGTTGTCCAGGCTGGAGTGCAGTGGCACCATCTCGGCTCACTGAAACCTCTGCCTCCATGGTTCAAGCTATTCTCCTGCCTCAGCCTCCTGAGTAGCTGGTATTACAGGCGCACAGCACCATACCCCGCTAATTTTTATATATTTAGTAGAGATGAGGTTTCCCCATGTTGACCAGGCTGGTCTTGAACTTCTGACCTCAGGTGATCCACCTGCCTTGGCCTCCCAAAGTGCTGGGATTAAAGGAATGAGCCACTGTGCCCAGCTGGCTTCTGGCTACTTTCAAGAGAGTGACCTCAAGACAAAATTAGAAAGAAACCATAACAGGCCAGGAACAGTGGCTCACGCCTGTAGTCCCAACACTTTGGGATGCCTAGGTGGGTGGAGCACTTGAGGTCAGGGGTTCAAGACCAGCCTGGGCAACATGGTGAATCCCCATCTCTACTAAAAGTACAAAAAATAGCCGGGTGTGGTGGTATATGCCTATAGTCCCAGCTACTTGGGAGGCGGAGGTGAGAGAATCACTTGAACCTGGGAGGCAGAGGTTGCAGTGAGCTGAGATTGTGCCACTGCAGTCCAGCATGGGTGACAGAGCTAGACTACATCAAAGGAAGGAAGGAAAGAAAGAAAGAAAGAAAGAAAGAAAGAAAGAAAGAAAGAAAGAAAGAAAGAAAGAAAGAAAGAAAGAAAGAAAGAAAGGAAGGAAGGAAGGAAGGAAGGAAGGAAGGAAGGAAGGAAGGAAGGAAGGAAGGAAGAGAGAGAGACAGAAAGAGAAAGAGAAAGAGAAAGAAAGAGAGAAAGAGAGAGAGAGAGAAAGAAGGGAAGGAGGGAGGGAGAGGGGAAGGAAGGAAGGAAGGAAGGAAGGAAGGAAGGAAGGAAGGAAGGAAGGAAGGAAGGAAACCATAGCAATAAACATCACAACAACCAGTCACTGCATTTCTGGCACATCATCATCTCTCAATAAATGCTTATTGAACCATAAAATCTTAAAGAGAAAATATAGTTCACCTCTTTGGGAAATCCTCTTATATCAGCAATGTTGAAAGAGCTGTTAAGCAAGCCAAGATTATCCCTGGGCTTAGTTCTATCCTGTCATATGCCAGTCTGGGTTAACATGACACTGTCACAGCTCTGGCAGCTGCACTTCACCTGAGGCCAGGATGAGAATGTCACCAAGCCAGCTGATGTCCCTTGACATCCCTTCTGGCACGCGCTCATTGCTCCAGTCTCCAGTGTCACTTTTAAAAGAGAGCGAGTCATTTGCCAAGAATCTAGCTTCTCCTATATGCCTTTGTCATCCTGTCTCCAGGCCCTGATCTGGAGGACAGCCACTCAGCAGGAAAATTCACTGCATCATAAATTCATAATCCATTTTTCTCCATATGCTCTGACCAACTTATGATGTTCGTAATTAAAACTTTATGCAGACTTATGGCTAGTGAGACAGGTTGATTCAGTGCTGGTTGTAGAGCATCATAAATCACTGCAGCTTATTGTATAATTGGGCGCTAATAATTATTCTATCAATGTTAAGCAGGGCTGGCACTGGGCAAAAGTGTAAGGCAGACGCACTCATCTTTCAGGGCCCTCCATTGCTCTGTGACAACCATTATGTACCAACCTTTGCCTCACGGACATTGCCTCGGTTTTTTTTTTTTTTTTTTTCTGGTTCCCAAACCTTCTTTATTATTAAATTCCTCCTCATGCTTCCAGGCTCTATTAAACTACACTTCTACCAACAGACCTCTGAGTGTCCCATCTCTCAGTAATCCGACTTCTGCTCTATGTAGCAACACTGCCTGCCACTCACGTGGATGCTTCCTGCACGTTGCCTCCTGGTGGACTCTGTAGATGCCTTTCAGACTCTAGTCTGTCTACATAGCTTTATATGCCTGAGAACTTCTCTTTGAATCTTTATTGATACAATCTCTTCCCTAGTTCTTCTGGATGTATTAGAGGCAGCTTGATTTTCTGGGAAAACACGTATCAATTGGGGCTCAATACTATTGACACGGAGGGGAGCAGGGAAGTGCTAGATAAAGAAAAATGGATCTCTGGCTATGTCTCCACCCTCCGGCCTGTGCCCACGGGCCTAGGTGAGGACAGGCACGCCTGTTAACCCTCCCAAATGCTGCATTTTCCAAGACCACCTTGGCCCGCGATCTCCCCGACCTTGTACCTATAAAATCCCCCAAACCCTAGTGAACAGAGACACAAGCAGCTGAGGGTCACGAGAAACACACCAGCAGAACACACAAGTGGCTGGACTTCGAGAGGAACACATCAGTGGAAAAGCATACCAACAGGCATCGGCAGACTCTGGGAGGCCATCGACCGACCGGTGGAATGACTTGCAGTTTGACCGGGTCGATGGGAGGAGAGCCTGGCTGCTGGGCCTCCTGGCTGCTGGGCCACCAGACTCCAGGGGAAAACCACCTCCTTCTGACCTCCCCAGGCACCACCACTCAATAAAAAACCTTGCGTTCATTCTCTAAGCCCACGTGTGATCCGATTTCTCTGGCACACTAAGGTAAGAACCTGGGATACAGAAAGCCCTCTGTCCTTGCCATAAGGCAGAGGGTCTAACTGAGCTGGTTAATACAAGCAGCCTGCGGATGGCAAAACTGAAAAAGCACACTGTAACACACGCCCCAGGAGCCTTCGGAGCTGTAAACGTTCACCCCCAGATGCTGCCTTGGGGTCGCAGCCCCACAGCCTGACTGTCTGTATGCTCCCCTAGAGGTCTGAGCAGCCAGGCACTGAAGAAACAAGCCACGCCCCCATCGCATACCCTGCAAGGGGGACAAGGTGACTTTTCCTGTTTCACTGTGTAGATCTGTCACTTACTAGCTGAGAACTCTGGACACTACTTGAAATCCCAAGCAGTGTTCTTAGCTACATAGTAATTACTCTGTGAATTTACGCAAGTGACTTAATTTTTTTTGAACCTCAGTTTTCTAAGTAATGAATTCGAGAAAATAATACATAGCTCAGATGTCTTTTTGGTCTCATAGTTATGAAGGATTCTCCATATCAATAAAATATTAGAATAAAGTAAAACAATAAAAAAGACTTGTCTTCAAATATGGGCTCAATAAATGTTGAGTTTCCCATTTTCCTCTTACATTACCTACTAAAGATTTAGTGACTGATGATAGATTGTTTATGTTATGTTAAGAGTAACTGATACTGGAGATTTCATAGCCCTGAAAATGATCAAGGGGTAGAAAAGACTTTAATACTTTTCGGAACTTTAATTTTGTTATATTCCAATACCAAAGCATAATGTCTTGAAGACAGTTACAAAAGTCACGGCAACACTAGAGAACTGATATCCTGTGATTTTGTCGTTAGAGAATTTATATACAATTTAAATGGATTTTATCTCTTTTTTGGTAAATGCAGATGGGGCTGCATAGAAAGCACATTTGGAACATCAAAAGAACAGCTTCCGTGCAATCCTCACCATAATTTTAAACTCTGACTTCTACCTGCTGGTCCATTAGGTAAAATGCAGACACATCTGTTTGGTTAGAAATCAAAACAGATGGGTTGATGAGTGCAGCAAACCACCATGGCACATGTATACCTACATAACAAACCTGCACATTCTGCACCTATATCCTAGAACTTAAAGTATTTAAAAAAAAAAAAAAAAGGAAGCTTTTGTCATGGCGTTAAGTACTGGAATCGAAAATCTAAGTCTTTTAATTACAGATTACTAATGTGCATTCAGAACAACCACTGACACTGGAGTAAGTTCCGTAATTTTTAAAAATTCATGACTTTGTTAAATTTTAATTAATTATTAATTACCAGAGAATTATGCACACTGATATTAATGACACATTGGTTCAGGCCGGGCATGGTGGCTCATGTCCATAATCCCAGCACTTTGGGGGGCCAAGGCAGTTGGATCACCTGAGGTCAGGAGTTCGAGACCAGCCTGGCCAACATGGTAAAACCCTGTCTCTACTACAAAAAAAAAAAAAAAAAAAAATTATCTGGGCGTGGTGGTGGGCACCTGTAATTCCACGTACTAGGGAGGCTGAGGCAGGAAAATCGCTTGAACCTGAGAGGCAGTGGTTGCAGTTAGCCGAGATTGCGCCATTGCACTCCAGCCTGGGCAACAAGAGCAAAACTCTGTCTCAAAAGAAAAACAAAACAACAAACAAACACAACAAAAATAGTAGTTCAGAGAGCAAGCTCTAGATTGACATAATCTTAGGTTCTGTAAGAAATCTATTACTTTATTATTATTACATCACTCATTGTTATTATCATGTATAGAGGTTAGTAATGTTTTTCATTCCGGCATTTCACTATTGTTCATAATTTTATTTCCCCTACGTTTTAGCTAAGATATCACTTTCTCAATGAGGTCCTAAAGAAACCTGTTTAGGATTACAGACCCCCTACCCTGACTCGGACATTACCACCTTTTTCTTCTGCTTGATTTTAATTCATGACAATTATCACCATCTGGAAAAAGTAATGTACTACGCGTTTTACTTATTTATTTGTGCTGTGCTCACCCAATTAGAATGTAAGCTTCTGACCCAGAGATTTTTATCTGTCTCATTATCTGTACAATTCAGCACATAGAATAGTGTCAGGCAGATAGTAAACAATAAATCATTGAATGGATTTGTTGAATTAATCTTCGATATGGAGCTAAAGATGTTTTCCTCAAGTAGTTCTGTGTGTGGCCAAATGAGATGGCTTACAAAAAGTGCCTGAGTGGATGCATAATAATCTACAGTAAGTAGCTATTGTCGTGATCATTCCCTCAGGATAATCTTGTTCGAAAGAAAATCATTTTTTAAAAACATTCAAGATACTTATTACTAATTTCTCATCCCCCTACACACACACACACACACACACACACACACACACACACACACACACACACACACACAAATCTGTTAACTTCTTCCCGGATGTGGGCAAAAGAGAGTGCAAATGAACTGAGAAAAACTCTATTGATAAACTTTAAAGAATTTCTGGATGGAGTCTTTGCAGAGCAGTTGTTTGGTTTGAAATAGATATCTGAATTCCATTGAATATTGACAGTAACTTTTACAGTCCCCTCCGCTACTCCGAGGGAAAGAAGAGGACATTTCACAGACCTGGAAGACAAACCTTGCATTACCCAAATCCAGAGCCAGAGAGATACTACGAATGTGGGCAGTAGCAGCGAGAACCATAATGCCTGACCTACATGAAAGTGAATGCTCTGCCTAGATGCATTCTGATTGTTTTTTCTTATTTATTTATTTATTTTATTTATGTATTTATTTTAATGATGACACTATGAAGTTTATCTCTGCCCAGATCATGCAAGTAGGCTTTAACACCTCAGGTGTGCAACCTTGGGTGTTTAACCTCTGGCCAGAGGAAAACTTGTTTCCCAGAGGGAAATCTTCAGGGGCTCAGCAAATGTATTGAGAAAGCTACAGTATGCATCTGCTCGAGGTTGAAGCTGGAGGAACAAAGGCAGTCCTCACAGAAAAGACCGCAATGTTTCCACCCACCCGTCCATATACGGCTTGGGGTCAAAGACCTGGCTACCTAGTACTGTATACTGATGGGCCTAGGGCATTATTTGATATGCCTCCTGAGCACCTAAGTGTAGGTGGCTGCTCGAGGAGTAGGGGATTTCCAGTGCTAACACATTTCACAAAGCCATGTTCTAAAACCAAATAAAATGAAATGTCAAGGCTTTTGAGTTATCTCCTGTTTTATTTTTTATTAATATGTAGGTCTCATAGCTCCGTTATTGCAGATCTTTGATCTTTGTATGCTTCAGTGATCTACTTTGATTCAGCTGGAATTTACTGAGTACAAATATGTTTGGGGAATAATGCAAGCTCCCATGCTGGGGGATGGATAATCCTGTAATCAAGACATAGCTCCATAAATCAAGGTTATAAGATGTAATTAAAGGTGAATCTAAATACTGTGTTATAATATGGTTTGATAAAGGCTATGAACATATAAAATAAGAAAAGTCTAATAATGGGTAAATTGAGCTAAGAACAGGTAGGATTTTGTCAGGTAGAGAGAGTTGAGAAAGAACCATTTCAAGGCACAGTCATTTGTTATCTGTTTGAGTCACATTAACAGCCATCAGATGTATTATGCTTCACATCTCACCGGATATGTGACTTTCACTAAAATTATTTTCTATCATGTCAATAGTTTATTTTGTAATTGATTTTGGGTTTTTTTGTTGTTTTTATTTACCATGAAACATAGCTGTAATGCTAAGTTCTGAGTACCAGTAAAGCATTAATTAATATTCCCTCGGTACAAAATTTTTCCATTAACCCAGAATGGCTAGTGGGAGCAATAATATGCAAATCCCTACAAATCAATAGGTAATAATGATCAGGAAATACATACTTAATCTGTGATTACAAAGAATTCCCAAAATATCTCTCTTTATTCCACTTCATCTACTTACATATCTGTAATAAACATAGCATTCCCTCTTCCCTCATAATAGCCTTGTAAAATCATTCCTCTACTTCCGCTGATTGCTTTAGTAATTTCTCTGGTTTCACAATGAAATCCTTTTACATTCAAATCACCAATACAACCAAATGATATCTAATACTTTCAGTGTTTTCAAAATAACCCATTTGTTGGATCTTTGAAGTCTACAATAGATGTACTATTTGTATTTGTGAAATGAATTTTGGTGGTGTGAGCACAGTGGTTGTCATGCAGTTGCTGTTTGATTGTTTTGCTGTATGTTCAGATGGAAGCCACAGGGACAAATATTGGCCGCATTGGACTTATGTTAATGGCTGCTGTGGAAGTATGACCTGGGTTGAGGCTAAAATGTTGGTAAATTTTTTGAATAATGACAATAGCTACCATTTATTAAATGTTTGCTGTGTACTAGTGATATCCTTAATTTTTATAATAGCTTGTTTGATTGTTTTTCTAATTGTACAAATGAAGACCCATAGCCTAAGAAGTTATACATTTTGTACAATGTCACAAATATACAATACAAGTGACAGAAGTGAAAATCCAAAACCAGAAAACCATGACTAAAAATCTATGTTTTCTTCTAGTCTACTGTGGTAGACTTAGTAATCCCCCCAGCCACCACCTTGTTCTTCCACCCCCTGACTCTTGCCAAAAATGTTTATGTCCTAGTATCTGGAACCTATAAATGTATTACATGACAAGGAAGATGAAACTAAGATTGCTAACCATCTGGCCTTAAAATGAAGAGATTATCTGGGTGGTCCCAATGAAATCGCAAGGGTTCGTAAATGAAAAAGAGGGAAGCAGAAGAATCAAAAGCAGAGAGATGATGTCATGAGAAAGACTCAGACAATCATCATTGACTTTGAATATGGCAAAGGACCATGAGCTCAGAACTGTGGGCAGCCTCTGCAGCTGGAAAAGGCAAGAAAATGGATTTTGTCTAAAGCCTCCAGGAAGAAACGCAGCCCTGCCGACACCTTGATTTTAGCTCAGTGAGATCCTCTTCAGACTTCTGACTACCGCAACTGTAAGATGAAACTTGTGTTGTTTGAAGTCACTAGGTTTATGGTAATTGGTTGGACCAGCAATAGGAAACTAATATAGTATCTTCACTCCTCCAATAAAGCAAGAAACATTCTTCTGTGCTTGATAGAAAGACATCATGTGCATAGGAATGTAATAGAAGGTGAATAGAGGAATTAATCTAAAAGAAGATGGCACACCCTATTGTGAGCCAAGAGAACCAGGAAGGCTGGAGGTGAAAGGTACAGCTATTAATTTAATGTCATGGACCATAATCATAGTAAGTGTTGAACAATTATTTGCTTAATGGATAAATAAAATGATGAATGAGTAAAAAACCTGCAGACCAGTAATTATGTGACAATTTGCATTTCATCAGTCTTACAGAAACATAATTGCTCATTTTAAAGGTGAAGATGATATCCCATTGTTTTAATTTGAATTTCTTTGATTACTTAAGTTGAAAGTCTGCCATATGATTATTAGATATTTGTATATTCTCTTTTGTGAATTATCTTTTAACTACTGAGAACTTCACTTCATTTAATTTCAATTTTGTAAGCTCTTTAGAGAATATAGCAATTAACCTTGTTTTTGGCATATATATTTTTAAATATAGGTTTTCTGTTTGTTGATTATCTTTTAAGTGGGTTTATAATACCTTTTGAAGCATAGGCTTATTAAATATTTTGAATCAAAGCTGTTGGGTTTTCACCTTTGTGGCTTATTTTATTATTTTTAAGGTATAATCTTCTAGAATTTGCTTTAGAATATTATGTGAAGATAGTGTAAATTATTATTTTTATAATTGACTTAATAGTTACAATAGCACTTGTTAAATAATTTTTCTTCTTCCCTGAAATCTATGATACTTCATTTAAAATATCACATTATATTTGATATCTATTCTTGGAAAATTTTTAAAGCCCTATTTTAGTTCATGGTACTTTCTCTTTTCTTGTGTCATCATTTTTCTATATTTTAAATGATTGCAGCTTTATTGCATGCTTTAAAATCATTTATAACTCGGACTAAAAATTCAAGCCCCATGATATCAACATTGCTTAAAAATATTATTTTAGCTATTGAACTGTTTTAATCTCTTTAATCTTCCATGTGAGAATGAGAGTAGTTTTCTTGTAATATTTTATTGAGATTAAATAAAAAATATAAATGAACTTCTGGTGATTTGTCACAATTATAACCTTGTTCTTCTCAAGAAGCACTGTATGATTCTCCATTTATTCAACTTTCCCTGTTTAGCTTGTGTTCCATATTTATATCCCTCACCCCTGGGCCCCACCTGTTACCTTGTTATATAGGGTATTCCAATTTAAAAATCATCCTGAGAATTGTTTTTTACATCTTCAAATTAGTTATTGCCATGTATATGAAAATTATTGACTGCTATGTTCATTGAAAATAATTCACAACAGAGATTGATTATTAATTACAATTCATAAGGTGATAATCTTGGATTGTTTACTTCTAAGAGCAAAAATTTCTTTCATAATTTTCAAGAAAGTATCTGAATTATTTCTTTTTGATGTTTTATTTCATTGACTATCGTTTTTGTACCAATATGAAATAATAATAATAATCCTAACCATTTTCTTTTATTTCTAGGTTTTATAAGAATGCTTTATTATTCTATCACTGAATATACTGTTGGCCATAAGTAGTCAACCATTAAAAACACTATTTTTGAGTGATTCTACTAGCACTAATTTATTTACTGAGGTGTTTATTTTTATGAATAAATATTGAAACTATTGAATTATATATCTTTCAACTCTCTGATCACTAACATTACCTATTAATGTGATATTTGATAACAAGCTATTTTAAGTTCCTCTGTCATTGCCTTATTAAATATAATCTATAAACAGAATTCATTTTTATTTCAACAATTCGAAGGCTTCATTAGAATTTTTCATTTTTAATATCTAGGTAATAGCTAGCTGAATAAGCTGGTCGATTCTTCCAGAAAAGATCCTATTTTTTGTTTTTACTTTTCAAATTCTTTTATCTGATATAAGTTGTTTGTATATCTCTGGTATATCTGTTCTCATTTTTTAAAGATATTCTTTGATGTCAACCTAATGTTTTTTGATATAGTCTTTCATGTTTCCTGTTACTTTTCACAATCAAAAGTGCAAGAGTTCTGTGACATCAATTCTGGCTCAGAAGGAAGAAAGAAGAATTGCAGGAAGGGAAGAAGTCAAGGAAAGGGGAAGTGAAGGGCTACAGGAAGCTAGCAATTGTAGGGAAGGACTTAAGGGCGCTATTCACAAGAGTGCTAGATGAGTTTATTTTAAATTGTATTCAATCATTTACATATATTATCTTATTTAATCATCTCAATAATAGTGAAAAACATGTTTAGTGAAGCTAAATAACTTTCTAACATTGTCTAAGTAGCCCATATATTAAACAAGAAAATGCAAACAGAAAATAATTTTTGCTGCCCTCTTGTGCTTTCAAACAGCACAAGAGGGCTAATGGTGCCCCTACTCTGTTAAGTGAATATTTAAGCATCTCATAAGTGTTTTGGTTACTTTTAGAGAATATGAAATCCTGGGGTCATTTTAAATTATAAAACACAGTTTCAGATTAGAAATTGAAATGTCCCATCCCATATAATCATCAATATTCCCCTCCCCAGGTAGGACCTCAGGCAGATGAGAAATGAGCCTCCAGAAAGAAAAATACCAACTATTCTTTCTTACAGTTCCGGTCCTCCTTGACTCATATCTTAGAGACACGATCTCTCTCGGTCTCCCAGGCTAGAACGGAGTGGCGTGACTATAGCTCACCGTAACCTCCAACTTCTGGGCTCAAGCTATCCTCCAATCTAGGTCTTCCAAGTAGCTAGGACTACATGTATGCAGCACCATGGCCAGCTAATTTTTTTTTTTTTCATTGTAGGGGTAGATATGGGGTCTTGGTATGTTGTCCAGGCTGGTCTTAAACTCATGGTTTCAAGAGATCCTCCTGACTTGGCCTTTCAAATCCTGGGATTACAGGCGTGGCCTTCTATGTCCAGCCAGGCTAATCGCAGCTTTGCTCTCTCTACTGGCAGATATTTACATCTGCCTCTTCCCCTCCTGGTTCCTTTGAACACTGGGATATGAGTCTTCTGAACCCCCTCCAATCCCCGTTGTTGGAGATCTCTCCCGAAGATTTTTCACAGCAGCAAATCACAGGCCACATGCCACAGTTTGGCAAGTGGCTTGCAAAGACGTCTGCATTGACTAAGAATTCAGTTGCCCATCTTTACTTCTTTCTGTGGGGCTTCCTTTTCCCTTGGCAGCACCACAGGATGGATACTGAAATAATCCTATGCTCGTTAGCTTTATTATATTTTTTACTTTTTTGGTTGGGATCAAACCCATTCTCTCTCTCAACTGAAGAGTAGACATAACTTATCACACTGATGGCTCAATGTTTTTGAGGACCTTCTTACCAGGATTTAGAGGAGGAACCTGTGCCTCCCACACTTCCATTATGTGGGAGCATGGAACCCACAGCAAAGACTTCTCCAGGCAAATTCACTCTTCTGTACTTCACCAATCTGCTCTTCTTCTGACCTTTTAATACTCTGGGCATGGCGGAGAGTCATCTAACGTGGGTGACCTGTTTCACAATTTACTTTGTTATTTAGTATCTACCACATTAGAATCTCAGTAAAAATTTTTAACACTCTACTGTTCACCTCATATTGGAGGTGAAGATAAGCTTGAACTCAAGCTTTTTTTTTTTTTATTATACTTTAAGTTCTAGGGTACATGTGCACAACATGCAGGTTTGTTACATGTGTATACATGTGCCATGTTGGTGTGCTGCACCCGTTAACTCATCATTTACATTAGGTATATCTCCTAATGCTATCCCTCCCCACTCCCCCCACTCTGCAATAGGCCCCGGTGTGTGATGTTCCCCTTCCTGTGTCCAAGTGTTCTCATTGTTCAATTCCCACCTATGAGTGAGAACATGCGGTGTTTGGTTTTCTGTTCTTGCGATAGTTTGCTCAGAATGATGGTTTCCAGCTTCATCCATGTCCCCACAAAGGACATGAACTAATCCTTTTTTATGGCTGCATAGTATTCCATGGTGTATGTGTGCCACATTTTCTTAATCCAGTCTGTCATTGATGGACATTTGGGTTGGTTCCAAGTCTTTGCTATTGTGAATAGTGTCGCGGTAAACATACGTGTGTATGTGTCTTGATAGCAGCATGATTTATAATCCTTTGGGTATACACCCAGTAATGGGATGGTTGGGCCAAATGGTATTTCTAGTTCTAGATCCTGAACTCAAGGTTTTTTTTAACACCAAAGACTATGTGTTTTTCCCAAAATCATAATTAATGAGTTTGAAACTCTCTTCCATATGTTAGGATTTCTATAAATGTTTCTTTCTTCATGTATTTATGGTTGTGTTGTCTGTAGCTGTAGAAAATATGCTACTGTATTTTCTACTGTAGATACAATAGGTTTGAGTTATGTCTCTGATCCTAATACTTGTAAAAAGAAATATCAAATTCCATGCTAAAATATCAAATAACTCAAAATGGAAGAAAAGGAAATTGTGTTACCACGTCTTAGGGGAACAGTATCTTTTCTTCAGTTTGGAGAAAGAAAACAAAAAAACATCATTTGGCGTTAACAATTTCATATGTATGAGAAAAGGTCAGACTCTGAAGGACAAAACTCTTTTTTTAATGTAAGTTAAGAAATGTGTTGGGGACGAGACAGGTGCTAAAGTTGAACGAGCTGATGGATATGAACCACCAGTCCAAGAATCTGTTTAAAGTTCAGACTTCAATTAGTGTCAAATAAAAAGTGCTATTTGTGGAAAAAAAAAAAAAAAGAAATGTGTTCTTTTATTTGTTATAAGTTGGGTGTCATTTTAAAAAATCTTAGAATATTTCTCTGCTTCTTGATGACAATTAAAATTACAGAAGCTCTTCCCTCCAGACCCAGACATTTTTCTTAAAAATTAAACTGCGTGAACAAAGGGATTTCATTTTGTCATCATATGTGTATTTCACTGAAACAATTGTCATTCTCCTTTCCCGTTTTGTGGAATATCCGCAAAGCCTCTGAAAGCCCATTTTCCCCCTCAACAACATTGGTTACCACCCTTGATTATCACATATTATTTCTTTAAATACATTTTCCTTCACTGCACAGATAGATCAATGATTTCCTCCTTCAGAAGTCCATAGTACATATGGTTGAGAAATTAACTTTCTGTGTTGATAGTTGTCCTTGACTTGACACTGTGTCTGCTTTTTATGAAAATGGCCTTTAGAATTTGGGAGGTTGGAAATGAGGCTTAAGCAGAACAAAGCTGTGATATTTGGGAGCCAGTGACCTCGTGTGAGATAGAGAGTCTTGCTGAGTCTCTGAAATCTGGTACTGTCCAGAGAAGCATCTCAGAGTCATTCACTGAAGGCCAGGGCCACTTATCTTAAGGGTTCAGGGAACAGCAGTCCCCACATCTCGTAAACATGCAAATAATTTGTTTGTATGGAACTCCTGAGCAAATTTTGGTCTTTATGAAATTCAAGTATGTTTGAAGCATAGATGAAACACTTTGGCCTCGAGCAAGAAGCCTAAATTCAGGTGCTTTGATTTGGATTCTTCTTTTATTGCCTAAAGCTTTATTATTAATTTTCTGGCAGTCCTCCTTGAGAATTTAGTTTCTTCCTGAGAAAGAAAGACCAGGTTCAGGCAAAAGCGGAAAAGAGGGTCTGAATTAAAGGTCTCATGCTTTGTGTGTTTGCAATTATTTTGGCCTTGGAAATAATTAATAAATAAACTTGGGACAAATCGAAGCACATTTTACTTTCATTTTACTAAATTTCATCAATATATAACTAAACTAAAATAAATGACACAAATTTTAAGTGTAGAATTTAATCTGTTGACATATGCATATATCCAAGAAACAATTACCACAATCAAGATAATGAACATTTTCTTCATCCATAAAAGTTTCCTCACTTCCCTTGGTAGCCTGTTTCTCCATCTTCCCCCACCCGCAGGTCCCTAGGCAACCATTGATCAGCTTCTCTCACTATAGATGGGTTTGCGTTTTCTATAGTTTTATGTAATTGCAATTATATGGTAAATATTTTATTTTGTATGGTGACTTTTACTTAGCATAATTATTTGAGAATCTTCCATACTGTTGGGTTTATCAAAAGTATAGATTTTATATATATAATATATGTATACACACACACACATATATATAGTTTCTGAGTTATATTCCATTTATGAATGTGATATCAATTGTATATTAATTTATCTGTTAATGGACATTTTACTTCTTTCCAACTTGAGGCTATTACAAATAAAACTCTATTTTACTTCCTGTTGAAGATTACTGTCTTGAAAACTGTTGTTTCAGGTTATTTGGGCCCATATGGATTTTACATTGTTTTGTCAATTTCTATAAAGAATACCATTGGAATTTTGATAAGAATTTTACTGAGTCTGCAGATCACTTTGCATAGTTATGACATTTTAACAGTATTAATTCTTCCAATCCATGAATATAGGATATCTTTCTACGTATTTGTGTCTTCTTCAATTATTTGCATCTATGTTTCATAGTTTGCAGTGTACAGATCTTTCCCATCCTTGGTTAAATTTGTTCTGAGGTATTTTTATTTTACTGTAGTATAGTAAATTAGATTGTCTTCTTAATTCCATTTTCAAATAGTTCATTGTTATTATATAGAAACACCACTGACTTTTGTATGTTGACTTTGCATCCTTCCACTTTACTAAATTTGTTTATAAGTTTTTATAATTTTTGTTAAGATCTTAAAGGTTTTCTATATATACATTTGTGTCAGCTACAAACAGGGACAACTTTACTTCTTTCATTCTGGTTCAAATGCCTTTTATAATCTTATCTAATTGCTTGGGCTAAAACTTCCAGTACTATGAAGAATAGAAGTAGTGAAAGTGGCTATCCTTGTCTTGTTCCTGAGCTTAGAGAAATCTCTCAACTTTTCACCATTGTTGGAAACAATAGTAGCAACAGAGGAGAAAGAGAAAGCACAACCATGTCAATTGCAGAGACTGTCATTCCATGTGCTGCCATTGCATGATCTTATTTTCTTCTTTTTGCCTCTGGGCATGATATTATTACATAGACTACCTATCTGTTATCATGGGGATGTTTTCAATGTTCCTACACATTTTTGCACCAAGGGTAGTGCTTCCTTAATACTTCACATTAGGTGATCCCTGATAGTATTGGAATCCTAATACTCCACTCCACCTAAATATATGCTAATCATCACAAGGACCTTAGAAAGAAAAAAAAAAGTAATGCAGGATAAAGGAGGGCTACAAAAATCCATCTCGAGAATAAGAGGGAAGAGGAATGTGGACCTCTACCATGTAACGCGTGTTCTTGGTATATGCATCCCATATCCAGTTAGCATAGTATTATCATAATTCATTTAGAATTTGTCATCTCCACTAAATAGTGATGTCTTTCAGCTCAGGAACCACCTATTATCTATCCTTTTGTCCTTAGTACCTAGATTTGAACCAGATCTATTATACATGTTTTTTATCTCATGCAGTTGTTTGAAAGAAAATAAATAAATTGCATTAATTTATTTAGTGAACACATATTGATAGAAACCCAGACATTGTTCAAAACATTTAAGCTACATTGGAAAACAAAAGTTTCCTGTCCTGTGGTGCTTGCATTTTAACAAGGGGGAGATAGGTAATGATTAATAAATATAAACATGGATAAATTATATAGTATCTTAAAAGGTGGTTACAACTGTGGAAAGAAAGACAGAAGGAGAACAGTGTTAAGACAAGCAATGCTGGGCTGGGGACTGCAATAGATTGCACCACAGAAAAAGATGTTCAAGGTGGAACATATTATCAAGGTGAGATGTAATCTGGACCAGAAGAAAGGGAGGGAGCAAGGCGCTGGGATGGAAGTGGCTTGCTGTGCTTGCAAAGGAGCAAGGAGGCTGTGTCCTTGGAGTGGAGAGAGCAAGAATAGCTGGGGAGGCCACAGGAACAGGTCACCGAGGGCCTCTTTGGTGTCTGGGATGGTTTTTGAATCAAAGCATAATGAGGGCAGTTGACAGTGGAGTGACATTTTACATTTCCATCTGAATTCTGTGGGAAGTGGGGTGGGCCAAGAAGAAGTGACTGCTATTCCAAGGCTCTTGCAGTAATTCAGGTGAGCTGTGGCTCAGACAAGATGGTAGCAGTGGAGATGGTGAGAAGGGTTAACATATTTTATAGGTTTTGATGGTAGAGTTGATAAGATTCCCCAATGGATTGCATCTGGGATGTGAAAAAAAAAAAAAAAAAAAAAAAGTTCAAGGTTTCTGATTTGAGCAAAAGGAAAAGTAGAGTGGCCATGAAGTAAAATGCAGAAGCCTCAGGTGGAACAGGTATAAGTTTGAAATCGCTAAATCACCCAGCTTTTTGTTTCTGATGGATTTTATGCTCTTCTCATCCTCTTGCTTTCTCAATTGCCACCCAGCAGGCTGCCCCATCTGTCACTGTTATTTATTAGCTATTCAAACAAAATGCGTTTTTAGATTTGAGCTTTTAAATATGTCTGGGAGGGATGTAATCAGCCTACTCCAACAGTAATTAGGAATGTCATCTGGAGAGCCACATTTGTTACATTTTTAATCCACGTGTATCTTATCTGACCATCACCACAAACTGTACATGAAGATAGTTATACACATTAAGATTAGAGAACTAGTTACTGATAATACAGAAGATACTAAGATATAAGCTTATGGAATATAGCAACAACCACATACAATTAGAACACTTTTTTTTTTCCAGTGAGAACAAGTAGGGGACTCTTTAGGGCAGAATAACTTTTACTTCATTTTTTTCCTAACTTTTGTGCTTTCAGGACTACACAGGTGAGAATACTACTAAATAAAATCAATCCTGTGACACATGATAAAGCAATTATTAATTCTGAAATCTGGGATTTCAGAGTTTATTTGTCTATTTAATTATGTCCCATCAAGGATGTACCAGCTGCAAGGGAAATAAAGGAAACTGCCTAAGAAACTCACATGATACAGAGGCAATAGTGAAAAAAATAGTAACTGATTATTTGATCAGTTGCTCAAACCTAGAACATCAAAGTAGACTCTCCAATGAATCATTAGAATGAAATGAGGTGTAGCTAGGATCGATGCTTTTTAAATTTGATGCTTGTAAGTTAGGAGCAGTCTGTTGAGGAGCTGAGTGGGAGATAACCATTGGAAAGTGACCTAAAGTAGCAGAGATTTGCTTGCCATGAAAGAATAATGTATTGAGTGCATAAAATAGATCAATGGCTCTTTCTTACCCTCTTGTTTTGCAATTGTGGAACCCAATATTCCAAGAGACAGTCGTTCAGCTGCTTGGGTGGAAACCAAGGACATCTGAAGCCAACCTCTAACTGGTGTTGCTTTGTGGCGTTAAGAACTAACTCAACATTAGCTAACTGAGACAGAAGGATCCAGAAGAATATAAACAGGCACTTCGTGTAGAAGCTACTGTATGGATAATAATTTGCTGGGTACTAGACAGTAAATGGTTAAGCAGCAGGTGTGTAAAATATTCACTCCTTTTCAAGGGAAGGAAAGATTACCCAATCAAACATCCTTCTAAACCTGCTGGTGGGATATTTCCTGACCAAACACACCACACACACACACACACACACACACACACACACACACACACGCACTGAGTATTTCTAATGGGAGAGTCCTTTTCAGGGAAACATTTTTATCAGAATGGTTCAGGATGTCAGTGCTCATGATAAACATGCTCAGAATTGATGTTTATAGGACATGGTCCCCATGGAAAATGACACAAAAACTAGTAACTGAGGATAAAATGAAAATGTGTTATGAGCAACATGGTTCCTTTTTTGTGTAGAAAATGTAGCCAGAAACATCTCTTACAGGTCTCATATGTTCATCTGAGCCAAGTACCACCAATGCCACAAGAAAGGACCTGGGAGCTGTGTTCCCAGATGTCTACCTGCATTGTCTGTGTCTTATGATTATTTGTATGTTTAAAAGTTTAAATAAAGTTTGGTAGTGGGCTATTTCTCCAACATGTGACAGTCTGATTTGTCATTTCAATTATTTGTGTTTTCTCAAGCACATGTGAAATTTCGTTAGCATTAACGAGAAAATACACCGACCGACAATAAAAAGGAGGTAGAAAAAGAAAGGAAGACAGACCAAGAAACCAAAGAAAAGATGAATGCTACAAGAACTGAGGTACTGAATAATTTTAATTGTTCTACAAATTTAGAAAATTCTGCGTGCTAATGGCAGTTTATAATGGTAAAGAGCTTGAGAGTGTAGGAAAACATGCCAACTACTATTAAACTTTGTTGTTTAATACTCAATTTATTAACAACACATATCTGTTAAATATTATTCTCCTAAGTATTTAGAAAGCACTGTCAAAGGAACGCCTGAGCTAGAGCCAGCCCAATTCTTCTAAATATTTAGGCAGCCAATTCAATACTTGTGAATTTAATATAATAAACATTCCTAGACATTTAAGCATTATTTATGAACTTATAAATCAAATTTACATATTTAAGTATTCCATTTTAATCACAAACCAAATATATTCTTTTTCCTCAAAAATATAGAAAATAGTTATTATAATTTTTTGCTAAGATTGTATAAAACATTTACATGATTAAGATATCTGTTGTGTAATTTTTTCATGTTTTTAAAAATTTTTTTCTTATTCTTGCTTTTACTCACATCTTATTTGAGTTACCTATCTATACTTATTTTCATACCTTCTCAGTCAGCTAAAGTTACAAGATCTGAGTTATAAACCTATAGATTCTTCTTAACTTAAACTTAAGTTATGAAAATTTCTCTTCTGATGATTCAGAAGCACAGCGCCCTTTTTCTCACTAAACTCTATTTGTTCACCATTACTTTTTCTTGTAACTAAACTTTCTATTTTGAGATAATTATAGATTTACATGTAAGTTTAGAAAACAGTAGAGAGAAATCCCTTATGCTTTTTACCAGTTTTTCCCAGGGTAATATCTTGAAAAAACTAAAGTACAATGTCACAATCAAGATATTGACAGATACAGAACATTTCTATCAGCACAAAGATCTGTTGTGTTGCCTTTTACAACCACTTCCACTTCCCCCCACCAATGCTCTCTACATAACCCTTGGCAAATACTAATCTGTTTTGCATTTCTGTAATTTTCTCATTTCAAAATGTTGTGCAAATAGAATAGTATAAAATATAATCTTTTGAAATTGCCTTTTCTTCACTCACAATAATGCCCTTCAGATTCACCCAGAGTGTTTAATGTAGTAACAGCTCACTCCTTTTTATTGCTGAGTTCTCTTCCATCATATGAATATGTCAGTTTACTCCTTCTTCTGTTGAAAGACCTCTGGGTTGTTCCTAGTTTGGGGGAATCATGTCTAATGAATACAGCTGCTGTGAACATTTGTGTATGAGTTTTTCTACACACCTAAGTCTTCGCTTCTCTGGGATAAGTGCTCTGGAGTGTGATTGCTGGGTTATGTGGTAGTTGCCTCTTAAGTTTTGAAGAGGCTACCTGTTTACTGGAGGTGCTGTACCTTCCCAAGAGTATGTGCACATGATAGAGTTTGCATCCTGAACAGTATTTTGTGCTGTCACATCTTTTTAAATTTTAGCCAACTTGACAAGTGTGTGGTGATATCTTATTGTGTATTTAATTTGTGCTTGCCCAATGGCAAATGGCTTTGAATCTATTTCATACGCTTATTTGTTATCGACATATTCTCTTCAATGAAATGCTATTAAACATCTTCTGTCAATGTTCTCATTGAATTGCTATTTTGTTTTTGCAGTTGAGTTTTCACAGTTCTTTATGTATTCTAATAGATGTGTGATTTGCAATTATTTTCTCCCAGTATATAACTTGTCTTTTCATCTTTTTAACTGGGTGTTTTGTTGAGCAAATGCTTTCTGTTTTATTTTGTTTTATGATGAATTCTAATTAATCATTTCCTCTGTTTATGAATTATGCTTTTGGTGACAAGTCTAAGAACTTTTTGCCTACCCTGAGATTCTAAAGATTTTTCCTCTGTGCTTTTTCACTGAAAGTTTTATAGATTTGTATGTTTATACTTAAATGTGATCCATTTTGAGTTAATATTTGTAAAAGGAATGAAGCTTAGGTCGAAGCTTATTTTTTGCCTACAAATGTTCAGTTGCTCTAGAACCATTTGTTGAAAAGTCTATCTTTTCTTCCTTGTATTAATTTTAAACTCTTGTCAAAAATCAGTTGGGTATATATGAATAGGTCTATTTCTGAATTTTTTATCTTACATTAATCTGTTTGTCTATCCCTCTATCAATACCACACAACTTTGACTACTATAGTTACACAATGAGTTTTAAAATCAGATACACTTTTTTCCCACTTCATTTTTCTCATACAAAATTGTTAATGCTATTTTAGTTCCTTTTCCTTTCTGTTTAAATTTTACATTACCAAAAATTTTTGCTGGAATTTTGACAGACATCATGTCAAACCTATGTATCAAGTAGGGGTAAATAGCATCTTAGTCTTCAAATGCAATACACTTTCAATAAATCAATGTCTTCTTTGGCTTATTTCATCTGTGTTTTGTAGCTTTCAGCATCCTGTACATTTATTAATGGATTTACATCTAAGTATTTCCTGGGTTTTGAATGATTTTATTGCATTTTTAATATTTTTGGTTCATTGTTAGTATATAGAAATAAAACATTTCTAATGTTTACCTTTTATCATGTTATCTTACTCAACTCACTTATTAGTTCGAAGAGTTTTCTTATAGATTGAATATGTCTTTCTTTTAACTTTTATTTTAAGTTCAGGGGTACTTGTGCAGGATGGGTAGGTTTGTTACATAGGTAAATGTGTGTCATGGGCACTTGTTGTGCAGATTTTTTCATTACCCAGGTATTAAGCTTGGTATCCATTAGTTATTTTTCCCGATGTTCTTCCTCCTCCCACTGTCCACCATCTGATAGGCCCCAGCGTGCATTGTTCCTCTGTATGTTTGTATGTGTTCTCATCATTTAGCTCCGACTTATAAGTGAGAACATGTGGTATTTGGTTTTCTGCTCCTGCATTAGTTTCCTAAGAATGATGGCCTCCAGCTTCATCCATGTCCCTGCAAAGAACATAATCTCATTGCTTTTTATGGCTGCATAGTATTCTACGGCGTATATGTACTATATTCTCTTTAAGCAGCCTATCATTGGCTGACGTAGTGGAACCAAAGTAAATAAGCCAGAATAGCCAAGACTATCCTAAGCAAAAAGGAGGCATCACACTACCTGCCTTCAAACTACACTATAAGGCTACAGTAACCAAACCAGCATGGTACTGGTTTAAGAACAGACCCATGGACCAATGGAACAGAATAGAGCACCCAGATATAAGACTGCACATCTACAACCATCTGGTCTATGAAAAACCTGACAAAAACAAGCATTTGGGTTGATTCCATACCTTTGTTATTGTGAATAGTGCTGCAGTGAACGTGTTGTGTACATGTATTTTTTTTTTTTTTTTTTTTTTGAGACAAAGTCTCATTCTGCTACCTAAGCTGGGGTGCAGTGGCACAATCTCAGCTCACTGCAACCTCCACCTCCTGGGTTCAAGAGATTCTCCTGCCTCAGACTCCTGAGTACCTGGGATTAAAGGCACCTGCCACCATGTCTGGCTAATTTTTGTATTTTTAGTAGAGACAGGGTTTCAACATGTTGGCCAGGCTGATCTCAGACTCCTGACCTCAAGTGATCCACTCACCTTGGTCTCTCAAAGTGCTGAGATTACAGGCATGAGCTACTGTGCCCAGCCTATGTCTTTATAACAGAACGATTTATTTTCCTCTGGGTAAATACTCAGTAATGGTATTGCTGCATCAAATGGTATTTCTGTCTCTAGGTTTTGAGGAACGGCCACACTGTCTTCTGCAATGGCTGAACTAATTTGCACTCCCACCAACCGTGTAAAAGTTTTCCATTTTCTCCACCACTTCACAAGCATCTATTTTTTTTTTTTTTGACTTTTTAATAATAGCTGTTCTGACTGGTGTGAGATAGTATATCATTGCGGGTTTTTTTGTTTGTTGGTTTTTTGTTTTTGACAGAGTCACACTCTTGTCACCCAGGCTGGAGTGCAGTGGCATGATCTCAGCTCACTGCAACCTCTGCCTCCCAGGTTCAAGCAATTCTGCCTCAGCCTCTCGAGTAGCTGGGATTACAGGTGCCTGCCACCAAATCTGGCTAATTTTTGTATTTTTTGTAGAGATGGGGTTTCACCATGTTGGCCAGACTGGTCTCAAACTCCTGACCTCAGGTGATCCACCCACCTTGGCCTCCCAAAGTGCTGGAATTTCAGGTGTGATCCACCGTGCCCAGCCTCATTGTAGTTTGATTTGCATTTCTCTAATGACAAGTGATGTTGAACTTTTTTTCATGATTGTTGAGGGCATGTGTCTTCTTTTGAGAAGTGTCTGTTCATGTCTTTGCCCCCTTTTTAAGGGGGTTGTTTGTTTTTTGCTTGTAAATGTTGCTTATAGATACTGGATATCAGACCTTAGTCTAATGCATAGATTGCAAAAATTTTCTCTCATACCATAGGCTGTCTGTTTACTCTGATAATTTCTTTTGCTGTGCAGAAACTCTTTAGTTTAATTAGGTTCCACTTGTCAATTTTTGCTTTTGTTGCAATTTCTTTTGGGGTCTTCATTAAAAAAAAAGTTTGCCTGTGCCTGTGTCCTGAAATGTGTTGCCTAGGTTGTATCCAGGATGTTGTATAGTTTTGGGTTTTACATTTAAATCTTTAATCCATCTTGAGTTCTTTTAGTATGTGGTGTAAGGAAGGGGTCCAGTTTCAATTTTCTGCATATTGCTAGCGAGTTCTCTCAGCATCATTTATTGAACAGGGAATCCTTTCCCCATTGCTTGTTTTAGCCAGGTTTTCTATAGATCAGATGGTTGTAGGCGTACTGTCTTATTTCTGGGTTCTTTATTCTGTTCCTTTGGTCTATGTGTCTGTGCCTTTACTAGTACCATGGTGTTTTGGCTACTGTAGCCTTTTAGTGCAGTTTGAAGGCAGGTAGTGTGATGCTTCCTTTTTGTTTAGGTTTGTCTTGGCAATGTGGGCTCTTTTTTAGTTCCATATGAATTTTAAAATTCTAGTTCTGCGAAGAGTGTCAATGATAGTTTAATGGGAATAGCATTAAATCTATGAATTGCTTTGGGAAGTATGGCCATTTTTACAATATTGAGATAATCATGTGGATTTTGTCTTTAGTTCTGTTTATGTGATGAATCACATTTAATGATTTGAGTATGTTGAACCAACCTTGCATCCCAGGGATGTAGCCTACTTGATCGTGATGGATAAGCTTTGTGATGTGCTGCTGTTGATAAAGACAAGTCCAATTAAACCTCTTTTTCTTCCCAGTCTTGGGTGTGTAATTATCAACAGCATGTAAATGGACTAATACAGTAAATTGGTATCAGTAGAGTGGAGCATTGCTGAAGAAATACCCGAAAATATGAAAGCGACTTTGGAACTGGATAACAGGCGGAGGTTGGAACAGTTTGGAGGACTCAGAAGACAGCAAAATGTGGGAAACTTTGGAACTTCGTAGAGGCTTGTTGAATGGCTTTGTCAAAAATACTGATAATGGTATGGACAATTAAATCCAGGCTGAAGTGGTTTCAGATGGAGATGAATAACTTGCTGGGAACTGGAGCAAAGGTGACTCTTGTTATGTTTTAGCAGAGAGACTGGTGGCATTTTGCCCCTGCCCTAGAGATTTATGGAAATTTGAACTTGAGAGAGATGATTTAGGGTATCTGGAAGAAGAAATCTCTAAGCAGAAAAGCATTCAAGAGATGACTTCGGTGCTGTTAAAAGTATTCCATGTTAAAAGGGAAACAGCATAAACGTTTGGAAAATTTGCAGCCTGACAATGCAGTAGAAAAGAAAAACCCATTTTTTTGAGGAGAAATTCAAGCTGGCCTCAGAAATTTGCATTAGTAACAAGGAGTCAAATGTTAATCCCCAAGTTAATGGAGAAAATGTCTCCAGGGCATGTCATAGGTCTTCACGGCAGACCCTCCCATTACAGACCTGGAGACCTAAGAGGAAAAAATGGTTTTGTGGGCCAGGCTCAGGGTCCCCATGCTGGGTGCAGCCTAGGGACTTGGTGCCCTGCATCCCAGACATTCCAGCCATTGCTAAAAGGGGCCAAGGTACAGCTTGGTCCATGGTTTCAGAGTGTGCAAACCCCAAACCTTGGCAATTTCCATGTGGTGTTGAGCCTGCCAGTGCACAGAAGTCAAGAACTGAGGCACCTAGATTTCAGAAGATGTATGGGAATGCCTAGATGCTCAGGCAAAAGTTTGTTGCAGGGGTGGGGCCCTCATGGGGAACTTCTCATGGAGAACTTCTGCTAAGCAGTGTGGAAGGGAAATGTGGGGTTGGAGCCCCCACGCAGAGTCCTTTCTGGGGCACTGCCTAGTGGAGCTGTGAGAAGCGGGCCCCTGTCCTCCAGACTCCAGAATGGTAGAGCCACTAAAAGCTTATACCATGTGCCTGGAAAAGTCTCAGACACTCAACGCCAGCCTGTGAAAGCAGCCACAAGGGGTGCTATACTCTGCAAAGTCACAGGGACAGAGCTGACCAAGACTATGGGAACCTAGTTCTTGTTATCAGTGTGACTTGGATGTGAGACATGGAGTCAAAGGAGATCATTTTGGAGCTTTAAAATTCGACTGCCCTGCTGGGTTTTGGACTTGCATGGACCCTGTAAGCCCTTTGTTTGGGCCAATTTCTCCCATTTGAAAAGGTTACATTTACACAGTACCTGCACATCCATTGTATCTAGGAAATAACTAGCTTGCTTTTCATTTTACAGGCTCGCAGGCAGAAGGGACTTGCCTTGTCTCAGATAAGACTTCAGACTGTGGACTTTTGGGTAAATGCTGAAATGAGTTAAGACTTTGGGGGTCTGTTGGGAAGGCATGATTGGTTTTGAAATGTGAGGACATGAGATTTGTGAGGGGCCGGGGTGGAATGATATGGTTTGGCTCTGTGTCCCCACCCAAATTTCAACTTGAATTGTACTCCCATAATTCTCATGTGTTGTGGGAGGGACCCAGTGGGAAATAATTTGAATCATGGTGGCAGTTTCCCCCATACTGTTCTCATGGTAGTGAACAAGCCTCATGAGATTTGATGTTTTTTTCAGGGATTTCTGCTTTTTCATCTTCCTCATTTTCTCTTGGTATCACCATGTAATAAGTGCCTTTTGCCTCCTACTATTATTCTGAGGCTTCCCTAGTCTCTGTGGAACTGTAAGTTCAATTAAACCTCTTTTTCTTCCCAGTCTTGCGTATGTCTTTATCAGCAGCATCAAAAAGGACTAATCTACTGTTGTTATGTGTATATTTGATCCTGTCATCATGATGTTAGCTGGTTATTGTGCAGGCTTGTTTATGTGGTTGCTTCATAGTGTCACTGGTTTGTGTACTTCAGTGTGTTTTTGTAGCGGCTGGTCATGGTTTTTACTTTCTATATTTAGTGCTTCTTTCAGAAGCTGTTGTAAGGGCATGTCTAGTGGTAATGAATTCCTCAGCATTTGCTTGTCTGAAAAGGATCTTATTTCTTCTTCACTTATGAAGCTTTGTTTATGAAACTTGGCTTGGAATTTCTTTTCTTTAAAAATGTTGAATATTGGCTCCAAATCTATTCTGGCTTACAGAGTTTCTGCTGAGAGGTCTGCTGTTAGTCTGATATACTGCCCTTTGTGGGTGATCTGGCCTTTCTCTCTGGCTGCCTTTAATATTTTTTTTGTTTTGATCTTGGAGAATCTGATTATTATGTGTCTTTGGGTTGATCTTCTCATGGAGTATCTTACTGGGGTTATCTGCATTTCCTGAATGTGAATCTTGGCCTCTCTAGCTAAGTTGCAGAAGTTCTATATGATATCCTGAAATATGTTTTCTAAATTGGTTTTATTCTCCCCATTTCTTTTGGGCAACCAATAAGTCATAGATTCAGTCTGTTTACATAATCCTATATTTCTGTGAGCTTCTGTTATTTCCTTTTTTTTTTTTTTCCTCTATTCTTGTCTGCCTGTCTTATTTCAGAAAGACAGTCTTCAAGTTCTGAGATTCTTTTCTCTGCTTGGTCTATTCTGCTATTAATACTTGTGATTGTATTGTGAAGTTCTTGTAGTGTTTCTCTCAGCTCTATCGGGTTGGTTATGTTCTTCTCTACACTGGCTATTTTGACTGTCAGCTCTCTCATTGTTTTATCATGATTTTTAGCTTCCTTACATTGGGTTATAATGTGTTCCTTTAGCTAAGCAAAGTTCATTTTTATCCACATTCTGAAACCTAATTCTGTCATTTCAGCCATCTCAGCCTCAGCCCGTTTTGATCCCTTGCTGACGAGGTGTTGTGGTCATTTGGAGGAAAGAAGGCACTCTGGCTTTTCGAGTTTTCAGTGTTTTTGCTCTTTTTCTCATCTTTGTGGACTTATCTACTTTCAGTCTTTGAGGTTACTGATGTTTGGATGGGGTTTTATTTCTTTTTGTTTGCTTGTTTGTTTTTCTTTCGACAGTATGGCCACTTTTCTGTAGGGCTTGCTTTTGGTTTGCTGGGGGTCCAATCCAGACCCCTCACCTCAGGTTTTTCAGTACCTGGAAGTATCACCAGTGAAGGCTGCAAAACAGCCCAGATGGCAGCTTTCTCTGGGAGCTGTGTCCCAGGCAGGCACAGACCTGTGGCCACCCAAACACACCTAGAGGAGGTGGCTGGAGACCCCGGTTGGGAGGTCTCACCCAGACAGCAGGAACAGGATCAGGGACCGGCTTAGAAAAGCAGTCTGGCTGATTTTGGTAGAGCAGCTGTGCTTGTCGGGAGATCCCTTCAGTCCCTGCCTCTCCAAAGCAGCTCAGGCTGGAATGGCTAAGACACTCAAACAGCACAGGTGGCAGCTCGCTCACCACCAAGGCACTCTGTCCCAGGGAGAAATTAGAACTCTGTCAGCTGTAGAACATGAGCAGGGGTGGCCAGAGGCCCCAGCTGAATCCCTCCCAGTGAAGAGGAATGGATCCAGGTGTCCCTTATAAAGAAGCAGTCTGGCCACGCCTCGGCAAAGGGGTGGCAAGGTGCTAGGGTACTGCCTTCGGCCTCAGTCTGCTTAGACTCTCCAAAGCCAAGACTGGAACAGCTGAGTAACCCAAATAGCAAAGGTTGAGGCCCAGCCCTCCTCTCGGGCAGTTTGTCTCAAGGAGAAATCAGAACTCTGTCCACAGAACGCCGGTGCGGGTGGCTGGAGGCCCTCCCTGGGAGGTTCCGCTGGGTGAGAAAAATGGATCCCGGTCCCACTTAAAGCCGTCTGGCCATGTTTTGATAAAGGAGCTGTGGTGTGCTGGGGGATGCCTTCCTTATCCAGTCCATTTGAACTCTGCAAAGCCTGCACGCTGGAACGGCTGAGTCATCTGAACAGCAAAGATGGCAAGCCAGCCTCTGTCTCCAGAAGCTCCATCTCCTCTCAGGTAGGCACACACTGTGGCCGGCGGCTGGCTGGTATTCCAAGTCAGTCAGTTTTATCTTGTGAGGTGCCATGGAAGTGGGGCCCGCAGACCAGCACTGCTCGGCTGCCTGGATTCAGCGCGCTTTCTAGGGGTGTGTGCAGACCTGCCTTGCCTGAGTTGCAGTCACTTTTGCTCGGTATCCCCAGGCCAGAGTATGGAAAGCTCCTGGGTCTCTGGGTGCCTGAGGACCTGCTCTGCTGAGACTCCACAGAGCTGTGTGTGTCAGACCCAAGGCCAGTGTGGAGTGGGTTCACAAGGGTTTCTCCTAAATCAGAGGGCTTCAAAGATCCCTGGAAGAAGGCTGGTTTCTTAGGGTCGCACATTCATTCGCGGCTTCTCTTGGCTGAGGGTGGGGATCCCTTGGCTTCATGTCCTCCCAGGTGAGCTGTGACCCTGCCATGCTTTTCTTCATTCTCCGTGGGTCCAGCTGTTTCCCTGAGCAGTCCCAATGGGACTACCTGGATATTTCAGTTAAAGGTGCTGTATTTACTCACCCCCTTTGTTTCTCTCTGTTAGTGCCATGCATTGTAGCTGTTTCTTTCTTTCCTTCTTTCCTCCCTTCCTTCCTCCCTCCCTTCCTCTCTTTCTCTCTCTCTCTTTTTTTTTTTTTTTGCAACCGAGTCTCACCCTGTTGCCTAGGCTGGAGTGCAGTGGCGGATCTTGGCTCACTGCAACCTCCGCCTCCTGTGTTCTAAGCCATTCTCCTGCCTCAACCTCCCAAGTAGCTGGGGCTACAGGCACCCGCCACCAAGCCCAGCTAATTTTTTGTATTTTTAGTAGATACAGGGTTTCACCGTGATAGCCAGGATGGCGCGATCTCCTGACCACGTGATGCGCCCGCCTTGGCCTCCCAAAGTGCTGGGATTACAGGCCTGAGCCACGGCGCCTGGTTGTAACTGTTTTTAATCAGTCATCTTGGCCAAAAACCTAGTCATTGTATTTTTCAGTTTCAAAATTTCCATTTGATTCTTCTTTATATCTTCTATACCTTGCTGAAACTTTTTTTTTTCCATTTATCTACTTCATTTATATCTTTTTTTTTTTTTATTCCAAATGTATTAGGTCATTCTTGTTATAAAGAAATACCCGAGACTGGGTAATTTACGAAGGAAAGAGATTTAATTGGCTCACGGTTCTGCAAGCTTTATAGGAAGTATGATGCTGACATCTACTCAGCTTTTGGGAAAGCCTCTGGAAATGTACAATCATGGCAGAAGCTGAGGAGGAGCAGGCAGGTCATGTTGCTAATGCAGGAGTGAGGTGAGGGAGGTGGAATTACTACTTTAAACGACCAGATTTTACAAGCACTCACTCACTATCATGAGGACAGTACCAAGAAAATGGTGCTAAACTATTCATGGGAAATTCACCCACATGATCTGATCACCTCCCACCAGGCCCCATCTCCAACACTGGGGATTCCAGTACATGAGATTTGGATGAGGACAGGTATCCAAACCATATCATTGAGCATGTTTATAATTCTTATTGAAGTATTTTTATAATAATGGCTGCTTTAAAATATGTCAGATAACTCTAACCTTTCTATCATGTTAGTATTGTCATCTAATTGTCTTTTTCCATTCAGTTTGAGATCTTCCTGTTTTTTGAAATGACTGTCAATTTTCATCATTTTCGTTATTTTAGGACTCTAAGAATCTTATGTAAACCTTCTCTCTTAACTGACTTATTCCAATACTACTCTGGCAGAAAAGGGGAGGGTGTCTTCGCCTCATGCCTGCCAGGTGCAATTAAAACCGATTCTCTACTCGACCCGCACGGCATCAAAGGGAAGAGAGCTCCTTGTTACTACTGTGTGTGTGTAGGAGTTTCAGCTCCACACCAGGCCTCCACTGATACCTCCTGGCTGGGAGAAATCGGAATATGTCATTACTCTTCCCATCCTGCTTTCCACTGGCACCATGGGTAGAGGGAGTAGCTTTGCTACTGCTGGA
This sequence comes from Macaca fascicularis, assembly GCF_037993035.2. Classification (NCBI taxonomy): domain Eukaryota; kingdom Metazoa; phylum Chordata; class Mammalia; order Primates; family Cercopithecidae; genus Macaca; species Macaca fascicularis. Next base: position 14,758,851 of record NC_088386.1, read on the forward strand.
CTGTAGCAAAATTCTACCACTCAATTAGACCTCCTCTGATATCAGCCAGTGGAGATGGTGGAGGGACATCTTATTATGGCCAGGTAGGAAGTTCAGGTTTTCTGTGTTCTCCACTGACACATTCAGGAAAGAGGAAGGGGACTTTGTTACTAACTGGCAGGAATAACATTCCAGCTCCCTATATGGCCGCCTCTGACACCACCCTGGGTGGGAGGAGTGGGGACACCTGATAAAGGTGGAAATGTAGACTCTCCAGGCAGCTTTGTTGGCATGGGTGGGGGCATGGATACAGTTTGCTTGTTTATTTTTGTCTGATTTTTCCTCTCACATTTGGCTGGAGTAGACAGTTATGGTCTAAAATTTTTCTGTCTTGCTAGGCTGACAGGTTTCAGGTCCTTTGGCTAGAGAGAGAAGACTTTTTTTTTTTTCTTGTCTGTACCTTTTGGCATTTCCAAGTTCCTCATACCAACTCTGAACTACATGAGCCAAAAGTAAACTCAGAATTCCTCACTGGGTCATAGCTTGGGTGCCAAAGTCCCCAGTTTGTGTCCTTTCTTTACTTTCTGAGTCTTTTTTTTTTTTCCTGTAATAAGCAGGAGGAACAGGGAAAAGACTAAAAAGATAAAGAAAAAGAGAAGAATAAAAATATGGCTGGAGGTTTTATGTTAATAATTGTGATACTAAAATTAATGGCCCCTAAAATAGAAGAAACACCTGCTAAGTGGAGCGAGAAGATGGTCAGGTCCACAGAGGCTCCTCCACGTGCTAGGTTTTCTGCTAAAGGGGGATAAACTGTTCAGCTGGTTCCAGCGCCGGCTTCTTTTGAGGATGCAAGTAGGAGTAGAAAAGATGGGGGAAGAAGTCAGAAGGCTCATATTATTTATCCGGGGGAATGCCATATCAGGTGCACCAATTATCAGAGGGACTCGCCAGTTGCCGAAACCCCCAATCACGATTGATATTACCGTAAAGAAAATTATAACGAATGCATGGGTGGTAACAATAACATTGTAGATCTGATCATCGCCTAGCAGAGTTCCTGGTTGGCCTAATTCTGCTTGAATTAGAAGGCTTAAGGCGGTGCCTATTAACCCCGCTCATGCACTGAATAGCAGGTGTAGTGTTCCTACATCTTTGTGGTTAGTTGAAAACAATTAATGATTGATGAACATAAGTGGGGACAAAAAGGTAAAATGGCTGAGTAAGCATTAGACTGTAAATCTGAAGACAGGTCAAGGCCTCTTTTTACCAGCCCTGAGGTGATTTCTCAGGTTGAGTTGCAAATTTAAAGGAGCAGCTTCAATCCTGCTGGGGCTTCTCCTGCCTTTCTCCCCCAGCAGCAGGAGAAATAGGTTGAAGCCAGTTGATTAGGGTGTTTAGCTGTTAACTAAATTTTCGTGGGTTTGAATTCCACCAATCTAGCAAGGGCTTAGCTTAATTAAAATGGTTGATTTGCATTCAATTGATGCAGAATAGAGTCTTGCAGTCCTTAGATCTGCTACAGAAATTAAGTGTCACTTACTTACTAAGGGCTTTGAAGGTCCTTGGTCTTATTTAACCTAAATTTCTAAGTAATGGTTAGTATTAATGGAGAGATGGGTAAGAGGAGGGTAGAAGAGATGACAAGTCGGGGGAAGAGTAGTATAGGTTTTGTGTTTTCGAATTGTCATTTTATTTTCATATTATTAGATGTGGGGAATAGTGTGCCTGAGATGGAATACATTAGGCTTATGTAAAAGTACAAGTTGAGTAGGGTTATGATAGCTACAATGGTTGGTGTAATAAGGCTATTGTTTTTTGTAAATTCTTGGATGATGATTCATTTAGGCAGGAACCCTGTTAATGGGGGTAAAACTCCTAGGGATAGTAGAATTAGTGGAATTATAGGTGTCAACCATTCTAATTTATTTCAGGCATGAGATAGTGACAGGGTTGTAGTGCTTATACTCAGGTTGAGTGCTAGAAATGCAGTTGTTGTTAAGATGAGGTAAATAATCAGGTTTAGAATGATAATGTTTGGGATATAGATTAGTACTGCTATTATTCAACCTGTGTGAGTGATTGAGGAGTAGGCTAGGATTTTACACAATTCTATTTGGTTAAGTCCTCCTCAAATGCCCACTATAATGGATAGGATTGTGATAAATAGGAGTATGTTTGTGTTGATGGGAAAATTTGAAACATAATTGAGATAGGGGCTAGTTTTTGTCATGTGAGAAGAAGTATACCAGATGTTAGAGAGATTCCTTGGGTTACCTCTGGGACTCAGAAGTGAGAGGGGGCTCTTCCTAGTTTTATTATTAGGGCTACGATTATTATTAAGGATGAAAATTGATTAATGGTGTTTATTGTTCATTGTCTGGAGGACAGGCTTTTGGAAAGGATATCATCAGAATTATGGATGCGGTTGCTTGTGTAAGGAAATATTTAGTGGTTACTTCTGCAGAGCAGGGATTTATTTTTTAAATTAAGATTGGGATAAGGGCTAGTCTGTTTATTTCTAGGCCTGTTCAGATGAGAAATCAGTGTGAGCCTAGCATTATGATAAGAGTTCCTGTGAAAATAGTAAGGGTGATAATAAGTTGAGCTAAGGGATGAATTAGTATGGGAAGGGTGTAACCAACATTTTTGGGGTATGGGCCTGATAGCTTATTTAGGTGACCTTACTCTAGGAGGTGGTGTAATAGGTAGCATGGAGAATTTTGGATTCTTAGGGTTAAGTTCAATTCCTTTAGTTCTAGAAATAAGAGGATTTTAACCTCTATTATTTACTCTATCACAGTAATTCTTTTGTCAGACATATTTCTTATGTTTGGGTTGGGGTGCTGGAAATTAGGACAGGCATTGAGATATATGCAGAATGCTAGTGTAAGTGGTAGGAAGTTTTTTCATAGAAGGTGTATGAGTTGGTTGTAGCAGAATCGAGGGTATGTCATGCAAATTTATAAAAAATAGGGTGGTTAAAAGAAGGGTTTTGGTAATGAAATTTGTGGTATAGAGTTCTGGTGTGTAATGTTCCTAGGAAAACAATAGAGGTTAGGGCATTTATTATGATAATATTCATGTATTCTGTTATAAAGAAGAGGGCGAATGAGCCTGCAGCATATTCGATGTTGAAGCCTGAGACTAACTCTGACTATCCTTCTGCTAGATCAAAAGGGGCTCGGTTAGTTTCTGCTAGTGTGGAGATAAATCATATTATGGCTAGGGGCCATCATGGTAGGAGCAGTCATAGGAATTCTTGCGTTATGATGAGTGTATGGTAAGTTAAATGAGCCACTTCTCAGTAGGACTGATAGCAGGATAATGGTTACGGTGACCTCATATGAAGTTGTCTGGGTCATAGCTTATAATGGACTGATTAGTGCATGTTTTGAATTAGATGCTCATCTTGATTACAGAATAGATGGTCAGGCTTAATGTGGCTAGTATAAAAAGGAAGCTTATATTAAAATTAACTAGAGGATCTGGTATAGAGAGGGGAGTTCCTAAGAGGAGAGTGATAGAAAGGGAAAGGATTGGAGCAGTAATATAATGGTAATAGTACTTGTTGAGGGCTGTAAGGGTTCTTTGGTGAAAAGTTTTATTGCATCACCGAATGGTTGAAGCATCCCATAGGGATCTACAACGTTCAGCCTTTGCATAGTTGTACATAGCCTAAAATTTTGCATTCGGTGAGTGTAAAGAATGCTATAGCGAGAAGAGTGGGGATAATGAGTAGGAGAAGGTTAATTATAGGCCTGTTGTTAAGAAGAGGAGTCAAACCTCTGATTATAAAGTTTTAAGATTTATGCAATTGCGGGGCTCTGCCATCTTAACAAACCCTGTTCTTGAATAATGTGTGTGATGATTTGTTAGAATGAGATAGCATCATCTATGGAGTGAGGGCACTTTATGAAGTGGGCCTATGTCTTTTGTCCTTTCGTACTAAGAGAAATGTTAAATAGATAGAAACTGGCCTGGATTACTCTGGTCTGAACTCAGATCACGTAGGACTTTAATTGTTGAACAAACAAACCCTTAATAGTGGCTACACCGTTTGGATGTCCTGATCCAACATCGAGATCGTAAACCCTATTGTCGATATGAACTCTAGAATAGGATTGTGCTGTTATCCCTAGAGTAACTTATTCTGTTGATCGAATCATTGGGTCAGTGTGTTTTAACTCGCTTAGGCTAGTGCAGTCTTAGTTTAGGTTGTTTGGAGGTTGAATTATGCTCCGAGGTCACCCCAACCAAAATTTGTAATGCAAGAATGGTAGTCTAGGGCCTGTAGGCTTGTTTGAGTTTTTATTTGCATTAATGAATTAAAGCTCCATAGGGTCTTCTCCTTTTATTTGTTTATAGCTGCCTCTTCACGGATAGGTCAGTTTCACTGATTAAAAGTAAGACAGCTGAACCCTCGTGTAGCCATTCATACAAGTCCCTATTTAGAGAACAAGTGATTTTGCTACCTTTTCACTCTCAGGATACTGTGGCCATTGAACATAAGTCACTGGGTAGGCAGTGCCTCTAATACTGGTAATGCTAGAGGTGATGTTTTTGGTAAACAGGCGGGGTATGATTTGCCAAATTCCTTTTACTTTTTGTAATATTTCCTTAGAGCATACCTGTGTTGGGTTAATAGTGTAAATAATAGGGTGCTTATTATATCATTTATTAATATTAGGCTGTTAACTGTCAGTGGGTTATTCCAGTCTGCTGTGAGCTTATGCAATGGAGAATGTCTTCATGTTACTTATACTAACATTATTGCTTCTGTTAAGTAATAGATTAGTCCAATGTGATGTTAGGAGTTCAGTAGAGCGATTAGAATTTAAGTTGGATGTTGAGCTTGAACTCTTTCTTAATTAGTGGTGGCCTTTGGGCCAACTATGGTGGTAATATTTTTTACTCTCTGTAGGAAGGTTGTTTCCTAGTGTCTCAAGAGCTGTCCCTCTTTAGAGTAACAGTTACACTTACAAGGAGATTAAGTAATTCTGTGGGTAAGTTTAAAGTTGAACTAATATTCTATCTTGGATAACCAGCTATCACCAGGCTCAGTAGGCTTGTCCCTGCTACTCATGAATCTTCCCACTATTTTGTCACATAAGTGAGTGTACTCTTTCAGCTCTTCTTGGGTAGCTCGTCTGGTTGCAGGGGACTTGTCCATAGTTCTGTGTAAAGTTATTTCTGTTTAATACATTATGCAGAAGGTATAGGGCTTGTCTTTGCTTTTTAGTGCTTGATACAGTTCTTTCATCTTTCCCTTACGGTACTATGTCTACTGCGCGAGGATAAAAATTTATATCACCTATACTTTTGTCTAAGGTAAATGGTTTAAGATATTTTGATAATATTTTTAGCAGGGTTTGGGACTAGAGTTGGTTCAAATTGATCAGGTCATGTTGAAATATTCCAGGTGTAAGCCGGATGCTTTGGGTTAAGCTACATTTTGGGTTGTCCAATTGCACTTTCCAGTACGCTTACCACGTTACAACTTATCTCTTCTGTATGCATGTAGAAAGTTATTAGTAATAGTGATTTCTACAGTAATATTTGAGGAGGGTGATGGGAGGTGTGTGCGTGCTTCACAGCCTTATTTATCCAAGCGCTCTGCTTTTGGTTTATGGCTAAATCCTCCTTGAGCCCTTAGATTTCATAAGGGTTGTCATGAGATTTTCTGGACATAGAAAATGTAGCCCATTTTTTGCCACCTCATGGGCTACACTTTGACCTATGGTTTTTATGTGGGTACTTGTGCTTACTCTATAGCCTTTTAAGGGTTCGCTGAAGATAGCGATATAAGGCTGGGGGCAACAGGTGGTGAGGTGTATTGGGGTTTATCAATTATAGAACAGGCTCCTCTAGAGGGATATAAAGCACCGCCAAGTTCTTTGAGTTTTAAGCTGCTGTAGTACTCTGGCAAATGGTTTTGTTAATGTAACTATTAGAGTTTAGGGCTAAGCATAGTGGGGTATCTAATCCCAGTTTGTGTCTTTGCTATTGTATCTTCAGGATATTAAAGCCACTTTCGTAGTATATTTTATTTCAGCTGGAGTTTTTTATAACTTATATGAGGTTTAGCTTTATTGAAGGTAGACCTTAAACACTCTTTATGCCGAGTTCTATAAGCTCGGGTTAATCGTATGGCTGTGGTGGCTGGCATGAAATGAATCCACCCTTAACATTAGTATCACTTAGTCAAACTTTGATTTATAACTAAAGATTTATCAGTGCTCTTTCCGGTAGGGGTGTGGTTAAGCGAAGTGTTTTGAACTGCATTCGTGCGTGCTTGATACCTGCGTCTTTTGATCTGGTGATCTAGAGGGGATTTTCACCAGGGTGGGGATGCTCGCAGGTGTAATCTTACTGAGAGCTAATAAAAAGGTCAGGACAAAACCTATCTGTTCATGTGGCTGTGTGGACACATCGAGATATTTTCAGTGTCTTGCTTTGAATAATTAAGCTCCATTAACTTTATAAATACTTAGTGGAAAAGTTAAAATATGAGAAAGAAAGAAGTGTAAATATTTGTTTACAGTTCCGGAAATTCGAGGTCTTTAAAGTTGAATTGGCAGAGGTTTGGCTGGGAGGATTGGTCATAATTAAAGTATGGTTAATTTAGTGTGTGATATAATGGGGCAGGGCTTTCAGAGTGATATGCTCAAGGTGTATTAGTATTAGGATGGAAATTTAGTTATTATGTTTATTATACAAAGTGGAGGATTACTTTGGTAGGAAGGTCTTAAGATTTTTAGAAAAATTACATAAATCGAGGAGTAGCTGTTGGAGTGTTTGTGGTTAAAAGACTAGGTTGCATTTCAGTCTCTTGTTTTTGGGGTTTGGCAAGGATACAGTTTACTTAGGTCGATGGTAAAGTCACAGGAGGAGGAGGGTTGCGGATTTAATCAAAAATAGTTCTTGAAAGTGCGTGAGGATAGTGCGTGAGGGTATGTGCGTGAGCATGCATGAGTGTCTATTGACTAATTGTTACATCTTTCAAGCAAGAATTAATTATGGTTATTATGTCATAATAACCATAATAACCTTAAGGTTATTATGTCAGCCTGGAATGTTTCATGGAAGTTCAGCTTCTTACAATTAGTTTGTTAGGAATCAAATCTGAGTTCATCTTCAGTGGATTTGGCAGGGACCAGGGCTTCCGCGATGGTGAGTAATAGCATCCCCCAAAGTTAAAAATACCAAATTCATGGCAGTCTTCCCATGACTGGTTAATAGGGTGGCAGTCACTAGTCCACTGAGATGACTTATTTAAGGGGAAAGGGTGGGCGATCTTGGTATTATGGCCCTGAAGTAAGAAGCAGATGTCAGGTATAGTTTCAGTATAGTCACCCCCAAATGTTGTGGGCCTGGAGCAAGGAGGGTAGCACTCCCGAGCGGGGTGATGATTTCTGGGAGGTTGGTTGACTAAGAGACCAAAAATTGGTAGGTAGACCAAACATTGGTAGACCAAAAATTGATATTAACATGGACAAGGGATGTCCGGACTAAAATTTGCTGTGTTCGATGAATGTAATATCAAGGATATATAGTAGGGATCAATATCTGTGGGGACCAGATTTGATTGTACAGCCAATAATAGTAAATGTGTAGCAGTTGATTAAGACATTAATACATGCTTATATACATGTGGACTGCATTCATAATGTGTTGTTATGAATATATGTACTATGTATGGATAAGCAATAATAGTACTATAAGAAAAGCCCTCACCATGATTTTTTGAAACCACTTTCATTCTATTTGTTTTACTTTTATCCTTTGTTTAAATTGTTGTTCCATAGAAGGACATGTTCTTTATATTTGTTCAGTGCTAGATGACCCATTATCCTGGCATCCTTATATATCAATCTGATATGGGTAACTTATGTGATAATACACATAAGCCTTAATTGTATCTTATTGTAATTAATAGAAGATGTAAATCCCGAGGAATAAAAAAGCCTAACCAGCACAATTAGCTCTTTACTTAGGATGCTAGCTAATTTGTCAACTGAATCAGAGTTCAGACTTCTTTCTGCTTCATCATAGAGTATGACCACCTATAGTGAATAAATGTCGCATCACTTTTTTTCTTTTCATTATTAATAACCATTGAAATTAACCAGTATTTCCACACCCATCACCACACTTCAAAATAAATTGAAAGAAAACATAACATATATCTATAGTTCATGAACTGGCTTATATTTAAAGAAAATACTTATGCTTGCTAGCACTTCAGTTTAAATATTTAATTAAAAATTCAACATGTTCTACTGTATACACGTCTACATTTTATGTCTTATCTGGAATGCTGTGATAGCATATATTATTGTATGCAAATATTTACTCTCTCTCTCCTCCCATAAGAGGTATATCTTTTCTTCCCTCAACAATGTTGGACTTAGCCATGCAACTTGCATTGCCTAAGGGGATGTGAATGGATCTAACATAGCCTATATCTAAGCAGAAGACTTAAGATTTTGTGGTGCGGACTGATCTCTCTTGGTCCTCTCCTCTGTCCCAAGAAAGTGCATGTCTCACACTGAGAATATCCTTTTAGCCTGGGTCCCTGAAAAAGACACATAAAGTCATGCTGAACAGAGCTGCAGCAGCATGTGTGCATGTATAAAACATGGATGAGGATTGAATGTTATTCTAAGTCATCAAGATTTCAGAGTTGTTTGATATGTGGCAGGACTAACCAATGCATCAGCTAATATGTATAGCCTTTCAAACATATATGAGGAAAAGATGGTTTCTTTCCTTGATTTTAGAGTAATTAATTACATCCTTGAAACTATGTTTTGCTTTATTGTGGGATAAAGATGTTCTAAGTCTATTTTTAGCCTCTATTATTTTTCACCAGGATGCAGAATCCACAACCCCCAAGTATCTCAGCTTCTTTTTAGCAAATAGTACTAACAGAAATCAAATATCTGAGCTTTAAATTTGGATATGAGAATTGCTGGTGGGCAAAAGCACTGTCATAGCTGTAAAAACACCAATAGTCATACAGAAAAATTTTACCTTTTAAAGAATAAGATTATATAATTTTAAAAAATTTAAACGAAACTAAAACTTTGTATTTTATTAAATGTAAATCTTTTTTATTTACACTTTTACACTGCGGTTTTTGTAACCCTTCACCCTAATTCTGATTTTTTTATCTTTTATAAATCATATATATCTTATCTGCTATTTTGTAGTCACTTTATTGACACAGAAGGGTTTTCATATATTTACCAGAGTATATATGGGTTTTGGATTGACTTAGTTCCAGAATTTTTTTTTTCTTTGTGTGATTACTTTATTGTTTTATTGATACTTTAATGTTGAAAAATATTTTCACAGTTACATGTTGGACATCAAACAATGGGGGCTAGATTTCTGCCTCTTGACTATAGGCTAGTCCTGTATAGAAATAATTTATAAGTGATTAGTTCTGAAGATATTTGTTTTTGATTACTCAAACAAAACTAAAATTGAATAGGTAAAAACAAGTTATTGTCACAGAAGCCTCATTTTTAAATATAGAGTTGCGTGAGTAATCTAGGAATAAAGTACTTCATGTAATCTAGCTCAACAGATGACCAGCAGTATTCCAAGCTAGATATTAATATCTAATTGAGAAATCATTGTGAGTACTTATATAATTGGGAATACCTCTTTGATATTTTACAGTATCATGGGCAAATGTCCTTATAAGCACATTTCTACTTGGGATGCACGTTGAATAAGGAAAATATGAGAAACAAAACTCTAATTTTGATTGCTATGTAGCTATTCATTTAAATATGCAAGCTTTGCATGAGTCTTTCTTTTGAACATATTGGCTAATATATGGGGTAGATTGGAGATAAATTGATATTTTAGTTTGAAAACACTGATTAGAACAAAACTCTTCTTTCCATGTTCAGATGTAGGGCATACCTCTTTACACTGTGCTTCACAGAGATCACAGGTTTTACAAATTTAAGGCCTGTGACAAGCGAATCTATCAGCCCTGTCCTATAGTTTGTGCTCATTTCACATCTTGGTGTCAGCATTGTTTAGTCATAAAATAGTTTTAATTAAGGTGTGTACATTGTTATTTTAGACATAATGCTATTGCATACCATTTAATAGAGCCTAGTATTAACATAACTTGTATATGCACTGGAAACCAAAAAATATTGTGTCACTTGCCCTATTGCAATATTCACTTTATTGTGGTGGTCTGAGATTGAACCTGCAATATCTCTGATGTATGCCTGTCTTTGGGCATAAAACAGCATCCTTCTAAGCCTCCGTTTGCTAAATCATATGATGGGAATAATTATATACATCTCATAAAGTTCTTGTAAGGATTACCTGAAAATAAATTTTTTTGTATGAATGAGTTTGTTCTGATTAGATTTTAATTCTCATAACTTTGTGTCCTGTTTACTATTGTTTTGTGAATGAATAACACTGGCCTAGCACATAATTGGCTTTCAATTAATATTATACAACCATTTATTGATTGCTCCTTAAGCATTATCTCTCTTCCCTTAAACTGTTTTTTAATATTAATATCCACCATGGTGAACATTTACAGGAAAATAGTCTCAAATTCTTGGCAACCAAATGACGTAATCACTAACTCACACTTTCTTCAATGTCTTTCCATTGCTACCTTGCTTATTAAAGTATGCTGACTTTTGTCATTTTTCGTATCTTTCCAAACACGATTTTAGATGATATATTATTCTTAATCAATTAATCATTAGTGTGTATTCTTTTGGCTCTTTTTTTATTTTTCTAGGATTACTCAAAAGTTTGACAGTAAAATGATTATTATTCAGTACTGTATGTTAGACGGAGACTTTGTATAAGACTTTTGAAAGGAATATCAACAAAGATTATTTATTCATGAAGAGTGTCTGTAATACTACAGTAAATGATAATTTTTGGCATGATAACGAATGACCCACTAGGCACACATGAATATCAACAGTGCAAAATTCATAAAAATGAACATAAATTCAAAATCATATATATGCATATATTAACTGTGTGTTTCTATTAAAAGTTTAATGATGCTCATGTTTTAAAAATGCAAATATAACTATTCTTTATCTGAAATATTTATTAATTTAAAAAAGTATGTGGAGAAACTAAAGAGTGTTTTAACAAGCCTCCAACTGCTCAAGGATGAAAACTATTAACACTATGTCTAGGATAAAAAAAGTGTAGTGTTTACCTTAGGGAGGAAAGGATTGTGAGGTGACTGAATAATTAGCATTAAAGATAGGTTTATTTTGTAAAGGATATGAACATAGTGTTTCTATCTCTAGAAGATAGAACGTGAGAAGATTGACTTCAATTATGAATGCAGAGCTCCCTGAGACTTCTGGCAATAACTTCCAAAGAGAAAGAGACCAAGCAAAGGAGATAAGTTCATTCTCTATAAAATATGTAAACACATTAAAAAAAAAAAAAAAAAAGGCTTTACAAATGCTTTAACTTCAGGCTTGCTTAAAAATATAAAGGAGTAAATTCGATCTTTCCAAATCGAAAATACAGAACAATGCATTGAAGCATTTCAGATAACCTCCCGCTCATGTTTATTTCGTATATTTTCTGATTTTTTTCAGTCATATCAATATATTTACTACTCTTTAGAGGTATGTGTGAGGGGTGTATGTACATATGAGACAAAAAGATTTAAGAAAATGAAAGGACAAGCCACAGACAGAGAGAAAATATTTCCAAAGCATATGTAGGATAAAGTGCTCATTTCTAAAACATATAAAGAACATTAAAACTCAATAATGAGATATCTAAACCAATGAAAAATAAGCAATACAGTTTAATAGAATTACTAAGCCTCAAAATAAAGATATATGATGGCCCAAATATATATATATATATTTACATACTTTCAAAGATACGTAAATGACTAATAAACAGAGAAATAATTATATGCTCTGACAATTCCACTCTTAAGCATTTACCCAAGAGAAATGAAAATATATGTATATAAAAGTTCTTACAAACAACTGTTCATGGCAGCAGTGCAAAAGATGCCCCAAATGTAAGCAATGTAAATGTGCGTCCTCTGTTAAATGAATGAACAAAATGTTGTATATCCATATACTAAAAATCATTTAGCAATACAAGGGACTGAACAATGAATAAAAATTATGATATGGATAAATCTCCAAAACATTATACTAAGTCTGAGTTTCTGAATGTTAGTAGTATTGAATTTTGAGGATAAATAATTATTTGTCATGCAGAGGCTGTCTGTACTTTGTCGAGTGTCTAATAACATCCCTGACATCCATCTACTAGATGCTAATAGCACCCATCCCACTTGTGACATCTAGACATGTCGGTAGACATTGTAAAATATTCCCTGGGTGCAAAACTACTCCTAGATGAGAGTCACTACAATAAGCAAAAGACCAACTATCTGACTGTATTTGTAGGAAATGTTCAGACAAGGAAAATCTACAGAGACAGAACATAGATTAGAAGTTTCCTGTGCTTGAGATGGAATAGAGGGCTGACTACCAAAGGGAATAAACGATTTATTTGAGATGAAGAAAATGTATTAAAACTTAATTGTGATGATGAAAGAATTAACACTGAAAATCTACTAAAAGTCATTAACTTGTACACTTAAAACAGGTAGACTTTGTCATGAAAATTATCCATCAATAAGGCTATTAAAATATTAATAACTAAGTATGTTATAACTAATCTTGGGAATTATATGTCATATATATGTTAACTAAGGAACAACAAAGACAACCACAAATTTCTAAACAACAAGATAAAAATATTACAATAATAAAAATTAAAAGGACATGTAATTACTATAGAGAAAAGGCCAGCAAACTACAGCCCATAGGTCAAATTTAGTTAATGGCCTGTTTTTGTACAGTTCTCAAACTATGAATGAGTTTCTCATTTTTTACAAGTTTAGAAACAACAATAAAAAACAGAAAAAAGGATATGAGACAGAGATCTTTTGTCTGATAGACCTTTTATCAGAGACAAAGCCTAAAATATTTATTTTCTAAAATATTTATAATTTAGGTTTTTGCAGAGAAAGTTTGCTGTCTTCTACAAAAAAGGAACTAATAGAGTACCATATACTTCTCATCATAAACTATATGTTCCAAGAGACAATGGAATGATATTTTTAAAATATTGAGACAATAAAATTATCAGTCAAATATAAAATATCTTTTATAAGTGAAGAGAAAATATATGCTTTTTCAAAGACTGGGGTAACTTGTTTCTAGTGTAATAACCCAACAAAAAGTTTTAGAGAAACTTCAAACAGAAGAAATTTTATGCCAGATAAAAATTTTGATCTGCACAAAGTAGTACAGCACACCAGAAGTGCAAATATGTATATAAAGTACTTGAAACAAACCTCTTTAACTGATAGTCAACTGTTTTAAGCAAAAAATAATAACGTCTTAAGAGGTTTGTAAAATCTGTGAAATTAAATACTATTGTCAAAATTGCAACTAGGATGAAAGAGGTGAAATGGAGTTGTACTTTTGTACTCTTAATAAATTATATGTAAAATAATAAATTAGTTGATAGACTGTTGTAAGTTAAAATATTATAAGCTCAGGAATAATCACTAGGAAATAAAATAAAAAGGCATAAATAATAAGCCAGCAGAGGACATAAAATGTAATTAGAAATATATCTCATAAACTGAAAATAAATTAAGGAAAAAAGAAGAAATAGACCCACTAAAGAAAAGATGAGACAATTTTAATACATATTTTCAGATCATAGACACCAACCTATTTTTATTAATAATTACATTAATAATAAATAGTGTAAATAAAAATAAAATTCCAAACACCCCCAACTGATTGAACGTACCCACCTTTTGGCCAAGGGGATTCCAAAGTAAACCTGAAAACCTACTCCAGGCCATCATGGGAAGGAAGGAGGGGTCAGACATGCCTCATTATACTATCCTCCCTTTGGAATTCAGGCACGACTGACCAGCACTGACATTAAAACAGAGATCCTAAGAATGCCAAAACAGACTGTTTGTAGCAATAAAATACCAAATTTCAACCTGACGCTAGTATAGCCTTGCATAACAGATAGTAGGTCCTGAAAGAAATCAAAACATTTTACCTCAAAATATATTTGCTGGACATGTTTCGAAATGGCCCTGCAAAGCTGTCTCTTGTGGGGAAAAATCTACATTCGAATAGAAAGTCTTTTCCCCTTTCCCGGTCTTTTCTTAATCCAGGAGAAATTTAAGAGTCTGATACCTTTTTAGGTCTGATAAGAGACATTTACTAGCTATTTTCTCTGAAACCTACTGCCTGAAGATTTCATCTGCGTAATAAGAATCTTGGCTTCTGCAGTCCCTTACCTTAACCCAAACATTCCTTTTTATTCATTCCAGGTCTTTAGATAGTAACTTAAGTCTTACACCAATTTCCAGTCAGAAAATCTTTAAATATACCTATGACCTGGAAGCCCCTGCTCCAAGATGCCCTGCCTTTCCAGACCAAATGAATGTATACCTTACGTGTCTTTACTGCCCTTTAGAGGTAGTAAATACCTTTTGATCCCTAAAAGTGTAAAACTTTTTCAAAGACTGGGATAACTTGTTATAACTTTTGATCCCTAAAAGTGTAAAAACAAGCCGTAACCCAACCACGCTGGACAAGTGTTCTCAGACCTCTTGAGACTGTGTCTTGGGCCTTGGCCACTCATATTTGGCTTAGAATAGACCTTATAAAATATTTTACAAAGTTTGACTATTTTTCATTGACAATACCTATTTTCTCAATCTAAGAAAGGATATATACCACAAACCTATACTAACATCACATTTAATAATGAAAAAGAATATTTTCTTCCTAATATCAAGAACAAACCTATAATGGCCACTTTACCACTTCGACTAGAATTCCTCACCAGTGAATTAAGGAAAGGAAAATAAATAATAGCAACTATAAAGCATACAGATATATAAATAAGGATATTGTCTTTGTTGTCAGATGCCATAATTGCATATATAGGAAATGCAAAGCAATCTACAAAAATACCACTACACGTAATATGTGAGTTTAGCAAGATCACAGAATACATGGTTGATACACACAAACTCAATTATATTTCTATATTTTTGCAATGGACAATTGGAAATTGAAAGTTTAAAAGCAATAACGAATGTTATAATTGCACTCCTGAGAGAAATTAAATAATATGTCTATTAATGGAGATATGCCGTGTTTAGGAATCAGAAGAATCAGTAATGCTATGGTACCTGTTCTCATCAAATTGATATACAGCTTCAGTGAAATTCAAATCACAATGCCAATTGACTTTAGCATAAAATTATCACTATAATTAAATATGTTATATTGACAAGAAGAGGAATTAAAACGGCCGAAAAGGTTTAACTAAAGAATAACAGAACTTGAATACTTGAACTATTTGATTCCAAGACTGACTATAGGGAAATTTGCATAGGTCAATGAAAACAGAAGAGAATCTAGAAATGGACCCACAATGTATATGGTCTACTGACATTCTTATGAATACTACCATGATATGTCAATGGGAAAAAGTATACTTAGTATTTTTTCAATACCAAAAAAGATGCAGAGCAACAGGACAAAACTTAGCAAACATGTACTTTAACCTTTATCTTATGTACAACAATATCAACTTAAAATGTGGCATATAAATGTAAATCTAAAAAAACTAAAGTTATATTTCTTGAAGAAAACATGGGGGAAAATTTTTGCAAGTTGGGGATAGACAAATATTTTTAGTAAAAACACAAAAAGCATGAGCCATATAAGAAAAAATAATAAATTGTGTTTTACTGAAGCAAAATCTTATGCTGTTTAAAAATATTAAGAAAATATAAGCAACAAAGTGGAAAAAAAAAAACCCACCGTGATATATGATACGTATATCTGAAAAACAGCTTTTATTTAGAATATATAAATATTCACAATTAAATTATGAAAAGATACTGGGCTCCCCAAATAGGCAAAAACAATGGAATATTTCACATGGAAGATACAATAATGACCGATAACCAAATGAAAAAATGTGAAACATCATTAGTTGCACTAAAATGCAACTCAAAACCATTATGAAATTCTACTGCACATCCACTGGAATGGTTATAATCGAGAAGACTGACAATATCAATTGGTGGTAGGGATTAGCAAAACTGTAACACTCATCCATTTCTAGTGAGAATGTAAAATTGCATATAGACATTGAAAAACTAACAGCTTGGGTAAGCGTTAAACATACTTTCATATGACCTTACAACTTCACTTTCATTTGCCCAAGGGAAATTAAAGAAAAAAAAATCTATGTTCAAGTAATGACTGTTTATAAGCAACTATTTAAATCCTCTTTATTCATAATAGTCAAAAACTGTCAATAGAAAAATTGATAAACAAAGTGCTTTATGTGTGTATACAGCCAAAGGCTACTCAATAATAAAAAAGAATGAACTGCCAGCACCCACAGAATTTATGAATCTCAAAACAATTCGTTGAGAGAAAGAAACCATGCCTCCAAACCCATATATAATCAACGATTCAACCTTGATGTAAGCATAATGCATTAGGAGATATTTTACAAAAGAGAAAAAAACAATGTGAATGACATTTAAAAAATGCATAATTACATTACTGATCGGAAAAATGGAAATTAATCCCACAATAAGATAGCATTTTATACCACGATTGGTTAATAAGCAACACATATACAAGTCAAGAATCCTGGCTATAATAAATGTTGGCAAAAAATATGAAGGACTGAATGTACTTTTCTACTTCTGGTAGATGTATAAATAATTCACCTTTAAAAAGCATTAACTCATAAAGGTTGGCACATTATAAAACACAGCTCATCCATTTCTTTGTGTTTGTGTGTACATGTGTGTGTGTTCACTTAAGAAACTTACTGGTTTGCAGGAGGCCTGCACGTGAATGTACAGCATGTCTTGTTCACAATGAAAAAAACAAACCAACATTGATCCCCTGAACACAAAACAAATTTCATTCAGGTAAATGGGATAAGTAAATATGGGGAGATTCAAACAGTGGAATTGTATAAAATAGGGAATATGAATGAGCTACAGTTACGTGCAACAGCATAGGTGAATGTTAGACTAGAAAAACCTTGATATTTATAAAGCTAAAAAAGATATATCACATCAAAAAGCATCCATGAGTGAATAACACCATAACATGACAGCAAAACCATGAAAAATAAAATTGAGGATGCTTGGTACCAGTAGTGGTTGAAGAAATAAAGAGTCAGAAAGAATATGTTTTCATAAAGCATATGCATTAAAAATGCAATCAATAGAAAAACTAACTTTTTGATTTACCAAAGAATAGTTATACAGCTTGGCACCCAGGGAATTCTTTAATAAGGTGTTTTACCTTAATTAACTTTGGAGATCCACTTAAATATGGTTGGAATTCATCTTTCTCATTTGTTCCTTCTTTGGCTAACACTTTTTAAGGCTTAGAAACAATGGTTGCATGAAATATAACTAGAAGTTCAGTAACTGATTAGTGCAGAAATACTTGTCAAATATTTATTTTGAATTACTTAGGATAAAGAAATACTCCTCTATGCTGTGAGAAATTCAATAAAGATTTTTGTTTGTGATACTATGAACACATTGTTCTCTGGTGTCTGTCTTTATTCAATCCTCTTAGAACACAGCTTTTTACCATGGTCCCGAGATTATCATGCTCCGGAGGTTATCATGGTTGACTGTAGAATACAAGACAAAATGTGTTACCCTAGTGGTGGTTTATTTATATTTTTAAATAGACTTTATTTTTTAGAGCAATTTTAGGTTCACAGAAAAATTGAGAAAGTATAGTGATTCCCCATGTCTTTTCCCCTATGCATACACAGGTTCCTTCGTTACTACAAAGAGTGGTGTGTTGTTGCAATTGATGAACTTGCATTGATACATGTTTATCACTGAAAGACCCCAGTTTACATTAGGGGTTACTTGGTATTATACATTTTATGGTTTTGGACAAATGTATAATGGCATGTATCCACAATTGTATGATCCAGAGTGGTTTCAATGCTCTACAAATATTCTGTGTGCCACCCATTTATCCCTTCCCCCCTTTCACCCCCTGTCAAAGGATGATCTTTCTGTTTCCATAATTTTGACATTTTCAGAATGTCATATAGTTGGAATCATAAAGTATATGGCTATTTCAGATTGCTTTTTTTCACTTAATATGCACTTAAGTTTCCTCTACATTGTTTTTTGACTTGATAGCTCATTTATCTTCGGCGCTAAATAATATTCCATTGTGACAATGGAATATTATTTAGCGCCGAAGATAAATGAGCCAGGAAGTTACAGAATGATCCATTCAGTTTATTGATCCATTCAGTTACTAAAGGATGTCTTAATCGCTTCTAAGTTCTGGTAATTATGAAAAAAGCTGCTGCAAACATTCACATGCAGGTTTGTGTGTGAACACTGAGTTTTCGACTTGTTGAGGTATAGTAAGAGTATGTTTAGTTTTATAAGAAACTAGTAAATTGTCCTTTGAAGTGGCTGGCTGTACATTTTTTTTGTGTTGTTGTTGTTGTTGTTGTTTTCATTCCCAACAGTAGTGAGTGAGGTTTTCTGTTACTCTGCAACCTTAGCAGCATTTGGTGTTTCAGGATTCTGGAATTTGGCCATTCTAGTAAGTGTGTAGTGAGTAACTCACTGTTGTTTTCATTTGTGTTTCACTGATTAAATATAATATAGAGCGTATTTTCATGTTCTTATTTGCTATCTGTATGTCTTCTTTGGTGAGGTGTCTATTAAAGACTTTGGTCTATTTTTCTTTTTTTTTCTTTACTACTATAATATTTTTATTTTTTTAATTTTTTTTATACTTTAAGTTCTAGGGTAGATGTGCACCACGTGCAGGTTTGTTACATATGTACATATGTGCCATGTTGGTGTGCTGCACCCATTAACTCATCATTTATATTAGGTATTTCTTCTAATGCTATCCCTCCCCACTCACACCACCCCACATCAGGCCCCAGTGTGTGTTGTTCCCCACCCTGTGTCCAAGTGTTCTCATTGTTCAATTCCTACCTATGAGTGAGAACATGCGGTGTTTGGTTTTCTGTCCTTGTGATAGTTTGCTCAGAATGATGGTTTCCAGTTTCATCCATGTCCCTGCAAAGGACATTAACTCATCCATTTTTATGGATACGTAGTATTCCATGGTGTTTATGTGCCACATTTTCTTAATCTAGTCTATCAATGATGGACATTTGGGTTGGTTTCAAGTCTTTGCTATTGTGAATAGTGCCACAATAAACATACGTGTGCATGTGTCTTTATAGCACCATGATTTATAATCCTTTGGGTATATACCCAGTAATGGGATTGCTAGGTCAAATGGTATTTCTAGTTCTTGATCCTTGAAGAATTGTCACACTGTCTTCCACAATGGTTGAACTAGTTTACAGTCCCACCAACAGTGTAAAAGTGTTCCTATTTCTCCACATCCTCTCTAGCACCTGTTGTTTCCTGACTTTTGAATGGTTGCCATTCTAACTGGTGTGAGATGGTATCTCATTGTGGTTTTGATTTGCATTTCTCTGATGACCAGTGATGATGAGCATTTTTTCATGTGTCTGTTGGCTGCATAAATGTCTTCTTTTGAGAAGTGTCTGTTCATATCCTTTGCCCACTTTTTGATGGGGTTGTTTGTTTTTCTCTTGTAAATTTGTTTAAGTTCTTTGCAGATTCTGGATACTGGCCCTTCGTCAGATGGGTAGATTGTAAAAATTTTCTCCCATTCTGTAGGTTGCCTGTTCACTCTAATGGTAGTTTCTTTTGCTGTGCAGAAGCTCTTCAGTTTAATTAGATCCCATTTGTCAATTTTGGATTTTGTTGCTATTGCTTTTGGTGTTTTAGTCATGAAGTCCTTGCCCGTGCCTATGTCCTGAATGATGTTGCCTAGGTTTTCTTCTAGGGTTTTTATGGTTTTTGGTCTAACATTTAAGTCCTTAATCCATCTTAAATTAATTTTTTGTAAGGTGTAAGGAAGGGATCCAGTTTCAGCTTTCTACATATGGCTAGCCATTTATTAAATAGGGAATCCTTTCCCCATTTCTTGCTTTGTCAGGTTTGTCAAAGATCAGATGGCTGTAGATGTGTGGTGTTATTTCTGAGGCCTCTGTTCTGTTCCATTTGTCTATATCTCTGTTTTGATACCAGTACCATGCTGTTTTGCTTACTGTAGCCTTGTAGTATAGTTTGAAGTCAGGTACCATGATGCCTCCAGCTTTGTTCTTTTTGCTTAGGATTTTCTTGGCTATGCGGGCTCTTTTTTGGTTCCATATGAACTTCAATGTATTTTTTTTCCAATTTTGTGAAGAAACTCATTGGTAGCTTGATGGGGATGGCATTGAATCTACAAGTTACCTTGGGCAGTATTGCCATTTTCACAATATTGATTCTATCCATGAGCATGGAATGTTCTTCCATTTGTTTGTATTCCCCTTTATTTCATTGAGCAGTGGTTTGTAGTTCTCCTTTAAGAGGTCCTTCACATCCCTTGTAAGTTGAATTCCTAGGTATGTTATTCTCTTTGTAACAATTGTGAATGGGAGTTCAATCATGATTTGGCTCTCTGTTTGTCTGTTATTGGTGTATAGGAATGCTTATGATTTTGCACATTGATTTTGTACCCTGAGAATTTCCTGAAATTTCTTATCAACTTAAGGAGATTTAGACCTGAGATGATGGGGTTTTTTAAATATACAGTCATGTCATCTGCAAACAGGGACAATTTGACTTCCTCTTTTCCTCACCGAATACCGTTTCTTTCTTTCTCCTGCCTGATTGCCCTGGCCAGAGCTTCCAACACTATGTTGAATAGGAGTGGTGAGAGGGCATCCCTGTCTTGTGCCAGTTTTCTTTTTTTTTTTTTTTAAATTTATTTATTATTATTATACTTTAAGTTGTAGGGTACATGTGCATAACGTGCAGGTTTGTTGCATATGTATACTTGTGCCATGTTGCTGTGCTGCACCCATCAACTCGTCATTTACATCAGGTATAACTCCCAATGCAATCCCTCCCCCCTACCCCCTCCCCATGATAGGCCCCGGTGTGTGATGTTCCCCTTCCTGAGTCCGAGTGATCTCATTGTTCAGTTCCCACCTATGAGTGAGAACATGTGGTGTTTGGTTTTCTGTTCTTGTGATAGTTTGCTAAGAATGATGGATTCCAGCTGCATCCAAGTCCCTACAAAGGACTCAAACTCATCCTTTTTGATGGCTGCATAGTATTCCATGGTGTATATGTGCCACATTTTCTTAATCCAATCTGTCACTGATGGACATTTGGGTTGATTCCAAGTCTTTGCTATTGTGAATAGTGCTGCAATAAACATACGTGTGCATGTGTCTTTATAGCAGCATAATTTATAATCCTTTGGGTATATACCCAGTAATGGGATGGCTGGGTCATATGGTACATCTAGTTCTAGATCCTTGAGGAATTGCCATACTGTTTTCCATAATGGTTGAACTAGTTTACAATCCCACCAACAGTGTAAAAGTGTTCCTATTTCTCCACATCCTCTCCAGCACCTGTTGTTTCCTGACTTTTGAATGATTGCCATTCTAACTGGTGTGAGATGGTATCTCATTGTGGTTTTGATTTGCATTTCTCTGATGGCCAGTGATGATGAGCATTTTTTCATGTGTCTGTTGGCTGTATGAATGTCTTCTTTTGAGAAATGTCTGTTCATATCCTTTGCCCACTTTTTGATGGGGTTGTTTGTTTTTTTCTTGTAAATTTGTTTGAGTTCTTTGTAGGTTCTGGATATTAGCCCTTTGTCAGATGAGTAGATTGCAAAAATGTTCTCCCATTCTGTAGGTTGCCTGTTCACTCTGATGGTAGTTTCTTTTGCTGTGCAGAAGCTCTTTAGTTTAATGAGATCCCATTTGTCAATTTTGGCTTTTGCTGCCGTTGCTTTTGGTGTTTTAGACATGAAGTCTTTGCCCATGCCTATGTCCTGAATGGTACTACCTAGGTTTTCCTCTAGGATTTTTATGGTATTAGGTCTAACATTTAAGTCTCTAATCCATCTTGAATTAATTTTCGTATAAGGAGTAAGGAAAGGATCCAGTTTCAGCTTTCTACTTATGGCTAGCCAATTTTCCCAGCACCATTTATTAAATAGGGAATCCTTTCCCCATTTCTTGTTTCTCTCAGGTTTGTCAAAGATCAAATGGCTGTAGATGTGTGGTATTATTTCTGAGGACTCTGTTCTGTTCCATTGGTCTCTATCTCTGTTTTGGTACCAGTACCATGCTGTTTTGGTTACTGTAGCCTTGTAGTATAGTTTGAAGTCAGGTAGCGTGATGCCTCCAGCTTTGTTCTTTTGACTTAGGATTGTCTTGGAGATGCGGGCTCTTTTTTGGTTCCATATGAACTTTAAAGCAGTTTTTTCCAATTCTGTGAAGAAACTCATTGGTAGCTTGATGGGGATGGCATTGAATCTATAAATTACCTTGGGCAGTATGGCCATTTTCACGATATTGATTCTTCCTATCCATGAGCATGGTATGTTCTTCCATTTGTTTGTGTCCTCTTTGATTTCACTGAGCAGTGGTTTGTAGTTCTCCTTGAAGGGGTCCTTTACATCCCTTGTAAGTTGGATTCCTAGGTATTTTATTCTCTTGGAAGCAATTGTGAATGAAAGTTCATTCATGATTTGGCTCTCTGTTTGTCTGTTATTGGTGTATAAGAATGCTTGTGATTTTTGCACATTAATTTTGTATCCTGAGACTTTGCTGAAGTTGCTTATCAGCTTAAGGAGATTTTGGGCTGAGACAATGGGGTTTTCTAAATATACAATCATGTCATCTGCAAACAGGGACAATTTGACTTCTTCTTTTCCTAACTGAATACCCTTGATTTCTTTCTCTTGCCTGATTGCCCTAGCCAGAACTTCCAACACTATGTTGAATAGGAGTGGTGAGAGAGGGCATCCCTGTCTTGTGCCAGTTTTCAAAGGGAATTTTTCCAGTTTTTGCCCATTCAGTATGATATTGGCTGTGAGTTTGTCATAAATAGCTCTTATGATTTTGATGTACGTTCCATCAATACCGAATTTATTGAGCGTTTTTAGCATGAAGGGCTGTTGAATTTTGTCAAAGGCCTTTTGTGCATCTATTGAGATAATCATGTGGTTCTTGTCTTTGGTTCTGTTTATATGCTGGATTATGTTTATTGATTTGCGAATGTTGAACCAGCCTTGCATCCCAGGGATGAAGCCCACTTGATCATGGTGGATAAGCTTTTTGATGTGTTGCTGAATCCGGTTTGTCAGTATTTTATTGAGGATTTTTGCATCGATGTTCATCAGGGATATTGGTCTAAAATTCTCTTTTTTTGTTGTGTCTCTGCCAGGCTTTGGTATCAGGATGATGTTGGCCTCATAAAATGAGTTAGGGAGGATTCCCTCTTTTTCTATTGATTGGAATAGTTTCAGAAGGAATGGTACCAACTCCTCCTTGTACCTCTGGTAGAATTCAGCTGTGAATCCATCTGGTCCTGGACTTTTTTTTGGTTGGTAGGCTATTAATTGTTGCCTCAATTTCAGAGCCTGCTATTGGTCTATTCAGGGATTCAACTTCTTCCTGGTTTAGTCTTGGAAGAGTGTAAGTGTCCAGGAAATTATCCATTTCTTCTAGATTTTCCAGTTTATTTGCGTAGAGGTGTTTATAGTATTCTCTGATGGTAGTTTGTATTTCTGTGGGGTCGGTGGTGATATCCCCTTTATCATTTTTAATTGCGTCGATTTGATTCTTCTCTCTTTTCTTCTTTATTAGTCTGGCTAGTGGTCTGTCAATTATGTTGATCTTTTCAAAAAACCAACTCCTGGATTCATTGATTTTTTGGAGAGTTTTTTGTGTCTCTATCTCCTTCAGTTCTGCTCTGATCTTAGTTATTTCTTGCCTTCTGCTAGCTTTCGAATGTGTTTGCTCTTGCTTCTGTAGTTCTTTTAATTGCGATGTTAGAGTGTCAATTTTAGATCTTTCCTGCTCTCTCTTGTGGGCATTTAGTGCTATAAATTTCCCTCTACACACTGCTTTAAATGTGTCCCAGAGATTCTGGTATGTTGTATCTTTGTTCTCATTGGTTTCAAAGAACATCTTTATTTCTGCCTTCATTTCGTTATGTACCCAGTAGTCATTCAGGAGCAGGTTGTTCAGTTTCCATGTAGTTGAGCGGTTTTGATTAGTTTCTTAGTCCTGAGTTCTAGTTTGATTGCACTGTGGTCTGAGAGACAGTTTGTTATAATTTCTGTTCTTGTACATTTGCTGAGGAGTGCTTTACTTCCAATTACGTGGTCAATTTTGGAGTAAGTATGATGTGGTGCTGAGAAGAATGTATATTCTGTTGATTTGGGGTGGAGAGTTCTATAGATGTCTATTAGGTCTGCTTGCTGCAGAGATGAGTTCAATTCCTGGATATCCTTGTTAACTTTCTGTCTCGTTGATCTGTCTAATGTTGACAGTGGAGTGTTGAAGTCTCCCATTATTATTGTATGGGAGTCTAAGTCTCTTTGTAAGTCTCTAAGGACTTGCTTTATGAATCTGGGTGCTCCTGTATTGGGTGCATACATATTTAGGATAGTTAGCTCTTCCTGTTGAATTGATCCCTTTACCATTATGTAATGGCCTTCTTTGTCTCTTTTGATCTTTGATGGTTTAAAGTCTGTTTTATCAGAGACTAGTATTGCAACCCCTGCTTTTTTTTTGTTCTCCATTTGCTTGGTAAATCTTCCTCCATCCCTTTATTTTGAGCCTGTGTATGTCTCTGTGTGTGAGATGGGTCTCCTGAATACAGCAGACTGATGGGTCTTGACTCTTTATCCAGTTGCCAGTCTGTGTCTTTTAATTGGAGCATTTAGTCCATTTACATTTAAGGATAAGATTGTTATGTGTGAACTTGAGCCTGCCATTATGATATTAACTGGTTATTTTGCTCGTTAGTTGATGCAGTTTCTTCCTAGCCTCGATGGTCTTTACATTTTGGCATGTTTTTGCAATGGCTGGTACCGGTTGTTCTTTTCCATGTTGAGTGCTTCCTTCAGGGTCTCTTGTAAGGCAGGCCTAGTGGTGACAAAATCTCTAAGCATTTGCTTATCTGTAAAGGATTTTATTTCTCCTTCACTTATGAAACTTAGTTTGGCTGGATATGAAATTCTGGGTTTAAAATTCTTTTCTTGAATGTTGAATATTGGCCCCCACTCTCTTCTGGCTTGTAGAGTTTCTGCCGAGAGATCTGCTGTTAGTCTGATGGGCTTCCCTTTGTGGGTAACCCGACCTTTCTCTCTGGCTGCCCTTAAGATTTTTTCCTTCATTTCAACTTTGGTGAATCTGGCAATTATGTGTCTTGGAGTTGCTCTTCTCGAGGAGTATCTTTGTGGCGTTCTCTGTATTTCCTGGATTTGAATGTTGGCCTGCCCTACTAGGTTGGGGAAGTTCTCCTGGATGATATCCTGAAGAGTGTTTTCCAACTTGGTTCCATTTTCCCCCTCACTTTCAGGCACCCCAATCAGACGTAGATTTGGTCTTTTTACATAATCCCATACTTCTTGCAGGCTTTGTTCATTTCTTTTTCTTCTTTTTTCTTTTGGTTTCTCTTCTCGCTTCATTTCATTCATTTGATCTTCAATCACTGATACTCTTTCTTCCAGTTGATCGAGTCGGTTACTGAAGCTTGTGCATTTGTCACGTATTTCTTGTGTCATGGTTTTCATCTCTTTCATTTCGTTTAGGACCTTCTCTGCATTAATTACTCTAGCCATCAATTCTTCCACTTTTTTTTCAAGATTTTTAGTTTCTTTGCACTGGGTACGTAATTCCTCCTTTAGCTCGGAGAAATTTGATGGACTGAAGCCTTCTTCTCTCATCTCGTCAAAGTCATTCTCCGTTCAGCTTTGATCCGTTGCTGGCGATGAGCTGCGCTCCTTTGCCGGGGGAGATGTGCTCTTATTTTTTGAATTTCCAGTTTTTCTGCCCTGCTTTTTCCCCATCTTTGTGGTTTTATCTGCCTCTGGTCTTTGATGATGGTGATGTACTGATGGGGTTTTGGTGTAGGTGTCCTTCCTGTTTGATAGTTTTCCTTCTAACAGTCAGGACCCTCAGCTGTAGGTCTGTTGGAGATTGCTTGAGGTCCACTCCAGACCCTGTTTGCCTGGGTATCAGCAGCAGAGGCTGCAGAAGATAGAATATTTCTGAACAGCGAGTGTACCTGTCTGATTCTTGCTTTGGAAGCTTCCTCTCAGGGGTGTACTCCTCCCTGTGAGGTGTGGGGTGTCAGACTGCCCCTAGTGGGGGATGTCTCCCAGTTAGGCTACTCAGGGGTAGGGACCCACTTGAGCAGGGAGTCTGTCCCTTCTCAGATCTCAACCTCCGTGTTGGGAGATCCACTGCTCTCTTCAAAGCTGTCAGACAGAGTCGTTTGCGTCTGCAGAGGTGTCTGCTGCGTTTGTTTAGTTTACTGTGCCCTGTCCCCAGAGGTGGAGTCTACAGAGACAGGCAGGTTTCCTTGAGCTGCTGTGAGCTCCACCCAGTTCGAGCTTCCCAGCAGCTTTGTTTACCTACTTAAGCCTCAGCAATGGCAGGCACCCCTCCCCCAGCCTCGCTGCTGCCTTGCTGGTAGATCACAGACTGCTGCGCTAGCAATGAGGGAGGCTCCGTGGGTGTGGGACCCTCCCGGCCAGGTGTGGGATATGATCTCCTGGTGTGCCTGTTTGCTTAAAGCGCAGTATTGGGGTGGGAGTTACCCAATTTTCCAGGTGTTGTGTGTCTCAGTTCCCCTGGCTAGGAAAAGGGACTCCCTTCCCCCTTGAGCTTCCCGGGTGAGGCAATGCCTCGCCCTGCTTCAGCTCTCACTGGTCTGGCTGCAGCAGCTGACCAGCACCGATCGTCCGGCACTCCCTAGTGAGATGAACCCAGTACCTCAGTTGAAAATGCAGAAATCACTGGTCTTCTGTGTCGCTCGCGCTGGGAGTTGGAGACTGGAGCTGCTCCTATTCGGCCATCTTGCTCCGCCCCCCTTGTGCCAGTTTTCAAAGGGAATGCTTCCAGTTTTTGCCCATTCAGTATGATATTGGCTGTGGGTTTGTCATAAATAGATCTTATTATTTTGAGATACACCCAATCAATACCTAGTTTATTGAGAGTTTTTAGCATGAACGGCTGTTGAATTTTGTCAAAGGACGTCTATTGAGACAATTTGTCTTTGGTTCTGCTTATGTGATTTATTACATTTATTGGTTTGCTTATGTTGAACCAGTCCTGCATCCCAGGGATGAAGCCAACTTGGTCATGGTGGATAAGCTTTTCAATGTCCTGCTGCATTTGGTTTGCCAGTATTTTATTGAGTTTTTTTATTTCATCAATATTCATCAGGGGTATTGGTCTATAAAATTGTCCTTTTTTGTGTCTCTTCCAGGCTTTGGTATCAGGATGATGCTGGCCTCATAAAATGAGTTAGGGAGGATTCCCTAGTTTTCTATTGATTGGAATAGTTTCAGAAGAAATGGTACCAGCTCCTCTTTGTACCTCTGGTATTATTTGGCTGCGAATCCATCTGGTCCTGTGCTTTTTTTGGTTGGTAGGCTGTTAATTATTGCCTCAATTTCAGATCCTGTTATTGGTCTATTCAGGGATTCAACTTCTTCCTGGTTTAGTATTGGGAGGGTGCACGTGTTCAGGAAAGTTTCTGGTTTATTTGCATAGAGGTGTTTATAGTATTCTCTGATGGTAGGTAGTATTTCTGTGGGATCGGTCATGATATCTCCTTTATCATTTTTTATTGAATCTACTTGATTCTTCTCTCTTTTCTTCTTTATTAGTCTTGCTAGCAGTCTGTCAATTTTGTTGATCTTTTCAAAAAACCAACTCCTGGATTCACTGATTTTTTGAAGGGTTTTTTGTGTCTCTGTCTCCTTCAGTTCTGCTCTGATCTTAGTTATTTCTTGCCTTCTGCTAGCTTTCGAATGTGTTTGCTCTTGCTTCTCTAGTTCTTTTAATTGTGATGTTAGGGTGTCAATTTTAGATCTTTCCTGCTTTCTCTTGTGGGCATTTAGTGTTATAAATTTCCTTCAACACACTGCAGTAAATGTGTCCCAGAGATTCTGCTACATTGTGTGTTTGTTCTCATTGGCTTCATAGAACATCTTTATTTCTGCTTTTATTTCGTTATGTACCCAGTAGTCATTCAGGAGCAGGTTGTTCAGTTTCCATCTAATTGAGCAGTTTTGATTCAGTTTCTTAATCCTGAGTTCTAGTTTGATTGCACTGTGGTCTGAGAGACAGTTTGTTATAATTTTTGTTCTTTTACATTTGCTGAGGAATGCTTTACTTCCAACTATGTGGTCAATTTTGGAATAAGTGCAATGTGGTGCTGAGAAGAACGTATATTCTGTTGATTTGGGTTGGAGAGTTCTGCAGAAGTTTATTAGGTGTGCCTGGTGCAGAGCTGAGTTCACGTCCTTCTTATCCTTGCTTTCTGTCTCATTTATCTGTCTAATGTTGACAGTGGGGTGTTAAAGTCTCCAATTGTTACTGTGTGGGAGTCTAAGTCTCTTTGTAGGTCTCTAAGGACTTGCTCTATGAAGCTGTGTGCTCCGGTATTGGGTGCATTTATATTTAGGATAGTTAGCTCTTCTTGTTGAAGTGATCCCTTTACGATTATATAATGATCTTCTTTGTCTCATTTGATGTTTGTTGGTTTAAAGTCTGTTTTATCAGAGACTAGGATTGCAACCCCTGCCTTTTTTTTTTTTTTTTTGCTTTACATTTGCTTTGTAGATTTTCCTCCATCCCTTTATTTTGAGCCTCTGTGTGTCTCTGCATGTAAGATGGATCTCCTGAATACAGCACACTGATGGGTCTTGACTCTATCCAATTTGCCAGTCTGTGTCTTTTAATTGGGGCATTTAGCCCATTTACGTTTAAGGTAAATATTATGTGTGAATTTGATCCTGTCATTATGATGTCAACTGGTTATTTTGCTCATTAGTTGATGCAGTTTCTTCCTAGCATCGATGGTCTTTACAATGTGGCATGTTTTTGCGGTGGCTGGTACCAGTTGTTCCTTTCCATGTTTAGTGCTTCCTTCAGGAGCTGTTGTAAGGCAGGCCTGGTGGTGACAAAATCTCTCAGCATTTGCTTGTCTGTAAAGGATTTTATTTCTCCTTTACTTATGAAGCTTAGTTTGGCTTGATATGAAGTTCTGGGTTGACAATTCTTTTCTTTAAGAATTTTGAATATTGGCCCCCACTCTCTTCTGGCTTGTAGAATTTCTGCTGACAGATCTGCTGTTAGTCTGATGGGCTTCCGTTTGTGGGTAACCTGACTTTTCCCTCCGGCTGCCCTTAAGATTTTTTCCTTCATTTCAGCCTTGGTGAATCTGACAATTATGTGTCTTGGGTTGCTCTTCTCGAGGAATATCTTTGTGGCGTTCTCTGTATTTCCTGAATTTGAATTTTGACCTTCCTTGCTAGGCTGGGGAAGTTCTCCTGGATAATATCCTGAAGAGTGTTTTCCAGCCTGGTTCCATTCTCTCCATCACTTTCAGGTACACCAATCAGACATAGATTTGGTCTTTTCACATAGTCGCATATTTCTTGGAGGATTTGTTTATTTTAACACTTTTTTCTCTAAACTTCTCTTCTCACTTCATTTCATTCATTTGATCTTCAATCATTGATACCGTGTCTTCCACGTGGTCGAATCAGCTATTGAATGAAGCTTGTGCATGTGTCACATAGTTCTCATGCCATGGTTTTCAGCTCTATCAGGTCATTAAGGTCTTCTCTATGCTGTTTATTCTGGTTAGTCATTCATCTAATCTTTTTTCAAGGTTTTTAGCTTCTTTGCAATGAGTTGGAACATCCTCCATTAACTCACAGAAGTTTGTTATTACTGATCTTTTGAAGTCTGTTTCTGACAATGTGTCAAAGTCATTCTGCATCCAGCTGTGTTCTGTTGCTGACAAGGAGCTGTGTTCCTTTGGAGGAGAAAAGCCACTCTGATTTTTAGAATTTTCAGCTTTTCTGCTGTGGTTTCTCCCCATCTTTGTGGTTTTATCTACCTTTGGTCTTTGATGATGGTGACCTACAGATGGGGTTTTGGTGTGGATGTCCTTTTTTTGATGTTGATGCTATTCATTTTGTTTGTTAGTTTCCTCCTAACAGTCAGGACCCTCAGCTGCAGGTCTGTTGGAGTTTGCTGGAGGTCCACTCCAGACCCTGTTTTCCTGGGTATCACGAGCGGAGGCTGCAGAACAGCAAATATTGCAGAACAGCAAATGTTGCTGTCTGATCCTTACTCTAGAAGCTTCATCTCAGAGGGGCACCCAGGTGTATGAGGTGCCAGTCAGCCCCTACTTGTCTCTCAGTTAGGTTACTCAGGGGTCAGGGACCCACTTAAGGAGGCAGTCTGTCCGTTCTCAGATCTCAAACTCCGTGTTGGGAGACCCACTAGTGTCTTCAAAGCTGTCGGACAGGGATGTTTAAGTCTGCAGAAGTTTCTGCTGCCTTTTGTTTAGCTATGCCCTGCCCTCAGAGGTGGAGTCTACAGAGGCAGGCAGGCCTTGTTCAGCTGCAGTGGGCTTCACCCAGTTCGAGCTACCCAGTCACTTTGTTTACTACTCAAGCCTCAGCAATGGCAGATGCCCCTCCCCCAGCCTTGCTGCCGCCTTGCAGTTCAATCTCGGACTGCTGTGCTAGCAGTAAGGAAGGCTCCATGGGTGTGGGACCCTCTGAGCCAGGGGCAGGATATAATCTCCTGGTGTGCTGTTTGCTAAGACTATAGGAAAAGTGCAGTATTAGGGTGGGAGTGTCCTGATTTTCCAGGTACCATCTGTCATAGCAAAGGTAGTCCTTTCTAATCTTTGACTAAGAAAGGGAATTCCCCGACCCCTTGCACTTCCTGGGTGAGGTGATGCCCCTCCCTGCTTCAGCTCACACTCCATGGGCTGCACCCACTGTCCAGCAAGTCTGAGTGAAATGACCCCAGTACCTTAGTTGGAAATGCATAAATCACCTGTCTTCTGTGTCGCTCTCACACTGAGAGCTGTAGACTGGAGCTGTTCCTATTTGGCCATCCTGGAGGCTGAATCATTGAATGTGCCCATCATTCAAATAGTGAAAATTGTATCCAATAGATAATTTTTCAACCGTCTTCCCTCTCTGAGCCTCCCATCTTCTTGAGTCTTCAATGTTTATTTTTCCACTCTGTATGTCCATGTTTACCCATTGTTTAGCTCCTACTTTCAACTGAAAACATGTGATACCTGACTTTCTGTTTCTGAGTAATTTCACTTAGGGTAATGGCCTCCAGTTCTGTCCATGTTGATGCAAAAAACAATTTCATTCTTCTTTATGACTGAATAGCTTTCCATGGTATACATTTTTAAATTCCATCATCCATTGGTGGACACTTAGGTTGATTCCATTTTTAAATTGGATTGTTGGTTTTCTTATTGTTGAGTTGTAAGAGTTTTTGTATATTTTTGATAACAGTGCTTATCAGATATGCCTTTTGGAAACACTTTTTCTGTCTGTGACTTTTCTTTTCTCTTTTAAAATTTTTTTTTGTATTTTGTATATATTTTTTGTCTATGACCTTCCTTTTCATTATCTTAACAGGGTCTTTTGCAGAAAAGACCATTTTTATTTTGACAAAGTTTATTCATCCTTTCTTTCATGGATATGCCCTTGGTGTGGTATCTAAAAAGTCATTACCAATCCCAAGGTCATCTAGATTTTCTCCTATGTTATCTTCTAGGTATTTCATAGTTTTGCATTTTACAGTTACGTCTACAATTACTTTTGAGTTAATTTTTGTGAAAGATGGAAGGTATGTGTCTTGGCTCAATTTTTTGCATGTGGGTGTCCATTTGTTCCCATGCCATTTGTAGAGAGTAATTGTTTGCTATTAATTCAACTTGAAGAAAGTTGAGCAGATTTTGTAATACTACTGCTTACAAAGAGATAATCTCTTTTGTAAACTTTAATCTCTAGGAAAACATCTTAGAAGAACTGCCTAATTTTCTGGCAATACTCATTTGTAGAAAGCCTGGTAGATTTGCCTTAGGGTTTATATAAGCCAGTGTTTCAATGCAGGATTTCACTGGAAGTTGAAGAGGGCAGAAAAATACCTGACACATTTCTTTTACTGTTTGACTCATTATATTAGAATAGGTCTTTGATAAGTTACATTTTTATGCACATCTGAATGCTTTTTACTGTAGGTCTATCTGACTTTTAAAGGAGTATATTCTACAGAATTTCATAAATACTGTTAAATACTGAGTTCTATTTTTGATGGATGGAGAATACATTTTATTTACCATATTTTATGATGCTAAAATGAAAATTATCAAAATACATTTTAACAGTCTCTGAAATTTAGATAGATATTATAAAAAATGTCCATTTTAGCTGTAGATTTTCTTTCTTGATAGTATACATGAAATAATGGTTATTCTGAAAATCTATCATGTCTTAGATTAGATGAAATAAGGTAATAACCAATTGTCAAGGTGTTAACAAGAAAAATGGTTACCTGTTTCATTGTCAATTCTTCTTTATAAAACTCATAAGACTAAATTAAATGATACTAGGGTAGCCAAGAGATATGTATCTATAATGTAACATAGTAATACGGGTTATGTGAATTAGTGAATATTGGAAAACACAAATTGCCAGACTGTAATTAGGAAGGATTCTTATTGAATCATTTGCATTACTGTTTTGGAAAGCAGTTAAACTTTTCTGGTCAGCAATTACTGTATGGAATAAGTTCTTAGGTCAATCTAGGGTTTTAGAGTATATTTATGAAGGATAATGCCAACACACTTATAAAGGTCATTAAGGCTATTGGAAAGCTGTAAGAAAAGGGTTTGGTTTTCTACAGGCAGATAGGAAAATGGACCACAAGCAGTTATGGGCATAGTAGAAACCTTCCAGTGCACAAACAATATCTCTATCTTAGAGTCAAGAAAATCTTCATGAAGAGAAGGTTTTATCAATTTACAGATAGTAGAGGCTCAACAATAAGCAGGTTTAAGTTCAGCAAAATTTTTCAATATGTCAGAAGAAAATTAAAATTCTGTGGTCTGTATTTCAGATAAGCCACCATCCTCCATTTTAATTATACACCCTTCTCTGTCATCTGCTCTTTATCTCTTCCTAATACCCAGATACATACCAACAAATGAAACCCTTGTATCAGATTTAAAAAAGATTTTCTATCATACTTCTGGAATTGTGCTAAATAAAGTTACTTCTTTTTCAATATTTGTCCTATGAGTTGTTTAAATAACGAATCTGACTTTAAAACGCATTAAATATTTTGAAAATGCAAGCATCAAATTGTGTAAATATATAACTGTTTGTACTTGAGATCTGACTATTTTCAAAATATGTTTCTATTTTTCTACAGTTAGATTTCCGTTAAATGCTGATAAACTTTGAAGGGCATTGAAATAAACAAAGACAGTAATGCATTTGGAAAGGACTGAAAATTCCAAGTTATCTCTCACCTACTAGAAATCGTACACATAAACATAAGCCCATTGTAAAACTGTGAGACCATAGACAGAATATTTGTTTGTGCAGATTTTGGCTTATTTTTAAATAAACATATATTTTTAAAATAATTTAAGTGAGCCTCAATGCTTACCAGCTTGTCCATGAAAATTCTGGTCATTGGATAAGGAGTAGTAGGCTATGCAATTAGATATGAGAGTTTATTGATATGAGGCTGCTCCCTTATTATTCAGTATTTAATATTTTGGCAAGGGCACTTTGAACTGGATCTTATTTGCTGCTGAAATGGCTTCTTTATTAAAGCTAGAATGTTGCACAACATTACTATACACCAGTGTGTTCAGTTTACATAAAAGATTGAGAGCAATGAACAAATGGCATGGGGTCCATTGGTTTGGTTCCATCAAATACCAAATCACCCAATGGTTGTCAGATTAATTAAACATCAAATAGCCTCTTAAGGTTTATCTAAGGCTTCTGAGATGGGAATGACCCTGCAAGGATGGTGATTTTCTTTCAAAATGATAACTATATTTTGAATCAATGACCATTAAGTCGTATTGTGTACCTAAAAAGTGGGAGGCATAGGCCTGTGAACTAAGGAGAAGAAATAGTGCCTCTTACCTCCTAATTTGTAATGATTCCGGTGGGACTGTGCTTTCCTGATACAATTTTAGATTTTGTTGTAATAGAGACATGCTAATGCTGAATTATCAGGGAGGGGGCACTTCTATTGGAGCATAGTAATATTTCCGTCATATCTAAAGTTGTGAATACTGACCAAGATTCTTTTGTCAGTAGATCAGCCTGACGAGAGGAGAGTGATTATATTGGGAGGGGAAATTGATTCTGGTTATCATGCTGCTACATAATGTGGGCAAAAAGGTGCATGTCTGCAATGCAGAGGAATCCCAGCGGAGTAGACCAATGCTTCTTGGTGCTTCCATCCTAATGAGTACCTGTAAATGGAAATTTTTGGCAACTGTTGTCTACTAACAGTACCACAAGGCAAGTCCTCTCAGCTATTTACATATCTGTACTACCCTGAGGGCAAGTAGACTAACCATAAGGAAAACACAGAATGGGTGGTAGAGAAAGGAGATGATGAATATCAATTTTCCAGCAAAATGAAATAAAACTTTTCCATTTCTTCTTTGGATTTATAGGTTTATTTATTCTTTTAAGAAATTCAAATGGCAATTACCTTAAAGAATCAACGATAGGGTTGGGCGCGGTGGCTCAAGCCTGTAATCCCAGCACTTTGGGAGGCCAAGACGGGCGGATCATGAGGTCAGGAGATCGAGACCATCCTGGCTAACATGGTGAAACCCCATGTCTACTAAAAATACAAAAAAATAGCTGGGCGTGGTGGTGGGCGCCTGTAGTCCCAGCTACTCAGGAGGCTGAGACAGGAGAATGGCATAAACCCGGGAGGCGGAACTCAGAGTGAGATGAGATCGGGCCACTGCACTTCAGCCTGGGTGACAGAGCAAGACTCTGTCTCAAAAAAAAAAAAAAAAAAAGAATCAATGATAGGACAAGGTGAATTTAGCGTGGGGCTCAAGTGGCTCTGACTGTACTGTAGCAGGTATTTTTGTAGCCCACTCATGTTTCCTCACCCCAACAAATTCATTGCATACCAGACCAAGTTGCTACTACCAGCACCTGCCTTTCTTTCCCTAATGTCTGATACTCGTTTCTGAAGCCCACTTGATCTGCTTTTGCAGCAGGTTAGAAACACCAGTGTGCCCCTTCCTTAAGAGCTTTTCTCACCAAATGATGGACAGGGGTTGGTGGATAAGTAACCAAGGCTCCTTTGTGCCTTAGTTGGTAGAAACCTGATAACAGTCCTACACTGGTTCAGTTTCCTTAGGGCTGTAGCCTCTTGTCTTCCACAGTCATCACTGGATTATAACAGTTTTCTGACCATCTTCTTGCCTTTCTCTGCTGAACTTCCCCGTTGAACTACTGGATTTTTCTTCAGTTTTTATATAAATTACTTGTATTTCAATCCCCGTATCAGGGTCAGCTTTGGGGGCAATTAAGCAGGGACATTGACAGTGTCAGAATTATCTGACAAATTACCAAAAATAGCTTCCTTGTGTTTCCAGAACTTGGATATTTACACTCCTTTTATTCAAATTATATAGAGACGGAAATGAAGTCTTGATCATTGAAAAATAGAGGGTGACCTGTGACTGTTTTAAAGTCAAGGAAGAGAATTCTTTTGCCCCCTCCACCCTTTTTTCTCCATTTGGTCTCTCAGCCTCGTTTCCTGCACCCATTTTCAGCCTTCATGCTCTCCCTTCCAGCTCGTTTAACCCACTGGGAGGGATAGGGCCTTAGTGTCTAAAAACTTCCTCACACAGCATTCTTTTTTTTTTTTTTTTTTTAAATTATCTTCCTTCAGGAAAGTAGAGAAAGAAAAAGAGGAATGATTTTAGAAACACACTCTCTAGTTTTGTCACCTCTACTACATTTTTTATTACTGGCTTTTATCTCTTATGCATAGAAGCATTACCTAGGTCTACAAGTATTATGTTTCTTTTTGGAAGTAACCCAGGAATGGACAGTTGCCTGATAAAACCATATGAAAAGGATATTATTCTTACTGCATTTTTTAGATTAAGCACATTTTCCAAAGTCATGTAGCTAGTACCTGGAAGAGATTTTGATTTTTATCCAATTCCCTGCACCTTTGCAACTTGAGCTTTTAACCACAAAACGAATCTCCTTCTCTTAACTTATACATATGAGGGACAAGACCTTCATCTTGGTGGCTTATGGATATAAGCAACTTTTTATTTCGTGTCAGTGCCTTTTGTCCTGCCTGTTTACACATTCTCTTCTTCTTATCTTTTATATCCTGCCGCCTTCTTCCTATTTGTGCACATTATAGGCCATGGAGAAAACTGCTATCTGCATTCCATCTTTCTGGAGTTTTGGACTGAACACAATTGAGGATGTTTATAAGGGAACATTCCCTGTACAGTTTTAAAAGCCATTGCTCACAGAACTTACTAGAACACTGTCCATTGCTCATAAGGAAAGGGGCAAGCAGCCTTTGGAAGATCCTTTTCTTTCCTGTGATTCTGGTGAGTACAGCCAGCTAGTGTCTGAGTCTGCTTTATGGACAGGCAATCAATATGTCCTGGTCACTGCAATTATAAGGGTCCCATTTTATTGATTGATGTTTTATTAATATTACTGGGAAATGGTTTTCCACACAATTCAAAGACATAAATGTGGATTGGAGGCATCTGTGTGAATGTCAATGTTCACATTTTGGGGTGCTTTCCTGCTCAAATGGCATTGGAATTGAGGCAGCAGAATGTTCAGAATGTGTTCTAGCTGTGTTCAGACGAACTCATTCTCCTAGTCAATGAGCCAGAATCTCTGGTATGACAGAAGCTTTTAGTGCATAGGAGACTCAACTACAAATGGCTCATAGCAGTGTTTTGTAATTTGGCTTGACATCCTGTGAGAAAATTGGTGACAGGCGCTCATATTCATGAGGAAACTTTATACAATAATTGTAAAAATGGATGTTTTTATTTTATTATATTTTAAAATACATATGAGAATATTTAAGATTGTCTACATGATTTTCTTATGACCCAGAGCTGGCATAGTCACTGCTTGTTTTGAAATGTATTTATGCCAGAATAAATGCTAGTTAGAACTATTTTAATTGTCTCAGACTAAAGAAATCAAGTAAGAAACATCAATAAAAGCAGCAGGGGGTTTGGTAGGGGAATGTTGTATGTTTTCCTAATCAAAATCAACCACTATGCAAAATTTATGTAGTAGTTTCAAAGAGAAAACTTGAGGAGGAATTAAGTGATTGTATTGTAATGGGTACAAGTTCTAGACAAATTTTAAAAATTCCTATACTATGTGCTTCAGAACTATATTCAAATTGAAAATAACCATTCACTGTCCTCAAACAATATCATGTACCACATTAAATAAATATTGTTGAGATGGAATTTTGTTTTTATAGTTTTGTGGTTTTCAACCCTTTAAATTATCTTGGTTGTAAAGGATCAATAAGCATGAAACTCTAAGTGTAATTAGGTAATACTGCAATTAAGAAAATTCAATAAACACTAGAGGTTATACATTATTGATGTGTGAGAAATACTGATCTAAAATACAGAGCTGTGGTTTTTCTCTCTTATGGCTTCTAATAGCAGACATATGGATAACTTTTTAGGTAGCAGAGCCGTTGAAATGGATGTTACTTCTTGTGAATATATATTTTGTTATAATTATTCTTTTTTCCTCCTCTTTAATTTTTGCACTCTAACTTTGTTTCCTAAAAGCCACACAACATAGTCAAAGGAGACTATGAAAGAGTAAGCCTCTCTTTTTTTTTTGAACACACTCATTGGATTTGAAATATTTTCAGAACGTTGATTTGGAAATTAGGATGATAGAAAGGATGTCAGAAAGAAAGCCCTCAGCAGAACACAGCTCTGGCAGCCATCAGTTGTATGATTTTGGAGCAGAAACTTCACCTCTTTGAGCCTCAGTTTCTTGAATATAAAATGGTTCTAGTAGAATTTAGCTCAATGTTTTGTTAAAAAGATTAACAATTCAATTATGCTATGTGACTGACTCAGTGGGCACCCAATAAAGGGTTGCCTTTCTTCCCAATATTAAGAGTCAGTTACACCTAAGAATATTAGTGCTAAAAAGAAAAAAAAAGAAAGAAAATTAGTACTGCTACATTACACTTGTATCTTCCATTTGCCCAAATTGCTATTATCATATTTGGGAAAATATTATGTTGAACATTTTGTCTCCAAATGATATTTGCTGTTATATAAAAAAATTCCAAATATGAAAGGCTGAAGATTCCCCACCCCTACAAAACACTAAACAACCAAAAAGCCTCAGATTCTGAAGGAAAGAGCAAGTGAAGGAAGTCATGTTGACAGTTTGGACAAGAATGAAAGGGCATAGATGGGAAGGGCTAAAAATCAAATCACAGGAGTTTCCTTCCTTTTGAACTCATGCTACTATGTGTCAGTACGTTTCTAAGAATTGGGAAAAGAGCAGTGAACAAAACAGAGGAAATGACAGCTTTCAGAGCACTGGTATATTACTTAGGGGAATGGTGAGGAGGAGGACAGCACATAAATATGTATCTGCTATATAACATCAGAGACTGGTAAGTGCTCAGGTGAAATATAGAGCAAGTAAAGACAATGGATTTATTTCTACTAGAAATTGGAATACAAGGCATGGAGCTTACTACCAGGGCTTGGCAAGAGTCAAAGATTCATCGGCATCAATCCTTCACAAAGGGAACAATATTTATTGAGTGCCTATTATGTGCCTGGCATTGTTCTAGATATGGAGATACAGTTCACTATGTGGCTTATATTCCTCTAAGGAAGACGCTTAGTAAATAAGATACTTAAGCAAATTATGTAATAGGCTATACAGTAGTAAGTTCTGGGAAGTAACATAAAACAGGTGTGGAATTGTCAGGTATGGGAATTGCAATGCAGTTTACGTGTAAACTGTATGGTGTGTATGTTGTAAAGGTTGGCTCCTGTTTGTTAGAAAATTGGTAGAACAGCAGGTCTAGTCACCAGCAAGACCTTCTGAAAGCAGAACTGATGTTCTGGAGATATAAGACACATCCTTGGACTAGAAAATATCTGCTTGTGGCATCTTGACTA
Source organism: Macaca fascicularis (assembly GCF_037993035.2). Classification (NCBI taxonomy): domain Eukaryota; kingdom Metazoa; phylum Chordata; class Mammalia; order Primates; family Cercopithecidae; genus Macaca; species Macaca fascicularis. Next base: position 14,798,170 of record NC_088386.1, read on the forward strand.
GTCATGTTCAAACATCAGCATAGTAACTCATCACAGATCCTGGGAATTACCTCTCTGAAGTCTTGTGGATCTTCTAAGATAGTATCTCATGATCTTTAGTGACAGTATTGAAGGGAGTTGTCTGAGAAGATTGACTCCATTGACAAAAAGGCTGAACCAATATCCTTGCAAAACTTGAAACTACAAAACTGTAGTGGGTGGCATGTAATCCATGATAACATACCTCTTACTCAAATAATGTTGGATAAACTTATCCAAGCAGAGTCAAACAAATGCACTACTTTCCTGATCTCTCTTCTACTATTAGAACAGTCAAGTATTGTTATTGCACTGGACACTAGTAAAAGGATGCAAGGAAGAGGGAAGTCTAAGCACTTAGACCTGTATCTCCCCACTCTTCACCTCCCCATTGAAGGAGGTCTATAAAGGAGACCTTGAAAACAACAGAAGCATTAAAAAGGCATGATATTATAATAAAATATACATGTTTGGTCTTCATCCCAGTTTCTGGCACACAACTTGGAATCCCCAAAGTGATATGTCCTTTTGTATGCTAATGAGTTGACTGATTGCTGAGGGCTCCTAGATAGCTTCAGGAGGAGGGGTGGTTGCCAGGGGAACCAACCTGGTGATTTGAAGGTTGAAAATTTTAATCCTACCACCAGTCCCCCACATCTGGGGAGGGGAGAGAGGCTGAAGGTTGAGTTGATATTAATGGCTGATGATGTAATAAAGCCTCCATGAACACCCAAAAGGACTGGATTCAGGGAGCTTCATGCGTAGATGAACATACGGAGGTTCCTGGACAGTGACATGCAGAAAGAAGGCATGGAAATACCATGACTTGTGCATCTCTTCCATCTGTCTTTTCATCTGTAGCCTTCGTAGTATCCTTCATAATAAACTGGTGTTTCCCTGAGTTCTGTGAGTTGCTCAAGCAAATTAATTGAACTTGAGGAGGCAGGTCATGGGAACCTCTGATTGATAGCTAGTTGATCAGAAGTGTAGGTGGCAATTTAGTACCTGCAACTGGCATCTAAAGTGGGAGCTGTCTTCTGGGACTGAGCCATCAATGCGTGATATCTATGTCCAGGTAGAGAGTGTCAGAATTGAAATGAATTATTACCAGAGTACCACACTGATTTTTACCACAGAGTTGGTTGTTGTTGCGGAGAAATCCCCACATATTTTCGTGGCCAGAGGTGAAGTGTCCTATGCTGACTATATTGTGAGAATAGAGAAGGAAAATCAAAATTTTTTTCATATCATTACAGAGGGTCTCCCCAGATATTCCTCCTCTCAAAATACTGTTATCGTTTTTAGATTGGTGTATTGAATATAAGAAATTGATTCATACAACTCTGAAAAATTCTATGTTGTGAAAGACTCTCTCTACAAAGTGACAACTAAATATAGAAGGAATGTTAAGGAAAACCTATTATGGTTCTCCAAAAAGACAGAACCAATAGGAGATATAGACATAGATATAGATAAGTGAGAGTAGATTTATTAGGGGAATTGGCACATGTGATTATGGAAGCTGAGAATTCTCTCAATATGCCATCTGCAAGCTAGAGAACCAGGGAATCAGTCCAATCCTGAAGGGCTCAGAATCGGGGGAGCTGGTGGTCTGAGGTTGAAGGCCTGAGGACATGGAGTTCTGATGTCTAAAAGTAGGATAAGAGTACCTTAGTTTTGAAAGAGAAGAGAGAGGAAATTCACACTTCTATTGCTGTTTTCTTCTAACTGGTCCCTCAACTGATTGGACTGACTGCCCACATTGAGAGTGAATCTTCCTTATTCACTTCACTGATTCAAATACCAGTTTCTTCCAGAAACACTCTCACAGATATACCCAGAGAAAATTCTTTAACAGCTATCCATATGTCTCTTAATCCCATCAAGTTGATGCGTAAAATTAACCATCACAGGGAGGCTTGGACCATCTGGAAGAGAGAGATAAATGGGACACTAAACTTGTACACCATGATTTTGAGATTAGAATAGTATACAATTTAGTCTAATGGAGTGGTCCTAGGGTAATACTATCCAACTGTCTCTTGAGACATGAGTCATCTGATAACCCCAACTCTGAGAGGGGAATACTGGTTACTAACTGTAGACACTCCCTTCTGTCTCTACAATTCTTAGATTTGTAAGACAGCTCTTCTTATTGGCATTTCTAAACATCATCCAATCTCAAAATGAAAGAGCTCTAATCCTTGGTCACAAAGTTCACCAGCAAGCATCTAGTGGCTATGCCTCACAGAAGCTGAGGACAAGTGGGTGCTGAAATGGCCGACTCAAAAACAAATTGTTGTAACCAGGTTCTTGCCACTCACCGGTAAGTTGGCTAAATGCCAAAGTATAGCCATCTTCTGCAGGGATTCATCTATTCTCAGATGTCTGTTTCGCAACATAAAAGCCAGGCTGTGGGAAGGTGTCTGGAGCAGTACAATGTGGATATCCTTTCACACAGCTGTCTTCCACTACTTATCCAGTCATTTGCAGGCTTTTAGAAATCAAGATAGCATCTTGTGCCAGGATGTGAATAAATACTCCTTGTCATTACTGCCATTTTCTTATTGGTGATTTGTGGTCTACTGCACCAGGAATGCATCCATTACCTTTACCCTTCTCCCTTCTATATTATGTTCCTTGGCCAGCTATCCTGCCAGGTGGGCACTGGGCTGTCCATCTCCCCTTCATAGTGAGTACATTCCTACCATCACAGGATAGAAAGCAAGAGAGGATATGGCAGCAGTGGGCAGAAGAAGTTCCTTGCCTAATTTGGATGGACATATCAAAACCTTAGGATGTGGTGGTGGGGATGCATACTAATTATATCTAGTTTAATCCTTTAAAGAAGATTGTCTCTTGAACTGTCTCCATTTTTTTGGTGTGCCTTTCATTGAATGAATCCATAGTTCAAGATGTGAACTTCTAAGCAATACCGCAAGAGAGGCTGTGTTTGCTGAAAGGCTCACAGTAGCCTCAAGATAAGCTTTAGTGATTTTGTACTTCCAGTCACCACGGAATTCCTCCATAGAACTGATGGAAGCACCTCCCAGATGGTAGAGTAAATGCTCCTCTGTCATTCTAGGTTGTTGGCTGTTTATTCTTCTCAGTCACCTGCATAAAGTATGGCAAAAAGGTCCTTAGGGGAGTTTGTTCATCCTTCTTAGCCTCCTAAATTATGCCATCAGCCTGATCATTATGCAAATATTAGTTCTACCCTCTCTTCCTTGAGAAATTAGAGTAGGCTCCCAATGCATTTCTGATAATTCATTTTGTCTTCCCTTTGTCCTAAAACTCTAGATACATTTGAACATCACTTTACTAGATATATAGCCCTTTCGTTACATTTTTCAGTGTTCACAATAAATTTATTGTGGTCATTTTACAGAGAAGGAAAATCAAGCTTACAGAAATTAAGTGGAATCCCTTGATTAAATCAAGATAAAAGTGGTATGTATGACTGGGACACCAATGGGTTTGTCACTAAGCCCAGGGCTCATTCCATTACAACAAATTGCTTCCTTAATTGGAAACCCAATTGCCAAGTTAGATACTACTACTAGACATGTCATTCTTCAGTTCACAAGTATTCAATGGCTCTTCAATGCCTACTTATTAAGGGAGTAACATTGAGGCCTTCAGTCATTTTCTGCAGGTTTCTCTCCTCTCTCTCCTCCAAATCTACTTAAACTCAAATTCTAAATGTTGAAAACTAGCCCTCCAGGGGCCATCTCCAGCCCACAGACATATCAGTTTGGCTTACACACAGTCTTTTAAATGAGGAAATTAATCATAACCACACCAACAGTTGGCTAGAACTATGTAACAGCTGCTTCCTTATCCAGAACCTGAGGCTTTCAACTTGGCCCTGTCCTTACCACACCCTGCTGTCATACCCCAGCATGCTTCACATGTGAACATTACCTGTTGGACACATGTATACAGGTGACGTTGAGGCCTGCTGTCTTACATACATTGTGCCTAATAAAAATCAGTATTTAAAAGAAAACTGCATTAAAATTTGAAAGTAAAGTTGTTCTCAAAATGTTTCAAAATCTCTTGGACTACTTAAAAGTGCTGTTGCCTGTTTCCACCCAGACCTGCTACATAATATCTCTTATGTGAGGCTTAGACATTTTAATTTTCAGGGCCAGATGTGGTGGCTCACGCCTGTCGTCTCAGTACTTTAGGAGGATCTCTTGAGCCCAGGATTTTGAGACCAGCCTGGAAAACATAAGACCCCATCTCTAAAAAAATAAAAATAAAAAATCAATTTTACTTTTCAGCAAGATACCTAGCGTTGGTTACGCACATTAACATTTGAGGATCAAACATTGGCCAAACTCAGCTGCACTGTATGCTTCCTGTTTTCTCAGCACAAGCCTCATGCCCTGCATCCACAGCTCAGCTATTACTCTTCTCTAGCTGGACTCTCTCCATACACCACTTCCCAATCCAATGTTTTTATGGCATCTTATATAAGGGAAATTTAAGATTGAGGATATCTTCTCTCTTTTAAGCCTCCAAACTATTGGGTACTTTTTTTTTGAAAACCATAAATGAAAATTTCAGAAGTCCAAGATAAGATGTCATTTTAAAGGGGTTGCCAACAAACCCCCTTAATTTTCTATTCAAAATAGTTTACTAATCATGTATTACTGGATTGCTCAATCTTTTCATTCTGAAGACATCTTTCCTCATGTTTAAGCAGAAAGAAAATTCTAATCACTTTCTAGATGAAAGTTTTGCTGCATTCACTAGGCAACCCCCTTTTTTGTTTATCTCACTTTTAGTATTTTATAAAAGCACATTTTCAAAACCTCAGATCTACACGAAATGTGCACACATGCTTGTACTCAAATTAACCACCTCCCCAACCCATGCACAGAGCACGTCTAGACCACTTTAATCTGAAAGTGTCTTGAGCTCTTGAAAGTACCCTAAAGCCCCCTTTTTTGCTGACTTTTATAAATTTCTAATTTTTAAATAAATTGTTTATAAATTTTTAAAAAATTTCTTGAAGACAATTATAAATTATAAAAAACTTATAAATTTCTCCTTTCTGTTCCCCTTACCCACTTCCCACTCAATTGTAAACTCCTTAATGGAAAGGCAGATGTCTTATTCACAGCACCAATTCATATAAACAATACTGCTCAATGAATATTTGCATTCAGGTTAAAATTGAACCCTCAAGAAAATAAAAACAAAATATGCAGTAAAGGAAAACAAATTATCTTTTTTTAAAATTTATTTTTATTTATTTTTATTTATTTTTTTATTATTATACTTTAAGTTCTAGGGTACATGTGCATAACGTGCAGGTTTGTTACATATGTATACTTGTGCCATGTTGTTGTGCTGTACCCATCAACTCATCAGCACCCATCAACTCGTCATTTACATCAGGTATAACTCCCAATGCAATCCCTCCCCCCTCCCCCCTCCCCATGATAGGCCCCGGTGTGTGATGTTCCCCTTCCCAAGTCCAAGTGATCTCATAACCATCATTCTTAGCAAACTATCACAAGAACAGAAAACCAAACACCGCATGTTCTCACTCATAGGTGGGAACTGAACAAATTATCTTTTAATTTTCCAAATTTATTTTCATATTTTCCATTTGTGACCTTTCTAATATCCAAAGCCTAAATTCACACTTATAAAAAACAATTGCCTGTTTTTGAAACTCACCATTATATTATTGGGTCATCATTGAGGGCTTGGTCAGTTTTTTACACTAGTTTCCCCACCTTTCTGGTTTTCATCCTTCAGAATGGTATCCTGAATTTCATATGACCAATTACTTTCTCTCATCCCATCAAAACTGTACCTCCAAACATTTTAATGATCAAGTGTAACACTTGCAGCTTACAAGCACTAAAAACCTAAAACATCAGAAATACGACTCATTTTACTTGAGGTCTTATTAGTTCCCTGTGTAGAAGCAGGCTGCTATCTGAGGCTGTTGATATTTGTAGGGTGTATGTCTAGGAGTAGTGTGATTCCATGGGACACTTAAAATCTAAGCTACATGTCAGCGAAGAAAGGGGGCTTTAGGGTACTTTCAAGAGCTCAAGACACTTTCAGATTAAAGTGGTTTAGATGTACACTGTGCATGGGTTGGGGAGATGGTTAATTTGAGTACAAGCATGTGTGCACATTTTGTGTAGATCTGAGGTTTTGAAAATGTGCTTTTATAATATATTAATTTTTCATGTTATCCTAAAATGCTGTTCTTGTAAAAGTTAGATTTATTACCTTCCATATGGGGAGAAACTGTAGTCTTATGATTGCCATGACAACAAAAGACCTTATGTGTTATTAAGTTAGAAACACACTTGGTCTGTTAGAGTGAACCCTCACAATCTACCCTCACAGAGGTGAAACAACTCAGCCTCCTATAAAGGAGTACCCTGTTTATGAAACTGCACCTCCACAGTTTTATATGCTTAATAGCATGAATGCAAGACTCCATATTGCTTGATGACTTTGCAGGAAGTAATGCTTAACAGACAGCTGGCTTATTAAGAAAATGTACTTCATAATACTATACAGTTGGGAAGATAATTATTTTATTCTTTTTAAAAGAAAAATTGCCTTACTTCTTTAGCCAATCTTATGAAAAATTTACCAATGACACAGCTGTAATTTAAAGATCCTCAGGGTGCTTTGTTAACTTTTCTAAATTACATGTTTTTTTCTTTCTCCTTTTCCTTTTTTCTCCATCTAAAAAAGGAAACCATGCAGTCCCTTTCTTGGACATCCTGATCTTCATCTTCTTCAACATATCATCCCAGCATTTCATATGGATGATGTATTAGCCTCACCCACCAGGAGCATCCAATCCCTTTGGTGATCTATTACTCACTGACAAATGCCAGCTGGCAAGAATTGCTTTTGTGATTCTCACTAAGAGTTAACTCATTATTTAAAATGATGAATTGCTTTTGAAATAACTACTAGTTGAAGAAGTGAAGAGTATGTTATTACTGAGGGTAGGCAGGTTCCCTAACAGATTAGAAAACAACCGTTTAATGAATGGGTATATAAGTGTGATCATACCATTTTGCAAAGAAAATAAGTCCTTCTTGGCCAGCTAGAATGAATGGTTGAAGGGATCCACTGAAGTAGTACAAGTTTACTTTCCTTGCTGATACAGATTAGACATGAATAAAATACAGTCTTCCAAAGGGCAGGGGTAGAGGGAGAAGTAGGTATGTTAATACACTTTAGCTTGAAAGAAAGTTGAATCTTTGATGATAAAGAGGTTTTTTTCTTAAGTTTTTTTGAGTGTTTTTTCATCTCCTTTCTATTTATAATAAATACATAGTATCAAAAAATTTACTGATGGTTTTGACTTTGAGAAATAACTTTGATCTGAAAGTCAATTTGGAGTGAGAATTTGAGGAATTTTGATAGTTATAATCAAGATTTTGTGATGCAGGATTTTTCTCGACCCCTTTTTTGGACTTGTGATGCGGGTGCCTTGTTTACTCCATCTGTGGCATGGCACTCAACCCCTTGTAGGAGGAAGCACATGAGTGAGCAAGTGTGAGATCCAGCCAGCCATTTTGGGTACCAGCAGGAGCAAGCTCTATGCAGATGCCACGGTGGCACCCCAGTAGGGGTGCTTGCAACCCCCAAAGCCCCAGAGAGCAAGTTACAATGCTTGTTAGTATTGTTGTCTGTGGACAGTGGTGTGTTGTCAGCTCAGTGGGCCCCTTGCCTCATCAAGTGGGGTAGCTGCCCTCTGCCACTGAGGGCAAAGAGCCAGTGTGACAGCCTGTTTTGGGTACCTGCACTTGGTGGGTCCAGAGCTGTTGTCTGGCCTTCAAGAAGAATGAGATCACACAGACACTTGAAGAATGGGGGAGCTGAAGAATTTTATTTAGCAATAGAAATGGCTCTCAGTGGAGATGGAAGGGACTGGCAGGTTATCGTCCCTCAAACTGTAACCAGCTCTTCCCTGAAGTCAGTCTCTCAGAAGTTACGCTGTCTCTCCTTTGAAGTCCAGCCAACCCGCAAGTCAGGTTGTCTCCCTCCAGTCAAGTCACTTCTCTCCCCTCTCTAGACTGAGTCTGGGGTCTTTATAGGCACAGGATAGGGGGCAGTGAGGGCCGTAGGTAGTTTCGGAAAAGGTAACACACGATTATAAAAATACCTTATTCATAAAGAACCAATTGAAAGAATGTAGGCAAACAAGAATAGAAGTTCCCACTTTGGGCCATGAGTTTCAGGATTTTCAGCCTTAAGATGGGGTTTCACTGGGGAGCCGCCCCTGTCTGCCTAGAATTTCTTTCCCCCTTGCCTCTAAAGCTTGTATGGAACAAGGAAAAAAGAGTGAGAATGACAATATTAGATGCATATTCCTTTTTATAACCATCTCCAAATAATACTTAGTTTCTAAATTTTGACCTTTTTCTTCTTTTTTATCATTATTGCAATAGTTTTGGGGTAACAGGTGGTGTTTGGTTACACGAATAAGTTCTTTAGTGGTGGTTTCTGAGATTTTGGTGCACCAGTCATCCAAGCAGTGCACACTGTACCCAATCTGTAGTCTTTTATCTCTCAACCGACTTCCACCCTTTCCCCCAAGTCCTCAGAGTCCATTATATCATTCTTATGCCTTTGTGTCCTCATAGCTTAACTCCCACATGTAAGAGAGAACATACAATGTTTGGTTTTCCATTCCTGCGTTACTTCATTTAGAATAATGGTATCCAACTCTGTGTAGGTTGCTGCAGATGCCATTATTTCATTCGTTGTTATGTCTGAGTATTTTTCCATGATGTATATACATACATACATATATATAGCATATACATATATATAGCATATACATATATAGCATATATAACATTTTATTCATTCATTGGTTGATAAACATTTAGACTGGTTGCATATTTTTCAATTGCAAATTATGCTGCTATAAACGTGCGTGTGCAGGTGTCCTTTTCATATAAGGACTTCTTTTCTTCTGGGTATATACCAGGCAGTGAGATTGCTGAATCAAATTGTAGTTCTACTTTTAGTTCTTTAAGGAATGTCTATACTGTTTGCACAGCGGTTTTACTAGTTTACATTCCCACCATCGTTCCCTTTCACCACATCCACAACGATGTCTGTTTTGTTTGTTTTTTAAATTATGGCCATTCTTGCAGGAGTAAGGTGGTATCGCATTCTGTTTTTGATTTGTATTTCTCAGATGATTAGTGATATTGAGCATTTTTTCATGTCTGCATTGGCCATTTGCATATTGTCTTTTGAGAATTGTCTATTCATGTCCTTAGCTCACTTTTTGATGGGATTGTTTTCCTTTTGCTGATTTGTTTACATTCCTTGTAGATTCTGGATACTAGTGCTTTGTCAAATGCATAGGTCGCAAAAATTTTCTCCCACTTTGTGGGTAGTGTGTTTACTCTGCTAATTCTTTCTTTTGCTGAAAAGAAGTTTTAGTTTAATTTAGTCCCATCTATTTCATCTATTTGTTTTTTATTTGTTTGTTTTGCATTTGCTTTTGGGTTTTTGGTCATGAAATTCTTTTCTAAGCCATTGTCTAGAAGAGTTTTTTCCCAATGATACCTTCTAGAATTTTTATGGTTTCAGGTCTTAGATTTAAGTTTTTGATCTCTTTGAATTGATTTTTGCATAAGGGAAGAGATGAAGATCCACTTTTATTCTTCTACATGTGGCTTGTCAATTATCCCAGCACCATTTGTTGAATAGGGTACACTATCCCCACTTTATGTTTTTGTTTGCTTTGTTAAAGATCAGTTGGTTGTAAGTATTTGACTTTTTAAAATTTTATTTATAAGAATTTAAGTTCTAGGATACATATGTAGTTCTAGTTCTACACAACGTGCAGGTTTGTTACATATGTATATATGTGCCATGTTGGTGTCCTGCACCCATTAACTCATCATTTGCATTAGGTATTCCTCCTAATGCTATCCCTCTCCTATTTCCCCACCCCACCTCAGGCCTCAGTGTGTGTTGTTCCCCACTCTCTGTCCAAGTGTTCTCATTGTTCAATTCTCACCTATAAATGAGAACATGTGATGTTTGGTTTTCTGTCCTTGCAATAGTTTGCTCAGAATGATGGTTTACAGCTTCATCCGTGTCCCTACACATGAAATCATCATTTTTTATGGCTGCAAGGTATTCCATGGTGTATATGTTCCACATTTTCTTAATCCAGTCTATCATTGATGGACATTTGTGTTGGTTCCAAGTCTTTGCTATTGTGAATAGTGCCACAATGAACATACGTGTGCATGTGTCTCTATAGTAACATGATTTATAATCCTTTGGGTATATACCCAGTAATGGAATCACTGGGTCAAATGGTACTTCTAGTTCTGGATTCTTGAGGAACTGCCACATTGTTGTCCACCATGGTTCAACTGGTTTATTCTCCCACCAACAGTGTAAAAGCATTCCTATTTCTCCACATCCTCTCCAGTATGTTGTTTCCTGACTTTTGAATGATCACAATTCTAACTGGTGTGAGATAGTATCTCACTGTGGTTTTGATTTGCATTTCTCTGATGACCAGCGATGATGAGCATTTTTTCAGGTGTCTGTTGGCTGCATAAATGTCTTCTTTGGAAAAGTGTCTGTTCATAACCTTTGCCTACTTATTGATGGGGTTGTTTGATTTTTTTCTTGTAAATTTAAGTTCTTTGTAGATTCTGGATATTAGCCCTTTGTCAGATGGGTAGATTGCAAAATTTTTCTCCCATTCTGTAGGTTGCCTGTTCACTCTGATGGTAGTTTCTTTGGCTGTGCAGAAGCTCTTTAGTTTAATTACATCCCATTTGTCAATTTTGGCTTTTGTTGCCATTGCTTTTGGTGTTTTAGTCATGAAGTCCTTGCCCATGCCTATGTCCTGAATTGTACTGCCCAGGTTTTCTTCTAGAGTTTTTAAGGTTTTAGGTCTAACATTTAAGTCTTTAATCCATGTTGAGTTAATTTTTGTAAAAGGTGTAAGGAAGGGATCCAGTTTCAGCTTTCTACATATGGTTAGCCAGTTTTCCCAGCACCATTTATTAAATAGGGAATCCTTTCTCCATTTCTTGTTTTGGTCAGGTTTGTCAAAGATCAGATGGTTGTAGATGTGTGGTGTTATTTTGGAGGCCTCTGTTCTGTTCCATTTGTCTATATCTCTGTTTTGATACCAGTACCATGCTGTTTTGGTTACTGTAGCCTTGTAGTATAGTTTGAAGTCAGGTAGTGTGATGCCTCCATCTTTGTTCTTTTTGCTTAGGATTGTCTTGGCAATGTGGGCTCCCTTTTGGGTCCGTATGAACTTTAAAGTATTTTTTTTCCAATTCTGTGAAGAAAGTCCTTGGTAACTTGATGTGGATGGTATTGAATCTATAAATTCCTTGGGCAGTATGGCCATTTCCACGATATTGATTCTTCCTATCTGTGAGCATGGAATATTCTTCCATTTGTTTGTATCCCCTTTTATTTTGTTGAGCAGTGGTTTGTAGTTCTCCTTGAAGAGGTCCTTCACATCCCTTGTAAGTTGAATTCCAAGGTATGTTATTCTCTTTTAGAAATTGTGAATGGGAGTTCACTTATGATTTGGCTCTCTGTTTGTCTGTTATTGGTGTACAGGAAAGCTTGTGATTTTTGCACATTGATTTTGTACTCTGAGACTTTGCTGAAATTGCTTATCAGCTTAAGGAGATTTTGGGCTGATATGATGGGGTTTTCTAAATACAATTATGTCATCTGCAAACAGGGACAATATGACTTCCTCTTTTCCTAATTGAATGCCCTTTACTTCTTTGTCCTGTCTGATTGCCCTGGCCAGAACTTCCAACACTATGTTGAATAGGAGTGGTGAGAGAGGGCATCCCTGTCTTGTGCCAGTTTTCAAAGGGAGTGCTTCCAGTTTTTCCCATTCAGTATGATATTGGCTGTGGGTTTATCATAAATAGTTCTTATTATTTTGAGATGTTCCATGAATCTAGTATATTGACAGTTTTTAGCATGAAGGGGTGAATTTTGTCAAAAGCCTTTTCAGCATCTATTGAGATAATCATGTGGTTTTTGTCATTGGTTCTGTTTATGTGATGGATTACGTTTATTGATTTGTGCATGTTGAACCAGGCTTGCATTCCAGGGATGAAAACAACTTGATCTTGGTGGATAAATTTTTGATGTGCTGCTGGATTCAGTTTGCCAGTATTTTATTGAGGATTTTGCAGCAATGTTCATCAGGGATATTGGTCTACACAATTGTCTTTTTTTTTGTCTCTGCCAGGCTTTGGTATCAGAATGATGCTGGCCTCATAAAATGAGTTAGGGAGGACTCCCTCATTTTCTATTGATTGGAATAGTTTCAAAAGGAATGGTACTAGCTCTGTACCTCTGGAAGAATTCGGCTGTGAATCCGCCTGGTCCTGGACTTTTTCTTGATTGGTAGGCTATTAATTATTGCCTCAATTTCAGAGCCTGTTATTGGTCTATTCAGGGATTCAACCTCTTCCTGGTTTAGTCTTGGGAGGGTGTATGTGTCCAGGAATTTATCCATTTCTTCTAGATTTTCTAGCTTATTTGCATAGAGGTGTTTATAGTATTCTCTGATGGTAGTTTGTATTTCTGTGGGATCGGTGGTGATATCCCCTTTATCATGTTTTTATTGTGTCTATTTGATTCTTCTCTCTTTTCTTCTTTATTAGTCTTGCTAGCAGTCTGTCAATTTTGTTGATCTTTTCAAAAAACCAGCTCCTGGATTCATTGATTTTTCTGAAGGGTTTTCTGTGTCTCTATCTCCTTCAGTTCTGCTCTGATCTTAGTTATTTCTTACCTTCTGCTAGCATTTGAATATGTTTGCTCTTGCTTCTCTAGTTCTTTTAATTGTGATGTTATAGTGTCGATTTTAGGTCTTTCCTGCTTTCTCTTGTGGGCATTTAGTGCTATAAATTTCCCTCTGCACACTGCTTTAAATGTGTCCCAGAGATTCTTATATGTTGTTTCTTTGTTCTCATTGGTTTCAAATAACATCTTTTTCTGCTTTCATTTCGTTATTTACCCAGTAGTCATTCAGGAGCAGGTTGTTCAGTTTCCTTGTAGTTGTGCAGTTTTGAATGAGTTTCTTAAACCTGAGTTCTAATTTGATTGCATTGTGGTCTGAGAGACAGTTTGTTATAATTTCTCTTCTTGTACATTTGCTGAGGAGTGCTTTACTTCCAACAATGTGGTCAATTTTGGAATAAATGTGATGTGATGCTGAGAAGAATGTATATTCTGTTGATTTGGGGTGGAGAGTTCTGTAGATGTCTATTGGGTCTGCTGAGTGCAGTGCTGACTTCAAGTCCTGGATATTCTTCTTAATCTTCTGTCTTGTTGATCTACTATTGACAGTGGGGTGTTAAAGTCTCCCATTATTATTGCATTGGAGTCTAAGTCTCTTTGTAGGTCTCTAAGGACTCACTCTATGAAGCTGGGTGCTCCTGTATTGGGTGCATATATATTCAGGACAGTTGGCTCTTCTTGTTAAATTGATCTCTTTACCATTATGTAATGGCCTTCTTTGTCTCTTTTGATCTTTGTTGGTTTAAAGTCTGTTTTATCAGAGACTACGATTGCAACCCCTGCTTTTTTTTTTTGCTTTCCATATGCTTGGTAGAGCTTCCTCCATCCCTTTATTTTGAGCCTATGTGTATCTCTGCATGTGAGATGGGTTTCCTAAATATAGCACACTGATGGGTCATGACTCTTTATCCAATTTGCCAGTCTGTGTCTTTTAATTGGGCCGTTTAGCACATTTACATTTAAGATTAATGTTGTGCATGAATTTGGTCCCGTCATTATGATGTTAGCTGGTTATTTTGCCCGTTAGTTGATGTAGTTTCTTCCTAGCATTGATGGTCTTTACAGTTTGGAATGTTTTTGCAGTTGCGGGTACCGTTTGTTCCTTTCCATGTTTAGTGCTTCCTTCCAGAGCTGTTGTAAGGCAGGCCTGGTGGTGACAAAATCTCTCAGCATTTGCTTGTCTGTAAAGGATTTTATTTCTCCTTCACTTATGAAAATTAGTTTGGCTGGATATGAAGTTCTCGGTTGAAAATTCTTTTCTTTAAGAATGTTGAATATTGGCCCCCACTCTCTTCTGGCTTGTAGAGTTTTTGCCAAGAGATCTGGTGTTAGTCTGAGGGGCTTCCCTTTGTGGGTAACCCGACCTTTCTCTCTGGCTACCGTTAACATTTTTTCCTTCATTTCAAGCTTGGTGAATCTGACAATTATGTGTCTTGGGGTTGCTCTTCTCAAGGAGTATCTTTGTGGCATTCTCTGTATTTCCTGAATTTGAATGTTGGCCTGCCTTGCTAGGTTGGGGAAGTTCTGGATAATATTCTGAAGAGCGTTTTCCAGCTTGGTTCTAATCTCTCTGTCACTTTCAGGTACACCAATCAAAGGTAGATTTGGTGTTTTCACATAGTCCCATATTTCTTGGAGGCTTTATTCGTTTCTTTTTACTCTTTTTTCTCTAAACTTCTCTTCTTGCTTCATTTCATTTATTTGATCTTCAATCACTGATATCCTTTCTTCCACTTGATCGAATCGACTATGAAGCTTGTGCATGTGTCACGTGGTTCTCGTGCCATGGTTTTTAGCTCCATCAGGTCATTTAAGTCTTCTCTACACTGTTTATTCTAGTTAGTCATTCATCTAATCTTTTTTCAAGGTTTTTAGCTTCCTTGTGATGGGTTCGAACATCCTTCTTTAGCTCAGAGAAGTTTGTTATTACCAACCTTCTGAAGCCTACTTCTGTGAGCTCGTCAAACTCATTCTCTGTCCAGCTTTGTTCCGTTGCTGGCGAGGAGCTGCAATGCTTTGGAGGAGAAGAGGCACTCTAGATTTTAGAATTTTCAGCTTTTCTGCTCTGGTTTGTCCCCATATTTGTGGTTTCATCTACCTTTGGTCTTTGATGATGGTGACCTACAGATGGGGTTTTGGTGTGGATGTCCTTTTTGTTGATGTTGATGCTATTTCTTTGTGTTTGTTGGTTTTCCTTCTAACGTTCAGGACCCTCAGTTGCAGATCTGTTGGAGTTTGCTGGAGGTCTACTCCAGACCCTGTTTTCCTGGGTATCACGAGCGGAGGCTGCAGAACAGCAAATATTGCAGAACAGCAAATGTTGCTGCCTGATATTTCCTCTGGAAGCTTAATCTCAGTAGGGCACCCGGCTTCATGAGGTATCAGTCGGCCCCTACTGGGAGGTATCTCCCAGTTATGCTACATGGGGGTCAGGGACCCACTTGAGGAGGCAGTCTGTCTGTTGGATTTAGTTAGTTAGTATTTTGCTGAGGATTTTTGCATCTATGTTCATCAGGGATATTGGTCTCTATTGTTGTTGTTATGTCTTTTCCTGGTTTTGGCATTAGGTTAATACTGGCTTCATAGAATGATTTAGGGAGGATTCCCTCTTTCTCTGTCTTTTGAAATAGTTTCAGTAGGATTTGTACTAATTATTCTTTGAATGATAGAGTTCAACTGTGAATCCATTTGATCCTTGATTTGGGTTTTTTGCCGAAATTTTCTTATTGCTGTTTCAATCTTACTACTTGTTATTGGTCTTTTCAGTTTCTATTTCTTCCTGGTTTAATCTGGGAGGGTTGTATATTTCCAGGAATTTATCTGTCTCTTCTAGGTTTTCTAGTTTATGTGTGCAAAGGTGTTCATAGTAACCTTAAATTTTCTTTTGTATTTCTGTGGTATCAGTTGTAATATCTCCTATTTTCTATCTAGTTGAGCTTATTTGGATCTTCTCTCTCCTTTTCTTGGTTAATATCACTAATGGTTCATAGATTTTTGTTTTTCCTCAAATAACCAGCCTTATTGCTTCATTTATCTTTTGTATTTTTTTGTTTCAATTCCTTTAGTTCTGCTCTGATCTTTGTGATTTCTTTACTTCTGCTGGGTTTGTGTTTGGTTTGTTCTTGTTTTTCTAGTTCCTTGAAGTGTGACCTATATTATTTATTTGTGTTCTTTCAGACTTCTTGATGTAAGTATTTAATGCTATGAACTTTTCTCTTAGTACTGCTTTTGCTGTATGCCAGAGGTTTTGATAGGTTGTATCACTATATTATTCAGTTCAAATAATTTATTAATTTTCATCTTGATTTCATTGTTGATCCAGAGATTATTCAGGAGCAGGTTATTTAATTTCCATGTATTTGTATGGTTTTAAGTGTTCCTTTTGGAGTTAATTTCCAATTTTATTCCACTGTGGCCTGAGAGAGTACTTAATATAATTTTTATTTTCTTAAATTTACTGAGATTTTTTTCATGCCCTATCATGTGGTCTATCTTTGAGAATGTTCCATGTGCTGATGAAAAGAATGTATATTCTGCAGTTTTTAGTAGAATGTTCTATAGATATCTGTTAAGTCCATTTGTGCTAGGGTACAGTTTAAGTCCATTGTTTCTTCATTGACTCTCTGTCTTGATGACCTGTGTGTGCTATCAGTGGAGTATTGAAGTGCCCTACTATTATTGTGTTTTAATCTATCTCATTTCTTAGGTTGAATATTGTTTCATAAATGTGGGACTTTCAGTGTTATATATATATATAAAAAACATATATATATATGACTGTGATATTTTCTGTTTGGACTAATCCTTTTCTTATTATATAATGTCCCTCTTTGTCTTTTTTATCTATTGTTCCTTTAAAGTTTATTTTGTCTGATATAAGAATAGCTACTCCTGGTCACTTTTGGTTTTCATTGGCATGAAATATCTTTTTCCTCTCATTACCTTAAACTTATGTGAGTCCTTGTATATTAGGTGTGTTTCTTGAAGACAGCAAATATTTGGTTGGTGGATTTTTATTTTATTCATTCTACCACTCTGTATCTTCCAAGTGGAGCATGTAGGCAATTTACATTCAACCTTACTATTGAGATAGGCACACTGTGTATTCATCATGCTAGTTGTTTTGTTTTCTTGCATACGTTGTTTTGTTTTTATTTTTTTCATTGTGTTATTGTGTTATTTTTTAAAATTGTGTTATTATTTTATAGACCCTGTGACATTTATGCTTTAAGAGGTTTTATTTTGGAGTATTCTGAGGAGAATTTGTTTCAAGATTTACAGCTCCTTTTAGCATTTCTTGTAGTGCTGGCTTGGTAGTGGTGAATTCTCTCAGCCTTCATCTGGAGAAGACTTTCTCTCTCCTTCATTTGTGAATCTTAGTTTCACTGGGTACAAAATTCTTGACAAATAATTATTTTGTTTAAGGAGGTTAAAGATAGGACTCTAATCCTTTCTGGCTTTCATGGTTTCTGCTGAAAATTCTGCTGTTAATCTGATAGGTTTTTCTTTGTAGATTATCTGATACTTTTTCCTCACAGCTCTTATTCCTTCGTCTTGACTTTAACCTGATGACTATGTTTTATTTTATTTTGTGGACTTCGATGATGACCTTTTTGCAATGAATTTCCTGTGTGTTTTTTGAGCTTCCTGTATTTGAATGTCTAGATGTTAGGGTTTCCTTGATTATTCCCTCAAATAAGTTTTCCAAACTTTTAGATTTCTCAGGAGTACCAATTATTCTTATGTTTGGTTGTTTAACATAATCCCAAATTTCTTGAAGGCTTTGTTTATATTTTAGTTCTTTTTTCTTTGTCTTTGTCAAATTGTGTTAATTCAAAAGCCTTGTCTTTGAGCTATGGATTTCTTTCTTGTATTTCTTTTTATTCTATTGCTGAAACTTTCCAGCGTATTTTACATTTTTCTAAATGTGTCTTTCATTTCCAGAAGTTGTGACTGTTTTTTCTTTATGACATCTATTTCTCTGGAGGCTTTTTCATCCATATTCTATACTGTTTTTTAAATTTCTTTAAGTCAGTTTTTAACTTTTTCTTGTGCCTTTTTGAGTAGCTTAATAATCAATGATCTGAATTCTTTGTTTATTTAGAGGTTTATTCTTGGTGTGTCTCCATTGCTGGAGAGTTAGTGTGATCTATTAGGGGTATTATAGAGCCTTAGTGTGAGCTATTGGGGGTATTATAGAGCCTTTTATTATAGTACCAGAATTACTTTTCTAGTTCCTTCTAATTTGGGTAGACTATTTCAGTGGAAAGATCTGGAACACAAGGGCTTCTGTTCAGATTCTTTTGTCCCATAGGGTGATCTCTTGGTGTGGTGCTCTGCTCCCTCCCCTAAGGATGGGGCTTCCTGAGAGCCAGACTGCAGTGATTGTTATTGCCCTTCTGGGTCTAGCCACCCAGAGGGACTACTAGGACCCAGGATGGTGCTGGGGAGTGTGTGCAAAAAATCCTGTGGTGTGATATGTCTTCAGGTCTTCCAGCCATGGATACCAGCACTTGCTCTGGTGAAGGTGGCAGCGAAGTGACATGGACTCTGTGGGAGTCTTTGGTTGTAATTTTATTTAGTGTGCTGGATTTCCTCAAATGCTGGCTATGCTAGCAGTGGAGTTGTCATGTGGACAGACTTAGGATCTCTGGTTAGCCAGGGTGTTGCAGGTAGTGGAATTAGCTGTTGTTTTCTCCTTTGGAATAGAGTTGTTCCTGTTATGAGTTGCTGTAATGACTTGGTTGGTTGGATTCCAGCAAGAAGGTGACACTTTCAAGACAGCACAAGCTGCAATGGTAGAAAGAGGATATAATCATGCCGTATGTTAGCCAGGATAAGTACTCAGGTTTCTCAGGTGATGGGCAGAGCCATAAAACTCCCAAGAGTTTATGACTTTTATCTTTGGCTATCAAGTTGGGTAGAGAAAAACCATCAGGTGGGAGCAGGATTAGTAATGTCTGAGCTCACACTTTGGGCAGGGCTTGCTGCAGTCATTGTGTGGGATGAGGGGTGATTCTCAGGCAAATGGAGTTATGTTCTCAGGGGGATTATTGCTGCCTCTCCTGTATCATACAGGTCACCAGGGAAGTGGGGAAAGCCAGCAGTGACAGGCTTCACCCAGCTCCCACACTGCCTGCAAGGCCAGTCTTACTCCCAACAGCACTGAGTTTATGTACAGACAACTGCAGAACAGCACTGAAATCTTGCCCAGGCTACAAGCCTCCATGCTGAGAAAGCAAGCAGGGCTCTCAGACCTCACCCGTTCCCACCTCACCCGTTCCCACCTGCCTGCACCTTCCACTATGGGTTCTGCACTCATATCTTCACTTCCTGTTCACATTCCGGGATTCTGCTCAGGAAAATTTGTGCTCAGTCAAAATTATTACAAAGTTTAGCTAGGAACGTCCTTCACCCTGTGGTCTCTCCCCAGTTCTACTGGTTGCCTTCCCTTCCCAAGGATCATTGTGAATTAAGGCCAGAAATGTCTTCCCTGGACTTGCACTGGCGACCAGGAGTATGTACAGGGCTCTTTCTGCTGCTGCTTCGGCTTTTATGTTTTGCTCAGCTCCCTAAACCCATTTCAACTCTAGGTAAGGCTAAATCCTTCTGTGATCTGTCTTTTCAGGTTCCCCAGTGGGGATGTGTGTTCAGAGGCAACCTTTTCCCCACCTCACACTTTGGAAACTCAGTTTTTAGCTCTCTCACAGTTTTCAGCACTAAGCTGCTTTTTTTCAAAGGGTCTGTGAATTCATTTTGCTTTTGTGGTATGTTCCTGTGGTGGTTCTTGGAGCAAAAGTTCACAGTGTGAGTCTCTACAATGTATTCTGTCTGTCCCTGCAGGAACTGCACATTAGTACTGTCTCCTATCTGCCATTATTCCCAGTGTTTCTCAAATGCATATTTCTTCACATTACCTCTTGCTTTAGTGAAAGAGGAGATGATTTACACCATGGATACCATGGTGAAGGCCTGGATAAGAATTGGTAGAGTAGAAAGACACACTCTCTTAAGAAACCACTGAAGGAAGGAAAACAAAATAAGAAGGCAAAGAAGGAATGTAAATGTAAGACTATAATTTTAAAAATACATTGGCTAAAGATCTCACAGTACCCAGCAGATTACCACAAAGTCTAGGCATTTCATAAATATTTGTTGAGTTTATTTAGTGAAAATAAGAATGAACATCAAGAAGGATATTAGACTCTTGCTGTTGAATATGTGCTCTGATTTGCTTTCAAATCCAAAATAAGAATTAATAAGCATAGCATTTGCTTTGGATTTAAGAAGATAATTTGTACTATTCCAAATCCAGTTTTTTTTTGGTGCTTGATTATAACCTAAATTCTATAAGGGTAAATTGCTTGGCAGACAGTAATGAATAGCAAGAGTGGTGTATTTAGCACTAATACTCTCATTTGGTCATTTTTGTCTACAAAGAGAGTACAATACAGTTGTGATATTTACAGTGTTAATTATCCTCAGTTTACACACAAGTATTCAAGTGACCTACTGAAGGCCACCTCATGATCCAATGATTCAGTTGAGAATATGGTCTAGTAAAATTGTGGCCTCAATTTCTTTTTTCAGACATGAAAGAACTTGGAAAAAAAAAACATATCTAATTTTACCATCAGTCAAGCTAAAGATACAGAGTAAAATTTCAAGAAATAAAAATACCCTGGGTACAAATTGATAACTCTATCTCATCTTTGGCTATTCATATTTTTGATGTTTTCTGCCTAGTCAACATGTGATCTGATGGGGAGTCTTGTTTACTTCTACATCATTGAAGGAAGCTTTTGGGTTCATAATAGAACTTGTTAAAACTTGTGGTTGAATATTGAGACTCAAAATCTTGCAACTGGAATGCAGTTAACAGAAATTCATGATACTAGCAAAGTGTCAGTTGGTTATAACTTCATACACTGCAACAAATGTAATACCTGGAAAGTTATAATTCTTTTAAAACACTTATAAGAGCATTTTCTCTTCATCACACACTCTCCTTGTCCTTACAGACACACAGACACACACCCCCACAAAAATAATGTTTTTTTCTGGTAGTATATAAGAAGTAGATTGGATTCCACTTTTTAATCCCTGCTCTAAGGGGATACAATTTTTTAAAAAACATGAAACTTCGAGTTACCATAGATACCATCTAGCTGGATCACTTTACTTTTTTTTTTCATTTTAGTAATCGGAAATTTGGGGTAAAAATGTTGTTGTGTGCCTAAGATCATGTGGATTGTTACAGGATAAGCTCTGAACGAGAAAGTAGCAGAGTGCAGGAGAATGGGTAGTTACACGTCCTTAGGCAAGTCAATTAGCCACCTTGAAGCTGCTTTTTATTGGTGTTAGACATGAAATGAGAACACATATCTGATAGCATTAAATATACTAAAAATGTCTATAAAATATAAGCATTATCTAGACTTTCTTTAGCCACTCAGAGACTGTATTGTGTATTAGAAATAGTACAGATTTGGAAAACAGGGCCGAGTTCAAATGTTATCTTCTTTGTTTACTTCATCTCAGAAACTATGCCCTTAGACATTGCTGGTGATATTGAAGATAAGGGGACAGACATTCTCATTGGGAAGGGTAAATGTGTGCAAATTTAGAATGCAATTTGTCAACATGTACAACGCATTGAAGGGTATGCCCCTTTTGTTTACCCTTCCCACTACAAGATATTGACCACAAAGATATATTTACAAAGATTTACAAAGGTTTGTATACCATAATGCTCATTACAATAGTTTTTCATAGTGACAAAAAAATTGGAAACAAGTGGTGAATTCATTGGTAGAGGATTACTAAATAAATCACTTTTGGGACCCCTTTTGTTATTCTGCTGAATTAGAAAATGAGTAATTATAAAGGATATTTAAACAGGTATGATGAAATAACATGTGGTAAATAATTTATTCACAATAAACAGGATCATCTTATACACAATGTATGCCCAGGGCTTTTGGCATTTAATAATAGCATTTTCTTTTTTTTTCTTTTCTTTTTTTTTTGAGACGGAGTCTCTCTCTGTCGCCCAGGCTGGAGTGCGGTGGCAGGATCTCGGCTCACTGCAAGCTCCGCCTGCCGGGTTTATGCCATTCTCCTGCCTCAGCCTCCCGAGTAGCTGGGACTACAGGTGCCGGCCACCGCGCCCGGCTAGTTTTTTGTATTTTTTAGTAGAGACGGGGTTTCACCGTGTTAGCCAGGATGGTCTCGATCTCCTGACCTCATGATCTGCCCGCCTCTGCCTCCCAAAGTGCTGGGATTACAGGCTTGAGCCACCATGCCCGGCATAATAGCATTTTCAAACCTTTGTGTTCTATTTAATTTTTAAATGACCACATGTTATTTCATAATACCTGTTTATCCTTTATATATACACATATTTATATATATAATATATATTATGTTATATATATTATATATACACACACATACTTATATATTCTAGTAAAATCATAAAACTGGGGATGTGTGGTAACTTTTTATCATTTTAGATTTAATTACAAATTAAGAAACATAAAGCATATTTGTAAACAACATTATAGGAGGCATAATAACAGTGTTCTGACCAAACTATAATTAGTAATACAATACCCGTATAAAATATGTAAGGCATAGTACTGATTTCACAGATGAAAGAATGATTGCTCCTCTTTTTCCAATCTCTTTACTGGGAATTAAAATATAAATATATATTAAATAAAATGTATTTAATACATAATTAAAATATATCAATATATTTTTGTGCCTCTAATATTTAAATTTTTATTTCTTTTCAAATAAGAAAGCATAAGAGGAAAAGATAATTGCATATATTCATTTATTTAAAAAATGAGTGGTAACTATGGGCAAGATTCTGCTAAATTCTGAAAATGCAAAGACAATTAAGACATTTCCTGTTCTTGAAAATTTACATACAGGAGGAAATAACATGCATGAAAACATTACAAGTGTGATAGGTGCAAATACTCATGATACATACCAAGAAAAAAACAAAGCAGCGGTGCAAAGTGAGATGAAGTTTTCTGGTAGGATTTCACTTACAATGAAGTCACACCCATGTCGGAACCATATGGTCCTCACATGTCTACAGAAGGCATTTGAACTTAGTATTTTACACAACAATGAGCCAGTGAAGGTTTTGAAGCATGTACATGAGGCACTCAAGTTTTTCTTTAGAAAGATCAATTGATTGCTAATTCTGAAGCTAGACTATAAGTGAGAAGTCAGTTCTATAAGCAAAAATATCTGTTGGGAAATCATTATAACAGTGTACATGAGACAAGTGAGTGTTGTAAACAAAGGGAATAGTAGTGGATACAGGGGCAAGGCATGGACTCAAGAGGTGTTTAGAATGCAGAAAGAGCAGAAATAACTGCATACATCGAGTGAAGTCAGTGATGACTTGGGATATCAAATGAGGACAACTGGATGCTCTGTGGTGTTGTTAATCAAAAAAGAACTCAAAGAAATGACTGGGAATGGTATTATGGTGAAATACCACTGGTATGGGCACAGTGAGTGTGAGATGCTGAAGCTATATTCATCTCACTAGAAATGATGGAATTATACAGTGTATTATGCATGCCTACAGCTCAGCATCACATCTGTGGGGAAGTCATCCCTGATTTCTCTTAGGAAAAACGCTTGATATCTTGACTTGGAAATTGTTCATAGAATGAGAAGAGAAAACAGCAAGAATGAGTGACACACATTTAAGGAGCAAGCCTAAGAAAACAAACCAGTAGTGCAGGCAGAGAAGTGCTAAAATAAATGATGTGTCTTTGTTAGAAATAAGAATGCACATGATTTAAGAAGTGAATCATTTTCTTTTTTGAAATGGGATTCAGCCTCTTCAAAATCCTGAAACATGCAGCACCTTCTGTTGTTAATTGGCTGCTAGCTATTCCAGATAATTAAATACCACTTGCTGTCCTTAAAATTTGACATACCCTCTAGCAACCTTCATTTTAAACTCTGTTGTCAACCAAGATTTCCTACTTAAAAGAGATTTTTTTAAAAACTGATTTAAAAAAGATATTATTACTACCAGGAAAAAATCCTTTTAGAGCAAGTTTTTAAATACTTCAAACCAATAGACCAGGCCATCAGAAAGACTGACACACTCAGAGCAAATCTTCGGAGGGAAGGTACTGCAAGTAGACAGAGGAACAACTTGACATTTGATCAAATAGACCTAACAGACATCTGCATAACTCTCCACCCCAAAACAAAAGACTACAGATTTTTCTCATCTGCACATTGCACATACTCTAAAATTGACTACATGGGAATTAACCTGCTTCTGAATGACTTCTGGGTAAACAAGGAAATGAATGCAGAATTAAGAAATTCTTGAAGCTAATGCAAACAAAGATACAACACACCAGAATCTCTGGGATACAGGTAAAGTAGTGTTAAGAGATAAGTCTAAATATTTACATTAAAAAGTTAGAAATTTCAAATTAGCAACCTAACATCATACTTTGAGGAACTAGGAAAACTAGAGCAAACCTACCCCAAAGCTAGCAGAGGACAAGAAATAACTAAAATCTGCACAGAACTGAATAAAAATGAGTTGTGAAAAATCATACAAAAGATTGACCAAACCAGAAACTGGTTTTTGAATGAATAGCTAAGACCACCAGCTAAACAAAGAATAAGAGAAGATTCAAGTAAACACAGTCAGAAATGACAAAGGGAACATTACCACCAACCTCACAGAAATACAAAAAATTCTGAGACTATTATAAATACCTCTATGCAAGCAAACTAGAAAACCTACAAGAAATGGATAAACTAATGGAAAATACAACCTTCAAACATTAAAAGAGGAAGAAATTGAATCCTTGAACAGAACAATGAGTTCTAATATTGAATTGGTATCAGTACCAACCAAGAAAGCCCAGGACCAGATAGATTCACACTAAAATTCTACCATATGTATAAAGGAGAGATGGTGTCATTTCTACTGAAAGTGTTCCAAGAAACTGAGGAAGAGGGACTCCTCCCTAACTCTTCCTATGAGGCCAGTATCATCCTGATACCAAAACATGGCTGAGACACAACAACAAAACTTTAGGCCAATATCCTTGATGATCATCTGTGCAAAAATCCTCAATGAAATACTAGCAACACAAATTCAGCAGCACATCAAAATGCTAATCCACCATGATGAAGTAGGCTTTATACCTGGGATGCAAGGTTGGTTCAACATATTCAAATCAATAAATGTGATTCATTCCATAAACAGAACTAAAAACAAAAACCACATGCTCATCTCAATAGATAAAGAAAAGGCTTTCAATAAAATTCAATATCCCTTCATGTTAATACGGTCTCAACAAACTAGGTATCAGAGAAATATACTTAAAAAAAAAAAAAAAGACCGGTCTGTGACAAACCCACAGCCAACAACATACTTAATGGGAAAAAGCTGGAAGCATTCCCCTTGAGAACCAGAAAAAGACAAGGATACCCACTGTCACCACACCTATTCAACTTAGTACAGGGAGATCTAGCCAGAGCAATCAAGCAACGGAAATTAATAAAAGGCATCCAAATAGGAAGAGAGGAAGGCAAATTATCTGTTTACAGATAATATGATTCCCCACCTAGAACCCCCCAGATTCCTTGCCTCAAAGCTGCTTGATCGGATAATCAACTTCAGTTAAGTTTCAGGATACAAAATCAATGTAGAAAACCACTAGTATTCTTATGTACCAACATCATCCAAGCTGACAGCCAAATCGAGAACTCTGTTCCATTCACAATGGCCACACACACACAATTAAAATACCTAGGAACACAGCTAACCAGAGAGTTAAAGCATTTCTACAACAATAATTACAAAACAGAGCTGAAAGAAATCCTAGTTAACACAAACAAATGAGAAAACATTCTATGAATAGGAAGAATCAGTATTGTTAAAATGACCATACTGCCCAAAACGATTTACAGATTCAGTGCTACTCCTGTCAAACTAACAATGACATTTTTCACAGAATTAGAAAAAAAAAAAAACACAAACTATTCTATAATTCACGTGGAACCAAAAAAGTGCCTGAATAGCCAAACAATGCTAAGCAAAAAGAACAAAGCGAGAGGCATCACATTTTCCTATTTCAAACTACAAAGTTACTACTTCGGTTCCAAGTAGTAGCCTTGTAAGCGAAACAGCATGATATTGATACAACAGAATAGAGAGCCAGAAGTAAAGCCACATATCTACCACCATCTGATCTTCAACAACGCTGATAAAAACAAAGGGAAAAGAAAACCTATTCAATAAATGGTGCTAGGATGACCAGCTAACCATATGCAAAAGATTGAAACTAGACCCCCTTTTTTCCACCATATACAACAGTCAGCTAAAGATGAATTAGACTTAAGTGTAAAACTTAAAATTATAAAAACACTGGAAGAAAACCTAGCAAATACCATTCTGGACATAGGCCCTGGGAAAGATTTCATGACAAAGATGTCAAAACCATTTGCAACGAAAACAAAAATTGACAAACTGAAGAGCTTCTGCACAGTGAAAGAAACTATCGACAGAGTAAACAACCCACAGAATTGCAGAAAATATTTGCAAACTATGCATCCAGCAAAGGTCTAGTATCCAGAATCTGTAAGGAACTTAATTGACCAAACAAAAAAATAAACAATCCCATTAAAAAGTGGGCAAATTATAAGAACAGACTTTTCAAAAGAATATATGTATGCTCACAACAAGAATACAAAAAATGCTCAACATTATTAATAATAAAAAATGAAATTCCAAACTGCAATGAGATAGCATCTCGTACTAATCACAGTGGCTATTATAAAAAAGTCAAAATGTTTATATGTTTTTAAGTGTATGAGTCAATCAATTTTGACAGATACACACATCGATATAACCATCACCCAAATCAAGATCTAGAACATTTCATCTTCCCAAAACATTCTCTGTGCCTTTTTGCAGTAATTTATACCTAAAGATTTTCTATTAAAAAGTCTGAAAAAGCAAACAAACAAAAGTCAAAAAGTAACAAATGCTGGTGAGAGTGCAGAGAACCTGGAATGCTTATACACCGCTGTTGGGAATGTAAATTAGTTCAGACAACGTGGAAAGTAGTCTGGAGATTTCTCAAAGAACTTAAAACAGAACTACGATTTGATGCGCTGATCCATTGTTGGGTAGATATCCAGAGGAATATAAATTATTCTACCATAAAGAACCACACACATGTATGTTTATCACAGCACTATTCACAATAGCGAAGACTTGGAATCGACCAAGATGCCTTTCTACAGTGGACTAGATAAGGAAAATGGGATACATGTACACCATGGATTAGGATGCAGCTGTAAACACGAACAAGATTATGTCTTTTTCAGCAACATGGATGAAACTCATGGCCATTATCCTAAGTGAACTAACACAAGAACAGAAAGTCAAATACCACATGTTGTCACTTGTAAGTGGGAGCTGAACATTGAATACATGTGGACCCAAGAAAGGAAACAATAAACACCAGGGTCTACTTGAGGATAGAGTGTGAGGATTGGAAAACTACCTATTGGGTACTATGCTTATCACCTGGGTGATGAAATAATCTGTGCACCAAACCCACACATCATGCAATTTACCCACATAATGAATCTGCACATGTACCCCTGAACCTAAAATAGAATTTTAAGACAGAGACAAAAAAGAAACCTCTTCAACAAAACATACATTTGGCTAAACACATAGGCACATGTGTTACACCAGACTCACTGATAATATTTATTAAAGAGTAGATTAGCTTAATTCCCACAAGGAAGTTGGTTAGTGCACAGAGGAACATGTGAGAGGTAGCTGCTTGGACTGAATTCTTCATGCTTGCTCTAGGACGATGTCTTCTTCTTCTTCTTCTTCTTTTTTTTTTTTTATCTAGAAGCTTCATATTTGTAAAATAAACTGAATTTTCAGCTTTTCTTTTCTTTTTTTTTTTTTTTTTTTGATACGGAGTCTGGCTCTGTCACCCAGGCTGGAGTGCAGTGGCGCGATCTCGGCTCACTGCAAGCTCCGCCGCCCGAGTTTACACCATTCTCCTGCCTCAGCCTCCCGAGTAGCTGGGACTACAGGCGCCCGCCACCTCGCCCGGCTAGTTTTTTGTATTTTTTAGTAGAGACGGGGTTTCACCGTGTTAGCCAGGATGGTCTCGATCTCCTGACCTCGTGATCCGCCCGTCTCGGCCTCCCAAAGTGCTGGGATTACAGGCTTGAGCCACCGCGCCCAGCCTTCAGCTTTTCTTGACATTAAAAAACTAAATACTTCAATAAGTATATTTTTCAATACATTTTTACAGGTTTCATGACAAGTGTTTTCTGAAAACTCCATAAAGATCTCAATTATCTTATTCCAAGGAATAAATGCCCAAGAGTTGGAGCAAGGCGGCGGTGGCCGGGAATGCCAGGGCCATGACTTTCACTGCCCTCTGTAAAGTAGTTAGAAAAGACAATATGGTATGAACCTCATCTCAACCTCAATAACCTGCTGTCTTCCTGCGATCAATAAAACAAGGAAAACCTTCAGAGTACCTCAGGTTGAATTTAATATTGCCCTCAGAGTGTTCCCTTGTTTCAGCCAATTCATTGACACATAAAAACTTCTCATGAATTTTTTTAAAGCAAACAACAGCTTTTAATTCCAACAAACCTTCTTTCAGCAAAATACCATGTGAATGAGTTTCTCCATAGTCAAAGCAGCCAGAATTCTCTTGCACAGCCATTAATTCTATGGCCTCAGATCTGAAAGATAAGCTGCTTAGGAGACAAAACTCATCCTTCCTAGTGACTTCTTTTCTATTTTCTGGCTGAGAATGATCCTCTATGGGGAATTTTTTTTGTAATAAATGTTCATTTCCCATCTCAATCTCTACCGATCTTCTGTCAGTGACTGTGTATTTGACTGAAACATGTAGTATTAGGGAGGTAACTGAGGCCATTTCCACGTAGGATACTGCATCCCAATGCCAAACGCAAGGATTTTAGAATTATCCACTATTTGGATTGTCATGCTACTGACACTTTCATTAATGTAGATAAGACAATTGATGTGCAGTGAAATGTCAATGTAGTTGAAATATTAAAGCTTTCAGGTAAACTGCCTAAATGCAAATTTGTTGGAAAAGAATCAGAGTTGATTTTATTTTTTGAGGAGGAGGAGTCATTGTAAGTGTTATTGAATTTGAAGCTAGAATCTTTTATTTTATTAGTTTTTTTTATTATACTTTATGTTCTAGGGTACATGACCACAATGAGCAAGTTTGTTACATATGTATACATGTGCCATGTTGGTGTGCTGCACCCGTAACTCATCATTTACATTAGATACATCTCCTAATGCTATTCCTCCCCTCTCCCCCCACCCCACAACCAGCCCTGATGTGTGATGTTCCCCTTCCTGTGTCCAAGTGTTCTCATTGTTCAATTCCAACCTATGAGTGAGAACATGTGGTGTTTGGTTTTCTGTTCTTGTGATAGTTTGCTGAGAATAATTAAGAAAATGTGGCACATATACACTGGAATACTATGCAGCCATAAAAAAGGAAGAGTTCATGGCCTTTGTAGGGACATGGATGCAGCTAGAAACCATCATTCTTACTTTAGTATTAATTGTTAGAATCAATATACTAGATGTTCATTAATGATTAAGCGATATGGTTTAGACCAAATCATGAATTGATAAAGAGGTGTGATAGTGTTATTTGTAATATGTGGAGATTAAAAGATAAGCTCGCAGAGGAAGTAGAACATGCATTTTAATGCGTTGTTGATTAAATGCATTGTGGTTTCTTACCATTTCTGATTTAACTCAAGAGTTTGGAGGGGCTTTAGACTCCATATAATTTTTATGGTTAGAGTTTTAATGCCAATAGACATGAGTACAAGGTTCTGAGAGTAGCTATGAAACCATTTTAATAAAATTAATAAAACTAAACTGCTAGCTTTTTAACAAAAACTAAACTTTAGTGAAAGCATAGATAAGCATGACCAGCTTTCCCTATAGCCTACATCCCTATAGCTGCTTACTGCAAAAAGTTACATAACTCCTCTCACTAGGTCCTTTTATAGATAACATCTTTAATGCTAAGAAACTCCAAGGTTTCCATTTGAGATATTTTCCAGATTCTGCATTCCAATGGGTTCACTGGTGCCAGCTTGTCTGAAAACTGCCTCTGAGGAACTGATTTAATGTAAGAATGCAGTTTCTATACCTTTGTTATTTCATCCCCCACACCCTAGCCAATCAGTGGCCCCCAACTCCTCAGCCCCATACCTGCCAAAATTCCCTTAAAAATCTCAGTCCAAGACTCCTTGGGGAGGCAGATTTTAGGTTCCCTCCTATCTCTTCACTGTGTTACCATTCAATCATTAAACTCTTTCTCTGCTGCTATTCCTGCTGCTTCAGGGTATTAGTATGTTACCATGCAATGGGCACGAACCTGGTGGCCTTATAATAACTGATAGAAGAATCAATAGAAATTTGAAGTGTCAAGTTCAATAATAATAATGCTCCCTGGAAAAATGGAATGGTGGCTAAAAAACAAAACTCTGAACCCATCTTGCCTGAGTTCAAATCCCAGCCTCACCATTTATTAGTTGCATAACCTTTGACAAATTATTAAAATTTTTATGCTTCTGTTTTCTTATTTTTAAAATTATACTTTAAGTTCTAGGGTACATGTGTACAACGTGCAGGTTTGTTACATATGTATACTTGTGCTATGTTGGTGTGCTGCGCCCATCAACTCGTCAGCACCCATCAACTAATCATTTACATCAGGTATAACTCCCAATGCCATCCCTCCCCGCTATAGGCCCCGGTGTGTGATGTTCCCCTTCCAGAGCCCAAGTGATCTCATTGTTCAATTCCCACCTATGAATGAGAACATGCAGTGTTTGGTTTTCTGTCCTTGTGATAGTTTGCTCAGAATGATAGTTTCCAGCTTCATCCATGTCCCTACAAAGGACACAAACTCATCCTTTTTTATGGCTGCATAGTATTCCATAGTGTATATGTGCCATATTTTCTTAATCCAGTCTGTCGCCGATGGACATTTGGGTTGATTCCAAGTCTTTGCTATTGTGAATAGTGCCACAATAAACATACATGTGCATGTGTCTTTATAGCAGCATGATTTATAATCCTTTGGGTATATACCCAGTAATGGGATGGCTGGGTCATATGGTACTTCTAGTTCTAGATCCTTGAGGAATCGCCATACTGTTTTCCACAATGGTTGAACCAGTTTACAATCCCACCAACAGTGTAAAAGTGTTCCTATTTCTCCACATCTTCTCCAGCACCTGTTGTTTCCCGATTTTTTAATGATTTCCATTCTAACTGGTGTGAGATGGTATCTCATTGTGGTTTTGATTTGCATTTTTCTGATGGCCAGTAATGATGAGCATTTTTTCATGTGCCTGTTGGCTGTATGCATGTCTTCTTTTGAGAAATGTCTGTTCATATCCTTTGCCCACTTTTGGAAGAACATATCATGCTCATGGATAGGAAGAATCAATATTGTGAAAATGGCCATACTGCCCAAGGTAATTTATAGATTCAATGCCATTCCCATCAAGCTACCCATGACTTTCTTCACAGAATTGGAAAAAACTGCTTTAAAGTTCATGTGGAACCAAAAAGACCCCACATTGCTAAGACAATCCTAAGTCAAAAGAACAAAGCTGGAGGCATCATGCTACTTTACTTCAAACTGTACTACAAGGCTACAGTAACAAAAACAGCATGGTACTGGTACAAAAATAGAGATATAGACAAATGGAACAGAACAGAGCCCTCAGAAATTACACCACATCTCTACAGCCATCTGATCTTTGACAAACCTGAGAAAAACAAGAAATGGGGAAAGGATTCCCTATTTAATAAATGTGCTGGGAAAATTGGCTAGCCATAAGTAGAAAGCTGAAACTGGATCCTTTCCTTACTCCTTATACAAAAATTAATTCAAGATGGATTAGAGACTTAAATGTTAGACCTAAAACCATAAAGACCCTAGAAGAAAACCTAGGCAATGCCATTCAGGACATAGGCATGGGCAAAGACTTCATGACTAAAACACCAAAAGCAATGGCAACAAAAGGCAAAATTGACAAATGGGATCTAATTAAACTAAAGAGCTTCTGCACAGCAAAAGAAACTACCATCAGAGTGGACAGGCAACGTATAGAGTGGGAGAAAATTTTTGCAATCTACTCATCTGACAAAGGGCTGATATCCAGAACCTACAAAAAACTCAAACAAATTTACAAGAAAAAAACAACCCCATCAAAAAGTGGGCAAAGGATATGTTTTCTTATTTCTAAAACTAGAACAATAATAGTTGCTATTTCACTGAGTGGTTGTAAGAATTAAGATAATTAATGCTATTAGCTATATACAATTATTATTAGGCTATACATTGAGTAAAGCTCAAGTATACAGTAGAGTTAGGAAAAGAAAAAATGAAAGGAGATGTATAAGGTTTCTTAGTTCCATATGTTTATCAAATGCTGAATTTCCCAAAAGACCACCAGAGTTATTTCTTTATCAAGCAAAGCTAACTTTATTGTACCTGTTTATAAAAGGAAAAATATCACCTTGGTAGAATCTAGTGTCTCATAACAGGGGATCAGGAGAGGATAGTTTTAAGGTTAGGTACTCTGGTGTCAAATAGTTTAAGGTGAGCTTTTCAAGGTATAAAATTGATTGTAGGTAGGTAAAGTTTGTGGTATAATAACTTATAATTGATAGAGCAAGGGTTGTAAACCACACTTGATAAATTAACCACTCTTGATAAATTAACTCTTCTTTGATAAGCAAGCAGATGAAAAAATCTGTTCTGATAGAAGAACTATTTATCCAGATAACTAAATTGTTTGTACAGATACATTTGTTTGATGAAGTTTCCTGAAGGTAGCAAAATATTTATCGGTTTATAGCCTCATCTTTTCAGGTCAGAATTCTCTGGAGCAATTAGAAAATCCATTTGACCTAGGTATTTTCAGATATAAGGCCTGATAGTTATACCATAATAATTCAGATGATCTGAGTCTCATGCTTTAAAGTAGATAGTAGAATATCAAATTTGACCATATGATAC
Organism: Macaca fascicularis; assembly: GCF_037993035.2. Taxonomy (NCBI): domain Eukaryota; kingdom Metazoa; phylum Chordata; class Mammalia; order Primates; family Cercopithecidae; genus Macaca; species Macaca fascicularis. The sequence continues at coordinate 14,831,178 of NC_088386.1, forward strand.
CTTAGGAGACATATATCTTGAATACAATGATAAGAAAGGTAAGAGAGGATTGGGGGAAGTTGTTGGGGTGATTCTATGGTGTTCATATAATCCTATGTGGATACAAAACATTAGAATTTTATATGTAACCCCTGAGACAGGTAACTTAGAAGCTGAGACACTTCTAGATAGTACCTCCTGTGTTTGAAATGCAGTCAGATACGTGGTAGGATTTTAGATTCTTTGATCAAAGGAATCATTGAAGGGCATGGGTGTAGGTGTGCTATGACTACTGGAGCAAAGTCAATACAGCATGTATACTCTACTAGAATTTATTCCAGAACAAGAACATGTCAAGTGTGATGTGTTTATAGCATAGATTGTGAAGGGCTTTTTTAACTAGAGAGAAAACTAGGAGTGGGGACAAATTGTGAAGTATCTGATAAAGATTCTTTTAGAGATCTAACTTAGATCTAAAAACAAATGCTTTTAAACCATTAGATATTTTAATTGAGAATGCAAGAGTTATGCTCCAGACCATCTTTGTCATGAAGTCATTTTTAGGTGTTTGGCTTAATTTCTTGTGTGTCTCTTCCACCCTTCAATACTGATGTTTTTCTTCTACCCACCTAGGTTCTCTGGTTGGAGCTCCATAAAATTAAACTGATCAAAGACAGATTAACAAGAGAAAAACAAAAGTTCATTAACATGTTCATCAAATACACATGTGGGAGTACACAGTAATGAATAACTGAAAGGCATGGTTAGAACTTGGGTTTATATAAAATCTTAAAATGATACATTTTTAGAGAAATTACAAGACAAAGGAAAAAGACTTTGTTTCTAGGGTAAAAACATGGTGGGAAGGCAAATGTATGGGGAAGCAATGGTAGATAAAAACTGGTGTAGAGGAAGGGTCACCCCCTAAGCTCTTAGAAAGTACTGACCTTTGTAACAAAATATCAACATGAGAAAAGTGAATAGAAGTTTATTAACATGTATATTTCATACATGTATTGGAGACACTCAGGGAGTGAACTGTACTCTGAAAGGTGGCTTCAAATCCATTATATATAGCATCTTCAATAAAGGATATAGTTAGTAAAGCTTGCTACTGTAAATTCTTCCAGTACCATCTCCAGGCAGATAAATGTCCAAAGTTGTCTTCAGTGGTTAATCTTTTGTTCCTTGGTAAAGAGGGGAGGTGAGATATCTTCTGTCTTTGCCAATATGTGTCTTGCTCTTTGGCAAATAGAGGAAAGGCTTAACTGTATCTGCTTAACTGTTTTCTGCTTAACAATCCGTCATCTTTTGGGAAGACATATTCTGGTCTCCCATACTGGTTAAAAGTTTATGTCAATTCCTCCGGTGCCAATTTAGGGCTGATAAGTTGTTGCTAGTGGTTAACTTCTATCTTTCCTTATAAGGAGGTGGGAGGATAACTTTACAAATTTATATTCTTCTTTTGGGCAAATAAGGGGAGGGCAGAAAGCGTTTCTTATATCTGCTTCTTCTCAGTTGAATTTAGGTCAAATAATCCTTCATTGCAAAATGGCATATTTTGGGTAGCATATTCTGCTACCTTTCATTAAGGTCAGAATATCAAGAATATTATTTCAAAGACAGAGCATAGGTCTATGGGAGCAAGAGCAGTCTTCTTAGCTCTGTACCTCCACATAGAGAGTTGCAATGATAATGAATTTTTTCCTGAGCATCCTTAAGGAACAACATTCCTGAATCACGTCTGCTTCATTATTATCCCTGGCAGAAGAGTTGGGGAAGTAGTTGCAGTACACTGTGTCACCAAACAAGAATCTTCTTTCCTCTGCGTATAGGGTAATGCCCCCCCCCCCAAGGAAGAAATATGAGGCTGTTATAGCTCCAGCTGCTTCCCCTGGCCTGACATTCTACTCATTGGCCTATGATGCTCCTAAAAAGACAGAAGACACAGTGTGGAGGTCAAATATTATTCATTGGCATCATGGTAAGCCATCTACCCAGCCTCCTGACTGGAAGTGGAAGTGGTAAACAATGATTCTCACTCACATATTGTTTTTATTTGCTCACAATTACCAGTCAAGTAAGGCATATGTCTCTCAACTCTTTGGAGAGAGATTACTTCATGATTCCCTTAAATAGAGATTTTCTGCCTTCATTCCCTGAGGAGGCTTGTTACTTCCTAGGAAGTGTTGCATCGTGCAGGCCCCAACGTGAACTTGTAGAGACCTGAGTCCCTATGGTTGGCGTCAGGGAGCAACAGGGAATTGAAATTTCTCAGCAGCTCAGTTTATAATAAAACCATTTTTCTTGACATTGATTGCTTGCTCTCCTGGAGACTTAAGTCATTTCTTCTGGTCATTCTGTTCTCCAAAGCATACGGGTTAAAGAGGTTATCACTGTGATCTTAAGAGGGATTGTTTCTGTGTTTAAAAAAATGTAGTGTGGCTGTTGGCATTCCAATCCCTCACCCATGACTTACTGTGAATTTCTTACATCAAAGAAGAAGCAAGACTTCTACAAGACACCTTTTCTTTTCCATGGTTCTTTAACCAAAACATAGCCTAGCACTGTCTATCTATTGTTTATCTAATATCTGCCTAGCACAACAGGATGAGTTAGGCTTTACCCTCTAGTAGCTTAAAATGTGGCTGAGGAAATAAATCATGTCGAGCAAATAATGACGCATGAAGTGAATGTGAAAGTAAAATTTATATTCGGTGTCCATAAGTAAAGTTTTATTGGAGCCAGGCATGCTCTTTTGGTCACTTATAGTCTATGGCTTCTTTCACACCCGAAAGGCCGGGTGGAAGGGCTGTGAAGGAAACAGCATGACCTGCATAACCTAAAATATTTACTATCTAATCTCCTATAAATTACATGAATGGTATCTCACTGTATTTAATACTTTAAACATTTTCAGTTCTGTAAATTATGTTATCATTATAAAACATCCATGAATTAGGAAAGCAGGTATTATTATCTTCACCTGATAGCCAAGGAAGCAGTTGCAACAGATCCCGAGTTAAATACTCAGTACAGCAACCATGCAAACACACACATCAGAATGCTGGTTTATTTCAGCTAAAAACTTAAACTGATACCCTTCTGTTTTGCAAGCTTCAAACTGGTGTGCAAAATCATCCTGTTCTCCTTTCTGTACCCAATCGCCAGCCTACCACCCGCAAAGGCTACCTCTCCATCTCACTCTGGGTAACAAATGAAAAATTTTGAGGACTACTGAGCACTACAAATTTCATAGCAGGGCTTCTCAGGAACTTGGGTCATTGTCACACATTGGTAAAATTCATGGGAGACAGTTGCCCTTAAATCAACATTTTCATCCGCCAGATGCTGTCAGGGATGGTGTAGGTTGTGAATCCTATCCTCAGAACCAGTTGTAGAGCTAAGAACAGTTTTAGTCTTTTTTTGAAATTATCTTTTTTTGGATATTTGATTTTGTTTCCTATTATTATACTTTTAAATCTCTATTTATGGATTAAAATAAAGGAAGCATAATGGATAAGAAAAGTTTCCCTTGGGTGCTGGAATGATACATATTTCACTTTAAGTATTCTGTATTTCCTACACTTTTCAATAATAAGTATGTTTATTTTAGAGAGTTTATTATATATGCAAACATACACATACAAGCATATATGCACATTTTATGGAACTCTTGACCAAACTTTAGACAGGGTCCTCAGAGCCGTCTTTTGACTAGGCCTCATCCTGGACCTTCCTAGCCCAGTTTTAGGAAGAATCCTGCTAAGTCAGTGTAGGGAGAATCCCCTCACCCTTGATATCTGTTCACCCTTGTTACGTTAAGCAAGAATCTCCCTCCTCTTGATGTCTCTTCTATGTCAATTTTCATCCACTAACTCCCACCAACTCTGCCTATTCATTATGAGTCTCCAGTGAGCCATGCTATATTCTGAGTTGAGCCCTTTTCCTCTCCCCTATTGCAATAGTCTTGACATATATTGCAACATTCTTTCTTCACCTGTTTATCTATACACAGTATTCAAAAAGATGCACATGCAAATATAACAAGTTCATTTCTTTGACTTTCCCAAAATATTCCATAAAACCAATCTTTGCCATCTTTGTCAACAAAGGCAACTATCCATGGCACACATCTATTAGGTCACAATCACGGAAGCCAATTATTGTGCATTACTAAAGCTGATGCTAGAAGACAATTGAGCCTTGATAAATCACACATCAGTTCATGAAGACTCAGACTTGGATTTGTAGGACAATGTTATCTTGGATCTGAACAAACTTGTGAAGTGTAGAACAGAGGGCATTTGTTCAGCAAAATCTGCAGTTTTGACACTCACATTTTTAGTGCTTGGTAAATGTCTTCCAACCTCAAATGTCCAAAAGTGAGAGTGGGGAGGCAAGTGTTGATTAGGCAGAGCCAGTGCAGGTCTATGTATGATCCTTACAAAGTTGAAAGAAGTGAACCATGGCCTAAGGCTGCCATTGATGGCACTTGTGAGAATCCCCCCATTCTTGCTGCACCCGAGTCACTGGACCTGTGCCAGTAAGGGATGATATATTACAAATACGTCAACGAAGTAAGAGAAGAGACATAAGACCACTTAAGGGGCATGAAGAAGCTTGTTCTGCTGCAGAACATCACAGGTCAGTTTAACTATAATGTCAGAAACCTCCACTGTTCTAAATAAATTATTTTATTGTAAAGACATCACAATACGAATGGCTCTTGCTAAAAGTCAGTTATCTTCTTAAATGGAAAAAAAAAATGAAATCATTCATTACAATTCAGGAAGCATTTGGAGTACCTGCTGTAGGTATAGTTTGTGCTAAGCTCTATGGGTGAGACTCAATAACAGACAATGTAGCTGTGAAGGTAGGCACATAAACCTGTGTCCTGAAGGATCGGCTTTTTAGTTTTTCTTTCACTTCATCACGGACTGATAGGAGGTATTTATATGTGGTTCATCAAGTGAGCTCTAAAACACCCAGGCTAGTCTATAAATGGTTTAATGAGAGTTGTTTACTAGTCACTTGTTTGGATGTCATGGCAAAGTCAAATTTCTATATAAACATTTTTAAATGGTCACTCTCAATTAGAGAACTCATCTCACTTCTAATTTCTGAATTAATCTCACTGTGGACTGTAAAGAACAGTTTGAGGCCAACACTGCACTTTGAGCAGCTCTTGGCTATTCCCCAAATTATTAACTCTGGTTGCACGTTAAACACATCTGGGAACTTTAAAAATTACCTACTCTTAGTCCCCACTTGAAACTCACTACCTCTTTGGGGAGTAAGCATGGCATCAGTATTTTCAGAGCATCAGAAAAGTAAGATTCTTGAAGCCTAAGAACTTCAAGGACATTCCACAATGCCTCTATTATTAGATACTTGCCTTTTCATGCTACACAGTTAATGTCACAAGCCAATGTAAGATACTGACTCATATAAGCTTTGTTAGAACATTACTCACACGTGAGTGAATTTCCCTGTGTTGCCCAAGCCAGGCATTAGTATTTAGACAATAGCTAGCTAGCAACTGGTTTAGATATCTATAAAAATATCCTTCAGTGTTCTTTAAAAATCTTTACTATCTTTTTGTTATTGATTTTAGGGTGAAAAAGCAATATAAAATGATTTAAGTAGAAAGAAAAAGATTATCTGTAATCCAACTATTTATACCCAAAAGATAGCCACAGCCAATATAGCAGTATAGTATTTTTCATATATATCCTCTTGCACAAAACATGCACATTTTAAAGTTACAATTGTGTATGTACAATACTACATCCTTTTACATGTGTCATTATGATGAAACTTTTATCATATTAATAAGTACACATCTTATGGTTAAATAATTATTTAACCAATCCTTTATTGTTAAAAACTTGGATTATGTCAATTTTCCCCATAGTAATGCAGGAATGATCATTCTATATTTGTAACAAATACTTCTTATAATCTTTACCTTTGTGGTTATCATTTATGTTAAATAATTTTAAAATTATGCTTACTAATTATATTAAACTGTATTATTTTAATATTAATAATTATCATTTGTATTACATTCTAACTGGTTTCCTCTACGATTCTCAAGTTTACGCTTTCTTCAGCAGAACAGGAATTCATATTTTCTAAATCCATGGCCATATTCTTACTTAAATATTTGTTGAGTCAAAAGTGGTATCTTATTTTAATGTGAAACTTTTTGAGTATTAGTATGGTTAAATATATTCATAGTGAAGATGATGATAATAATAATGACAATGATGATGGTGGTGATGATAGAATGATGCATTGGTCTGCTTGTAAGAGCTTTCTTCTTTTCGATTTACCTTATTCTTTCTCCTTAAGTCTGTGTGGAATCCGTGTACAAACCCTCTTCAGTACTTTTGTAGAAGTGTAGGGATATAAGCTTTTGTCAGACATTTTCAAGTTTTCATAATTTCAGTTGTTTGAGATTGTCCGAAGATAATTATAATAATAGATGTAGAAAATAAAAGGTGTGGACACTTGGAAACTGTTGTGCTGAACAGCCTAGGACATGAGAATAGCTTGTTTTACCCCATGAAATTAGAATGTATCTCAGTTGTTCAGTATTAGTATACCTAGGGAGAAATATGCTGTCTTTAGAAACATAAAATAGCATCACAATTAACTTCAGGGAATACTGTGAAATTGAAAGCCAAGAGGGTTACCAACACATCAGGGAGCTGTATGGGTTGTTGGAATGTTCAAGCTAACGAATCATAGTAAAAAATATAGCAGCAATGTGAAGTTTTGAAGTATTGCATATAATAAACATGACACAAAAAGCGTGTAAATAGAATCTCAGCATTGTAGGGCTGATCACTGGTTTGCTTCCATTGCACATCTGTGTTCCCCCATTTGTGTATCCTGGCTACGTGTAGCAGGATGGGCAAACAGCTCTTTACTTAAGAGGCAACAAACTGACAGGGTGGTGCTGCCTGCTGCCGTATCCTAGATGGCCTGGCCCAGTTCACAGTTGGGCAGTTTCCAAGGACCGACGTAGGTTTCTTGGGTTTGTTGTTTGGTGAGAGCTTTTGTGGTAACACTGGGCAGCATTTGACCTGACAGCTAACTAACTACTAAAAAAGAAAAAAAAAAGTGTGAGCCACTCCACAGGCACTGGACGAATACTCAGTGCTACTAGAACTATCTAACCTCAGGGATTTTGGTTTTGCTTTGTTAATGTAATTACTAATTGCCTTTTCTAAGCTGAATCCATTATATTCTGGCTGATTCACAAAAGAGAGTGCAGCTTTGGTTATTATTCATTAACTTAAAAAAAGGAAGAAAACACTAAAACTATTTGAAGATCTACAATGCAAAACAAAACAAACAATGAAAAGAACAGCAGCAATGAAGGCCGACAATTTTGGCTTTTACTTCCTATTCTACCATTGAAATAAACCCTTTATCCACCCTGGGATTTTGTATAAAGTGGGCTAGTTAACATTTAACGCAAGCCAGAGGCTATGGACCCTGTGCTAATTCCAAGTCTTCTGCTGCAGGTGAACAACAATCTCCTTAGCTTATTCAGAAAAGCTTTACAACTTTGTCCAACCCCATATTTCTATTCATCTCTCACTCTCCAACTATTTTCCCATTAATTTTTGATTCTTATCAAATATTTTCACATCTCCACAACTTTGTGGGTGTTATTCAGGTATTCAAGAATATTCTTTTCTCTGTGTCCTGGAAGATTGTGTTCTACCTTCAATATTCTGCTAAAAAAAAGATTTGATTCCCTTTCCTAACGAATCCTATCTCCTCTCCCTCCCCACACGATGCTTCTTCCTATGTTTCTTACATTATGTTTACCAATCTGTACTTAACAAACTATGCAATAATTGTTTACTTATTTTTTCAATACTAATATGTTTTAAGCTACAGCTCTGCACATAGCGTGGTACTAAGCAAGAGAGGAATTTTAGATATTCCCTTTGTCCTCAGATTACGTAGAATTGTTAAATTAGGTTTATCCTAAAGGTTTCTTCATACATAGTATATTTAATTTGATGTGTGGATGGACTGTAACCTACTCTTGTATGAAGTAGCCAAGTCTCAGCCAACCACAGTGACTGAATTTCAACCACAGATAGCCAACTGTTCAAACCAGGTTCAAATAAGGCAAACATCCAGCTATAACCAGTCTAGCTCTTTCTGTACCTCACTTTTATGTTCTGTATGTCACTTTCCTTCTTCTGTCCTTAGATGCTATCAGACCATGTGGCAGTCCAGGAGTCGCTCTGAATCTATTCTGGTTCTGGAGGCTACACAATCCACAAATCATTCTTTGCTGAATTAAACTGTTTAATTTCACTACAATTTTTCTTTTAACAGAATTTAATGAGCAAGAGAGAGTCACAAAACAAGGCGTAGTACACTATTTGTAAATAAAGGTATTGAAGTCTTCAACATAATCCCTGTAAACTCTAAAGTGGCTATATGAATACGCAGCCTTATATAGACATAATTCAGCACTGAAAAATGCTCCAAATATGCTTTTGTAACTATTTCAGTGTTTTCCATTAAGAATTGTTTTATGTGAAGTTAATGATATCACTAACAGCACTTGAAGTTATTTCTCCTTTGGAAAAAGAAAGGGCAAAATATTTCCAAGAATTCTTTTTTGGATTATTTAGAAAACGTCATGGTGATTTCATCACAGAACTTGTTCATGCACTAGAATTCTCCTATGAGAACTTGTAACACACCATTACAAAACAGAGTTTGAAGAAATTCATAATATCTGGTTGTTATTACTAAAGATCACACAATTAGAAATCTCTATGGGTTGAGATAATTTTTACTGTGATCATTTGAAATAGAACAAAGCAAATAAAAACACCCGTTTGAAGAAGATGACATATTTAACTAGTGAGCTCATTCAGTTTGCAGTAAGGTATTGTGGGTAACTTCAATCAACATATCTAAACACACATTAGAAGCACTATTTTCACCAGGCCCACACTCTGGAAGGCAGTTCAGGCCTGAAAACTTTTATATGAATATACTGAATCTCTTCAAAAGCTATTTGTGTAGGCTGTAGTTAGGTATAATTTTATTTCATTTTCTAAACTCTCACAGTTTTGTGCCTTTATCTTGAAATTTAGAAAACAAAATGTTTCTGCTTCCTAATTCCACATCCCTGTGGAAGAAGTTTCTATTGTTCCTGGCTCTATTTTTCTTAACATCTGGCTAAGATTCTGTTTTTCCCTTTTTAGCAACCCATAGAGGAAAAATGGAGTTGTCTGGTTTTGCTACTTGGAGGAGTGGCAGGGCTTTATTCTTAATAAATGTTGCAGGGGAACGTGGAGAGCTGGCCTGAGGTCAGAAGGCAAAGTTATGGACAAAACAGTCACCACATTAATCCCTACTTGTCTTCAGAATGTTATATATCATAAGGATCAAAATAATCAAATAAGAATAGAAATTGTCCTTCAGGCTAGAGGATAGGCATAGGGTGGGAGACAAGAAGGGAAATAAGTAGGATAAATTGCTGGAAATACTCAGACTTTTCATGGAAGTTGGTACCAGGTGCAAATTCACATCAATATCCCTTTGAAGTGGGTGCCGGTGTCACAATAGAGAGCATACAAAATGTTGTGGGGGTACTATGAGAAGAACTCACCAGGAGAGATTAAGAAAGGCTCCAGTGAGAAAATGACATTTCAGTTTCATCTTGAAGATTTATGATATAGGCAGTTGGGGAGAAGGTTTCAGACACAAAAGACACCAAAAATAAAGTCAGAAAGACAGGAAACAATGCATTTAGAAGAAAGTTGGAGCTATTTTCCAGATTCCTGAAAAGCAGTAGCTGTTGACTTGGGCATTCTGAAAAGCCTGGACCTAGAATTCACTCCAGAAATCTCTGGTACTCACAGTTTTCTCCTGCTGCCACTGCAAACTAGAGTAAGTGCCGAGTTGCTAAGAGTCATACTAGGGAGTCAGCAGACTGTGGCCCCTGAAGATTCACATCTTAATTTTGTTATAAAAAAGCTTTGCTTATAAGACTGAAATCACTTTGGCTTAAACCCGAGATTCTTTCCTCTTGCTCTTCTGCCTTTTTGTGGGAAACGTATCTATTGCATCTTTTAAATTGGATTCTCACCATTGTTTAGCAAACATTGCACTTTTTAAATAGACTCTTGTGAAGGGGATCATTATATGCCCTTACCAAAAATTGCCACTTTGGCATACAAAGTATTTTGAGCTGAAGACAATTCAGAAACAGCAAACATTGGAAGAAACTCTGTGTTCCGCTGTCCTGCCTAAAACCCCAGCATATATTTCCTTTCTGTAAGGAATGGAATAGCTTTTCTATCTTAAAGGAAATTATCATTTGTAAAGGTATGCTCCTGTCTTGCACTAGGAAGAGGAGAATTACTGTAGACTACGTAACAAGGCTTACTAAATAATCCTTATTTATCATATGATATGATTTGGCTCTGTGTCATCACCAAATCTCATGTCAAATTGTAATCCCCATTGTTAGAGTTGGCAGTGAGGTTTGGTGGAAGGTGATTGGATCATGGAGACAGTTTCTAATGGTATAGCACCATCCCCCTAAAGATCTTGTTTAACAGTGTGTAGCACATCCATGCTCTCTCTGTCTTCCTCCTGCTCTGGCCATGTCAAGATGTTCCTGCATCCTGTTTGCCTTCCGCCATGTTTGTAAGTTTCCTGAGGCCTCTCAGCCATACTTCCTGTACAACCTGCAGAACTGTGGACCAATTAAACCTCTTTTCTTAATGAATTATCTAGTCTCAGTTATTTCTTTATAGTAGTGCAAGAATGAACTAATATACCATACACATCTTGTCACCTGCTCACAATTTATCTGTCCCTCCTGAAGAAGCCCAAAGCCCCCTTTGTCTTTTCTCTTTTCTACACTTTACCATACTTTGTTAAAACTGTATAAAAGTCTTCAGATCTAACCAGTTTTGGGGGATTTTGACTTCATATCGGTGAGGTCCCCCATGTGCATATAAAATAAATACCTTCTCCAGTTAATCTGTCTTTCAATAGTTTCATTTGCAGCAGACACTGAATCTAAGCCAATAGAAGAAAGTTTATTATTATTATTATTTTTTCCCTCCTCTACAATTGCTTGCATTTATTGAACTGGTCATCCTAAGTCTTTTGCATATACCAGTCATATCTATCTCAACCACTATCTCCAATTCCCCTTTTGCTGAAGGTAACTCTGACTTTTACTACTATACTGAGATTGAAATTTTCATATATAGTACTTTACCCAAACTCATTTATTCCCTCATAAACAGAAATCAGGAGGCTCCTGCAGTAAGAGTGGCCTGAGGATCTGTGTGAGGGTGAAGATTGGGAAAATGAACTGTGGCAGGGTATGAAACAGTTCAACAGACTAGGTAACAGAAGTGGGTCAATATCCACAAGCTAGAGGATTGTCCAAATTGCAATGGTGTTTGGCTATAGATGTGACTCCTGGTGGAATAAGGGCAGAGAGGAACATGAGGAAGTATAGGAAAAGAAGGATTAGAGACATTTTAGCACAAGACTTGGCAGGGACAAGCACGGGCCCATTAAAGGGCCAAGGTCAATTGAACAGTCTCAGCTTTATGTTTTTCCCTCTACTCCTTAATTAACTTCTCTTTGCTTCCACATAACTTTCCCCATTCCTGAGTTGTATCTTTGCTCCAACACTTGTAAGTGATAAATGACAATTTCCACCTTTTCAATTAGCTTTGCTTTTTGACTTTCTGATTTACACTTCCAGGAAAGACACACATTCATTTCCTAATGGTTTACTCCTACTAGTTTCTTCTCTGTGGAGAGTTAGTATTAAGAAAATGGTTAAGAAGTAAGTTTTACAGGCCAGGCTTTTATCATTGGATCAAATCCTGATCCTGCCACTTTTGAACTGTGTAAACTGTGTAAACATCCAAAACCATTATTTTTTTACCTGTAAAATTGGAAAAATCAAATATCTACTTGAAGGAACTATTGTTAGCATGAAAGAACACCTGTTTAGCACTTGTCATATACTACCTGGAACATGGATATATTTTAGCAGCAGCAATAGCAGCACCACAGTTAGCACTCCTGTCTTTTAAGCCCTCACTTATTTGCTAATTAGTTGGTGTCTAGAATTCAGACTCTAGCTACTCCCACCTCCTCAAAATGCTTATGAGTATTGTGAGGAGTCATTTAATCCCTTTCAGTCAAAAGTTTTGCTTAGAGACACATACTCAGAAAAAAAAAAAAAAGAGAGAGAGAGAGAGAGGTAGTTTCATGTTGTTTTCAAATTGTCACCAAAAGGCTTAGAAGTTCAGTCTAGGTCCTGCTGCTCATCACCCAGAAAGCCAATCACTGAGACAACAAGTATTGTCAGGGAAGAAGGCTTTAATCTCATGCCACAGTCGAGGAGGTGGGAGATCAGTCTTGATTCCATCTCCCTGATCAACTAAAATTAAAGATTTATTTAGTGAGGGAGAAATATAACCATGTGTCGGAAAACAGGAATTAGGGGGAGGGGTAAGGAAGAAGAGTTGGTGCAGGAAGCAGGGGATTGGTTAGGCAATCATGATGATTGAGGAGTCTGGTATCTCATTGTTCAGATGCAGTGACCTGGTAAGTTTCAATTCTTTGATCCCATCTGGGAGTCCTGATAGTTAGTTTTGTGAGAAAGGAACTCAGAAAAGACAAATGTAAGTGTCTCAAGTTTCAAGACTCAGATGATTAGTTTATAAGTTTATTCAAAAGAAGCCATAAACATCAGTTCTACAGGACAATTACACAAGTTTCAAAATAAAGTCTATTTTCATGGGTTGACATTAAAGAAGTTCTTCAGCATGACACATAATTGCATCTTGATTGCTTTTTTTAAACCTTGCTAACCACCCTAATTAAATTCTGCATAGTTCTTCGTAAGTGTCTGAAAATGTTTTGTTCAACACATTGGCTGACGTCATTTCACTACCACCAACTACCTTCATTAATATGTGTTCATTAATTTTTACATATTATGCATTGAGTTTCTATTCTTCAGCTCTCATTTGAAGCCTCTCCTAATAATTATGGAAGGAAATGCCCTCTTCTCTTTGAACACCTATAGGGTTATAATTGGAACTGGGATGGAAGTGAGGCAAGTCAAATAGGAAGCAAAACAGAATCAAATTCACAGTTATTGTTATTTAAAAGCCCCAAATTAAAAAAAGGATAACCTAGGATAATGGCATTCACAAGGAGGGAGCCTCAGTAGAAAATAGAAGGGCTCAAGCATAGGTAAAAGATTTCAGTCATTTGGAATGGTGGGGAGTGGGAACTGGGGAGATTCAGAACCCCATCTCTCTGCCACTGGACTATAAACCAGCACAGGGACACATGCATGATGGAGGCCATGCAAGAGAAGAAACATAATACTAGAAGAAGGTACAAGGCAAAGTTTGTAATAACATATATGAGGTCTACCTATAACAGTTCCAAATTATATCCATTTTCTTGGTGAAAGTTTTAACAACATTACTTTTAGTTGAAAATGTATCTTGGGCTTAGCAACAACATTCATGATCCCCATATTCACATTAGTCATAAGTTAATAAGGCAAGAGATGAGTTACTGGCCTTGGCACAATTTCAGAGCAAGATTCATGATATTTAGCTCCCTGTTTTGTTTATCTTTTGGGTGATCTTTTTCCTTTTTTCACTCTACTGAAATTCTATCCTTAAAGGCACATTTTAAATACCTTTTCTGGCCACCTGAAATGGACTGTCCCATATCTGTACCTTGAAAACACAGCATGCACCATTTATATAATGCTTATTACATTATGTTGTTGTTCTCTTTCCATGTAGATACGATAGGTAATCTGCAGGTCAGTGGTCTGTGATAAATTCATTCCGATTCATGCAGGAAATAAGTGTGCCATGTTTCCAGAATGAACCTCCCACTCATACTGTAAGTACAAAACTGTAAGGATTCCATTGTCTAAATCATTTTATTTGATTCAAGAGGAGTTTTTTTCCTTAAGAAAAAAATATTGAAAACTACTAAGTGTCAGAGTCTGTTCAAGTTAGTAGAGTTGTCTCATGGGTAAAAATTAGAAAAAAAATAAATCACTAGTGTCATAGAGCTTATAGCCTTATGGAAGAGGATAGACAACACAAAGAAACAGAAAGATTGATAATCTTTCAAACTTACAATCTCAACAAATTGTCCTACTTAAAATTGTAATTCCTCATTAGCACCCCAATCTCCTTTAAGTTTTTTTAAGCATTTGTCAACAACTGACATATCTTTTATTTGTTGATTTGATTAATATATTTTTCCTGCAACTAGAATCTGTTTTATTTATTCCTAAAGCCAAGGAATATAGAATGATGTCTATTAGAGAGTGGGTCTTCAATAAATAGCTGCTGAATGAATCAGCAAATTTTACGTGTTAGAAGGTGATAAGTGATAGCAAACTTAGGAGAAAACAGTTGCTATCAGTGATACAGAGGTGGTAGTGGCAGGTTGTGATTTACAATTGGGTTATCAGGTAAGCCTCATTTGGAAAGTGACAGTTGCACAAAGACTTGAAAGAAGGAGTGAGCCATGCCTGGGAAAGGCAGAACTGGCCTGACATCCATGGAACAGCAGTGGTCCAGTGGGCCTGAAGCCCAGGGTGTAAGTGAGAGTAGTAAGAATGAGTGAGGAAGGGGAAAGGGCTGGGAATGCGGCAGAAAGTATAGTCCCTTATAAGGACTTGGGCTTTTATTCTGATTAAGAAGAAATCTTATGATCTATCTCAGTAGTTCAAAATTAAGGATGATTTTGTCTCCAAAGAAACATTTGGTAATGTCTGTAGATATCTTTGGTTGTCACAACTATGAGGAGGAGATGCTACTGGCACCTAGGGGTAGAGGTCGGGGATGCTGCTGAATACACATTTTATAATACACAGGACATGCCCACAACAGAGTATCATCTGGTCCAAGGTGTCAATATTGCAGGAGTTTAGAAATCCTGATTTAACTTTTCAAGGGATGATTCTGGCTGCTGTACTGAGAATAGGCACAGAGAGGGCAGGGGAAAACAGAGGGAGGCCCATCAGGAGCAAATGAAGTAATCTAGTGAGGGATGGTGCTAGCTCAGATTGCAGGAGTAGGAGTGGAGCTACTGAGAAAAGTGCTTGGATTATGGGTGTAGCACAAAGGTGGAGGCAATAAAACACACCGATGTCCTGCATTTGGGGTGTGAGAGAAAAGTAAAAGTCAAGAACAACCCTAAGATGTTTTATTTAATTTCTAGAAGTAAAGAATTGTCATCAATGGGTATGGGGCTGACTGGGGATGCAGTAGAATTTGGGGGATGTGGTAGAAATCAAATATTAAGTTGGTGACACGATTTCATCCGTGTCCCCACCCAAATTTCATGTTGAATTGTAATCCCCACCCAAATTTCATGTTGAATTGTGTTGGAGGAGCGGCCTGGTGGGAGGTGATTAGATCATGGGAGTGGTATCACATGGTTTAGTGCTGCTTGCTTAAAGGTGTGTAGTACCTCCCACTCCTTCCTCCTGCTCTCACCATGTAGATATGCTTGCTTCCCCTTTGCCTTCTACCATGATTGTAAGTTTCCTAAGGCCTCCCCAGCCTTGCTTCCTGTACAGTCTGTGGAACTGGGAATCAGTTAAGCCTCTTCTTATAAATGAGCCAGTCTCAGGTCATTTTTTATAGCAGTGTGAGAATGGACTAATACAGTTGGGGATGTGTTAAATATGAGATGCCTCTTACACATTGTTTGGGTTCAGAACACGATGCCCCAAAGTATGGTCCCCCGTGGCACGCTGAGCACTTCTGAGCTGAAAAGGACAGGAGGACCTCAGAAAAGCAACAGGGCCTATCTCTGACTTTCTCCTTTCTTCTGTTTCTAACCCCTATTGTTTCCCCAAAACAAGTTATAAAACCTAGAAAGTTCACTCTTTGGCCTACCTCCCGTGAAAGTAGATCATAAGACCCTCCTGTGACAAGTGTCCTTCCTTCTACCCAGAGGAAAGAAATGCTACACAGGGAGGCCAAAAAGAATCTGAACAGGCCTTGCCAAATATCTCCCAGTTTGTTACCATTAGGTCATACTCCATTTTTGTCCAGTTATATTTCTGCACACCTCTCCACTTCTTTCCTCAGACTTAGGATAAAAATACACACTGTTCCTTGGGTCTTTGAATCTTAATTTCTGAAGCCTCTCATGTCACATAAAACTTTGTTAAATAAATTTGTGATGCTTTTCTCTTGTTAATCTGTCTTTTCTTACGGGAGTGTCAGTCGTGGACCTCATGATGGGTGAGGAAAAGATCCTACTTTTTCTCCCCTAAAACAGCTAGGTGGAGCTATCAGATGTGTAGTTGTTTAGGTGGATCTGGAGTTAGGAAGAAATGTTTAGGTTTGAGTTACTTTTCTGCGAGTTAGCAGCATGTGGGTCTTATTTAAAGATGTTATCAAGGGTGTGAATGTGGAAAGTAAAGACAAGAGAATCAAGAATGGAACCCTAAGGTATGCTAATATGAAAAGGTTACAGAAAATTAGGGAAGGGATTACAGGAAAGTCTGAAACAATATCATTTCCTCCACACATTCATAGAGCTCTGGGCCCACAAATACTTGGATTTTTATTTTTTTAATTTTCCTGCTATAGCTAGGTACTTAGGACTGTCACCAGTGCTCCTAGAATCCATCAGTTTTAAGAAAAAAAGGTCTTTCATCTCAACTTTCTAGCAGCTCTTTGTTTTACGATCTGCCACCTCTCTGCTTTCTAGCACCTGGTCATTGATGTTATTGCCTCCAGTGTCCACATTCTGCCCCCTTTCTCTTCTTCTATAGCAGCTACTGCTGATCCCATGTTTGCCAGCATTCTTTCTATCCAACTGATTTCATCTCTAATCAAACAACTAGAGTTCCTTACTGATTTGGTCTTTTATATACATATATGTGTATGTGTGGTTGTGTGTGTGTGTGTACGCATGTGTTTAGTATAAGTACCTTAGGAGATTTCAGTATGTGTAGTTACAATCCCTACTCTCAATTCCGGCATCATGCTAAGCCGTATCTTGTCCCTGGGCTTTTGAACCTGCTATTTCCAATTCCTAGCACACTCTTTTCTTTTTCCTTAGACTAGGGAGTTTCGCTTTATTTCTGAAATATCCGTTAAGAGGCCAGAGAACTTTCCCCCAAGCTTTCAAGTTTGGTTTTGGTGACCCTGTGTTTATTTTTACATTAGTAGTCATCACACCATATTGCAATTTTTTTTTTTTCACATGTCAGCAACCTTGATTTAAACACTAGCTCCTTGAAGGTAATGTCTCTGTCCTGTTCACTATCATATCTCTACTATATAACACAGGGTTATAATATATAATCTTATATAACATTTTTATAATTTATGTTGTATAATTAAACTCTAGTAAGTTAATTTATATGTTTTGTACTTTTAATTAGTTTGAGGGTAATTCAGGATGAAATCGCATGACTTTATTTGCCTCAGCACCCAGTACATTGCATGGTATAGAATCAAAAGTATGTAAATAATTGTCGATTGATGTAATTGAGTTCATACTATGAATTTCTCTATTCATTTGAATTTCTTTCTTTTTTTTTTTTTTATTATACTTTAAGTTCTAGGGTACATGTGCACAACGTGCAGGTTTGTTTCACCTACAATATTCTTGCTGAAAGGAAGTCATGTCCTGCCCTGAATATTCCCTTGGGTCATCAGTTCTGAATGATACAAAATGTAAATTAAATCAAATCTTTTTCTTCTTTTGCTGTCAGTAGAGAGACTCAAATGGGAAAGGTGAGAGGAACAGAGAGAAATGATCAGATTAGCAGCTTTGAAACTGTACAGAGTTGTGGTATTTTGGCAGCCAAATATGAATATTAGAGTGTTGTATAAAGGTCAGGCAATGTAAAAATGCTTCAGGCAAAGTAGAAATGTTACTATAGTAAACAATGGACTAACAACATTTGTGAAACTCTGTAAGTTAACCTCTGTGCGGCTTTGACTTTGAAACAGGTCGATTGTCAATGCGCATAAATATTCCTTTCTCTTTTTCAAAGGTTAATCAGCTTTTATCTTAAAAAGAAACAGATAAAAATCAATCAAGCTATGGAAAATACAAAAAGAGAAGTAAGGCTGTAAAATTAATGAAATGCATGATCTTACCTAACTGGAAATGTGAATCTTAATACTCTTTTGGCGGATCAAGCTGACCAACTTATTTATGAGTTCGCAAACATCGCACTTCCATGCTTTTGTATCAGCTGCCATCTTTGCTGACAATGTCCTCCACAGTTCCCAAGAGCAACAATGTATATAGCTCTCTCCTACTCATTTTTCAGTGTTTAATTCTTTGATAATTCCCTTCTAAACCCATACCCACACCTACACACACCCCCCACACACACCTTAATTTGATTTCGATCCCTCTTCTGTAGGATTCTATAGCATCATATTCATAATATTTTATAGAGCTGAATCTACTCTCTTAAACTTGTTAGTTTCCTTGTCTAAGTTTCCTAATAAGCTGTGATTAATTGCAAATCATGAAACCATGTTTTTCTCAGTGCTATATTTCCCTGTGCCTAGCATCCTAGAACAAAATAGATGCTCACTAAATGTTGAGTGATTCTAGCCAAGAATAAATGAATCTGCCTATGAAGCCATGGAAATCAAAGTTGAAGATATTTGCTATGGTGGCCTTTTCATTTGAGAATTTCATTATGTAAAAGTCAACCTTAATTAATTTAAAAACTCTTTGAATAAAATTGCTTGGCAGTGATTTCAAAATGTATTTGTTTTCCTTCTCAGTGAGATACCTTTAGGAATTTGTCTTTAAGATGACACTAACCCTTCAGTTTTGAATAGGCTACAGAATGGCTTTGAAGTCTTAAGACCTATCTGGGCTCTTCTATAGAGCTTGTTGGTATTTAGAGGATTTCTGTTTCTCTGGTTTAATATCTTTTTAAATCTATGACTTGTGTGATTAACCAAATCCAAAATAACATTACACGCTAAACAAGAAAAGGAAAAGGGCTAGAAACCTTTCCCTTTGTTGATGCCTTTCTTTTTGTGTATTTCTGGTTTATCCTCTTGCAGCTTTGCCACATAGAGTAGTGTTTGTATCTGTGGTCTTCGAAAGACATTTGTGGACCTATCAGTTCATTATTGCTCCTAAAAGTTCAATACACAGACATTTATCCTATTGTAACTGAATTATTCTCTTCATTCTAAGAGAAAAGAAAATAAGGCTGCTTCAGCCACACTTAATGATTCATGTGAAACAGAATAGATGGTGATGTGTTCTTATGTAGGTTCCTGTGGGATGGGATCAGAGTATTTTTCTTCCATCTGACTATGCTGAGAAATAGTTGCCAGTTTACCTATGTTCTTGTCTGCTTTTGAAATGGAATATTAAAGACTTAAAAGCGGACATTGCAATATCTTAAAGTGAGTTTCTGAATTATAATAGTACCATAAAGGGAAGAGGCAGGATTCTCATAGGGAAAACCTGTAGGCTTCAGAGCCAAACAGACTTATATTCAAGCCCTTGTTCTTGCTATAGAACATAGTAACTGTAAGCTGGAGGAAATTAGTTAATTCTCCAAAGGTCAGATTATTCAACTGTAAGAGTGGAGGATGCTGAAATTTCGTTCATGAAAATCGTTGTTCACTGAAACAATTTAAAAATGCAGAGATGACTGCAGGGACAAAAATAAATGTCTATTTGTAGAGAGGATACTGTGTGTTCAAATGTAGAGAGGATACTATGTGAAATTTGCGTGGCATTAGATTACATACTTTTTTAATGTTTTATGTCTGCAAAATTTCACAACAGGCCCTAAACAACAGTAAGCCACAAATGACAGCTACTTTTTCTGCAATAAAAAATTCCCAAATGACTGTGGCATATGAATTATTAGCATTTAATGTTAATTATTTCTAAATTTCTTTTTTATCTCACTCTTGGATAGTTTAGTATAGACCTGGTAGGCAAGCCAGCTTTCGTTCAAAGCTAGGCTGTAGCATTGATGGCTATGTGACCTTGGACAAATGTCCTACATACTTTACAACCATGTTCTACAGCCTGGGCTCTTGTTCCAGATATACTTCTTTTTTACATTTTATTTTTATTTTTGTTTATTTATGTATTTATTTTTGATAACTGGTCTTGCTCTGTTGCCCAGGCTGGAGTGCAGTGGCATGACCATACAGGTCACGTTGACCTTGAACTGTTGGACTTGAGTGATCCTCTCACCTCAGACTCCCAAGTAGCTGTGACTAGAGGTGCATACAACCATGCTCTTCAGCTCTTTTTTTGTTTTTTTAGACAAACTTTTGCTCTTGTAGCCCACGCTGGAGTACAATGGCACTATCTCGGCTCACTGAAGCCTCTGCCTCCCAGATTCAAGGGATTCTTCTGCCTCAGCCTCCCGAGTAGCTGGGATTACAGGCACCTGCCACATTGTCCAGCTAATTTTTGTATGTTGAGTAGAGACAGGATTTCACCATGTTGACCAGGTTGGTCTTGAACTTCTGACCTCAGGTGATCCATCTGCCTCAGCCTCCCAAAGTGCTGGGATTACAGGCACGAGCCACCGCATCCAGCCCTCTCCACCTCTTAATTGCTTAATAAATTTAGGAAAGTTACTCCTTAAAATTCAAATGCAATAAAACTCAGTAATACCATGATCTGAGCTCACATTCGGGGGGATTGGACCAAGTTCTCTCTCTATCCCCTTCTACAGCAGGGATGGCCTAAAATTCCCATTTTCAGAGGTGGTTGGGAAAGAAAGTGACTAAATCTTAATATTCCTAAATAGGACCAGTAAAATGAGCACAAACTCACTTAAAGATTCCTAGAATGCTCCTTTTGCTGTACAGAAGCTTTTTAGTTTAACATAGAACCATTTGTCTACTTTTTCTTTTTGTTACCTGTCTTTTTGAGGTCTTAGCTATAAAGTCTTTGCCTAGGCCAATATCCTGGAGTGTTTCCACTCTGTTTTTCTCGAGTAGTTTTAGAGTTTCAGGTCTTTTGTTTAAGTCTTTAATCCATTTGTAGTTGATTTTTGTATATAGTGAGAGACAGAAGTTTCATTTCATTATTTTGCATATGAGTATCCAGTTTTCCCAGCACCATTTAATAAAGAGGGTGTCCTTTTCTCAACGTATGTTCTTGGGACCTTTGTTGAAAATCAGTGGGTTGTAAATATGTAGATTTATTTCTAGGTTCTCTATACTGTTCCATTGGTCTGTGTGTATATTTTTATATCAGTACCATGCTATTTCAGTTACTATATGTTTGTAAGATATTTTGAAGTCAGGTAGAGTGATAACTTCAAGTTTGTTCTTTTTTTTAGTATTTCAAAGAGATAAATATCTGCACCTTATTTTTATTGCATCACTATTCACAATAGCAAAGACATGGAATCAACCTAGTTGTCCATAAAAGGATGAGTAGATAAAGAAAATGTGGTATATATACAGAGAGAAATACTATTTAGCCATAAAAAAGAATTAAATTCTATTATTTGCAACAACATAGATAAAATTGGAGTTCATTATGTGAAGTGAATGAAATAAGCCAGACACAGAGAGACAAACAATATGCATATTCTCACTGATGTATGAAAGTTAAAAGAGTTAATCTCATGGAGTCAGAGATGAATGATGTGTATCAGAAGCTAGAAAGGGGTGTTTGCCATGGTGGGGTGATGAAGAGAGGTTGGTTAATGGGTAAAAACATACAGTTAGATAGAAAGAATAAGCCTAATATTTGACTGTAGAATAGGGTGACTATCATTAACAATATATTATATATTTCAAAATAGCTTAAAGAGAGGATGTGAAATGTTCCAAATATAGAAGTGATAAATACATGAGGTGATGGATATCCTAACTTGATCATCACATATTCTATATATGTAACAAAATATGGAATGCACCTTGTAAATATAAACAATTACTATGTATCAATAAAAAATTTTTTTTGAGATGGACTCTCACTCTGTCACCCAGGCTGGAGTGCAATGGCGTGGTCTCGGCTCTCTGCAATCTCTGCCTCCCAGGTTCAAGTGATTCTCATGCCTCAGTCTCCCAAGTAGCTGGGACTATAGGCTTACGATACCATGACTGGCTAATTTTTTTTTTTTTAAGTAGAGACGGAGTTTTGCCATGTTGGCCAGGCTGGTCTCGAAATCCTAACCTCAGATGATCCACCCGCCTCGGCCTCCCCAAGTGCTGGGATTACAGATGTGAGCCACTGCATCTGGGCAAAAATATTTTTTAAAATTCCTAGAATGATTTAAACTGTCCTAGGTATAATACATATGGATCTATCAGCCATGCACAGGTAGGTGGTGGCAAACTCTAGGCAGCACTCATAGAGGCTAGGATTGCCCTGGTCTAGTACCATCTCTCATTTTCACCACCACCGCAGACATCACCACATTAACCACGTGACTCACACTGGTGATTCCATTAAGCTGCTAATAACATGGCACATTTTTTTTTTTTTTTTTTTTTTTTTTTTTTTGAGACGGAGTCTCGCTCTGTCGCCCAGGCTGGAGTGCAGTGGCCGGATCTCAGCTCACTGCAAGCTCCGCCTCCCGGGTTTACACCATTCTCCTGCCTCAGTCTCCCGAGTAGCTGGGACTACAGGCGCCCGCCACCGCGCCTGGCTAGTTTTTTGTATTTTTTAGTAGAGACAGGGTGATGTTTATTTTTTGAACTCCACTTGCTGCAATACGGCGTAGTTGGTCTTGCTGTCATATACTAACACCTACCTCCAGAGATACTGTGAGGATTAAATAAGACAATCCACATAAAGCACTTAACATTGTAACTGGCACTCAGTAAATAAAAGTAAGTGGTGACTGGCTATTGTTAATTTAAACACAGATCTAAAAGTAAAAGGAAGCTGTATGTTTCAGTGATATTTTGTTACCTTTTCCCATAAAACAATACAGTATTTTTTATTCATACTCACATATAAAATAAAATAATCATATGTATAGATATGTATATATAGACATAAGCTATATCTATACCTATCAATATAGAATTATTTCAAAAGATAGGTGTATCAGGCTATAGAAATGTCAAGAAACAGTACAATTCAGTTAGAACTGCCTGTACCTCTCTGGGTGCAAACATATTCGGAAGCACTGGGCACAGCCATGAGACTGGAAGAAGACTCTCCAATGGGAACAGTCTTTTCCTGAATTAAATTGAAAAGACCTATTTGAAAAATAAGGCTCTTCTGGGAAAGCAAAAGCCATTATCCTGGTTAAATAGTTACATTTACTTGTGAGTGAAGGTTGACTATTGTGCAACATCAACATATTTTAAATTGTTATCCAGACATGTAAGTTCTGTGTCCTCCCATGGCAAAAATAAATAACTAAAAGACATGTTTGATCCCTTGTCTCTGAACTTTTATATTGTTCTCAGATTGAATAGAAAGACTGGAATCATAATCATAGATACTGCACAATTTCCTCTAATAAAAGAGCAGCAATATGCTAATGAGTCTGTGTAGAAACAGACAGAATGGCATATGCAATGGTAGGGATCAAACACAAAGATTTAAATAAGTTATGAGCCAACCACTGCTGGAATTTTGCTTGTAAGTAATCATTATTACCAGTTCACTTTCCTCCTCCTCCTCCTTCTTGCTCCCCTGCATCCCCTCCTCTCCCTCCTTCCCCTCTTCCTATTCCTCCTCTCCCTCTTCATCCTCTTCCTTCTTCTTTCTGACAACATGCTAGAAATCATTTGAAATATCTACTGAAATTGAGTGTGTTGAGGCAGAAATAATATGATAAAGGTTTATTAGAAGCCAAATGGGAGGATTGCCCAGAGAACAAACACCAAGAAAGTTTGGGAGTGTGCTGGAGTTTGGTACAAGTTGAAAGACTTTTATAGAAAAGTTTAGGAGAAAAGGTCGGAGGGTCGGTGGTCCCTGATGCCAGAGTTGTCCTTTTTGTTTGGAAGGTACAATATAGAAGCTACAATCATTGGCAACATACAGGCTAAAATATCTGTAATACAAAACCATCATAAACATTATGATTCAGAAATAAATCAGCATCCTTTTTAGTGTCAATAGGTTATGAATAAGTACATAAATAATTTCAGCAACTCATAAGATTCCTTTTTTTTTTTTTTTTTGAGACGAAGTTTTGCTCTTGTTACCCTGGCTAGCATGCAATGGCACCATTTGAACTCAACGCAACCTTTGCATCCTGGGTTCAAACAATTCTCCTGCTTCAGTCCCTTGAGTAGCTGGGATTACAGGCATGTACCATCATGCCCTGTTAATGTTGTATTTTTAGTAGAGATGGGGTTTCTCCATGTTGGTCAGGCTGGTCTCGCACCCCTGACCTCAGGTGATCCGCCCACCTCAGCCTCCCAAAGTGTTGGGATTACAGGTGTGAGACACTGTGCCTGGCCTATGATTCTTCACTCAGAAGAGGATGCCACCATGAATCACAAGACCTCCCCAAGATGGTTAATTTAGAAGCCTTTTTACATTTAAAGTAAACTGCTAAATGTGACCCGTATGTTATCAGAAAGCATGTTAAAACTGAGTGTTCAATAATCATCCATTAAGGAACACAGACCAGGCCATGAAGTCAGAAGTAAATGCTTATGGCATATCTTTTATTTTTTAAACTCTGCTAGTTCAGGTGCAAGTAAATGACTCTCTGGGCTGTTCTGACTCCATCCCTCCATTCTACCTCTGTTTCAAATTACAGTAAATAAATAACAAATGTTATTACGCTTTTGAAGAAATGCGTTAATATGCTAGCTGCTTTTCTACTGGTCCCCCTAACTGTTCATACCAAAGTCTTTATCCAAAATTCATCTGTAGCTGTCCACACATACAGAGCATGTACACGCACACACACACACACACCAGCACCCACATTGTTTTCACTGTTGTGATTATCCTAACATTTATTTTGTAAGCTTTGGAAAGGGTCAGTGAAGAAGCTTTTCATATCAATAAACCTACAGAAAGTATATATAAGTCGTAAGGTACCAATGAACTGCTTCCATAACTGTTTACTTACAAGTTTCCTTCCATTGTCCAGAAAGAAATATAGACAAAGCACGGTATGCTCTAATTAAAACAGAAATGTCAGTTAATATAGAGGAAGTAATATAATCTGTTTGGAATGTTACAATTTATTGCCACTAACATGATACTTTGGAACTTCCTAATACTAGTAAAGAATGGATGAAAGAAGGAATATTTGTCAGAAAGAGTGTGGGCTTTGGGTTCGTAGCTGTGTGGACTTGGCTAAGTTATTATTTACTCTGGGCCTCTGCTTTTAACTATAATATAAGAATAATGGTAACTACATGGTAGGACTGTTGGAGGGATTTGAGGTAATGCAAATAGTGTTACCTACGTGAAAGGAAACTCTAACTCTACTAGTTATGAGAAGAGTGGGAAAGCGTGTGGAGAGCCTACCAGGCTGCCTGACACAGAGCAGGTCTCCTGTGAGCATTAGAACTTCCAGCCCCCACAGCCTGGCAGACAAATTCACACACACACAATTTCAAAGAACTGTCTTCTCATAGCAACAATGCAAAGGATTTTTAATTATATTCACTGGATAAAAAAGTGAATCTCATTCATTTAGGAAAAATATTACAATTTTTTTTAAATACACATGATTTGTAAGGATTTTTCTATAAATAATATAATCTGAACCCTTTGCATTTAAAATGGACATATACTGTCAGAATCTTTTTTCTTTTTTAGCAGGAGATGGTTTAATGACCCAATAAAAATTTCTACAGTACTTTTCCAAATAACACCTTTAGGGTTAGAATAAAAATAGATTCCAAAATAGCTCCAAAGTTGTAATTTAGTATGATTAGTAGCTCAGCTTTTGTAGATAGATGAGAGACATTCATTGTTTGAGCTTTTGTAAAGCTTTTAGAAGTTCCTTGTTGAAGAAAAATCTTACTGAGCAGACTTAGAAGTACTTTTATTTGGAATCAATTACGTATTACTTCTTTGAAAATCTTAGGAAGTTCTTAAAAAAATTTTTGACTGTTACAATTGAAAGCTTTAAATTTATCAAGAAACAAACTGTTTGCTGTATAAGTATGTGAAATTACTCTACCAAAAGGAGAATTATGGAAGGAAAATTATAGTATTTGTTCAAAATACTTCTTCTTGTTCAGCATAGTCCCATCCCAGTGGAACAATTATTCTTGCTGCGCCATTGACATTGGGGTTGGCCATGTAACTCGTTTTGGTCTGACCTGTACGTGGATGTGGCCTGTTTCTCTCCTGAGCAGCAGCCTCAAGATGCATTATGTGCTTCTGTTCTCTTTTCCTCTGCTACAAGATGGGCAGAGGAGCTCCTCCTTCAGCCTTGTTCCCTGATTAAAGAGGACATCAAAGCTAGTTGCGGCTAATCCACAGCAGATTTGCAACATGCACAGTAATCATTAGTGAACAGCTTGTTGGGTTTTTATTAAAGGAATACACAGATATGAGGACCACAAGGAGCAGGAAAGAGTATTAGTAACTCTGCTGAAACTCTCCTCATGGCTCTTTCCAGTCACTCCTTCTCTCCAGAGAAAACACTTTTCTGAATTCTCTTTTCACACATTAATTTTTGCTGTAGGTAATTGTTTGGGTCTTTCTTCATTCAGTAATATCATTTTGATGTTTGTCCGTGTTGTTGTGGGTAGTAGTAAATTCACTATCATTGCTGTGTAATTCTGCATTGTATGAATATAGCATCATTTTATACCCATTCTACTTTTGTTGAAATTGGAGTTGCAGCAATTTGGAGCTAATACAACAGTGCCACTGTAACATCATTGTAGATATCCTTGGTTACACATATGTACACATTTCAACTAGGTACATCCTTAGGAATGGCCATGCTGAGTCCTCTGTTGTACATATGTTCTGCATTAATTGATGCTGTCATCAGGTTCCAAAGTAACTATACTAATGTATACCTCATAAAGCGAAGGATGAGAGCTTTTTCTGCTTCAAATTCTTGCCAATACTTATCTATTGGGATATAGTTTGGATATTTGTCATCACCGAAATCTCCAATGTTGAATTGTAATCTCCAGTGCTGGAGGTGGGGTCTGGTGGGAGGAGTTTGGATTAAGGGGGCAGATCCCTCATAGCTTGGTGCTGACTTTGTGATGATGAGTGAGTTCTCATGAGATCTGGTCATTTAAAAGTGTGTGGCACCTCCCACCTCCTCTTTTTCTCTTGTTCCATGTGACATGCCTGCTCCCTCTTCATCTTCTGCCATGATTGTAAGCTTCCCAAGGCCTCCCCAGAAGCTGAGAAATGTGAGTCCCATGCTTTTACAGCCTGCAGACCCATGAGCCAATTAAACCTTTTCTTTACCTTTATAAAAAACTCAGGTATTTTTTCTAGCAATGCAAGAATGACCTGACACATATTGTTTGTCACTTTACCACTGGAAGGATTATGTGGTGATATCTTATTGTGGCTGTTACTTGTTTGTCCTGGTGACTAATGAGTTTGCTCACATTTTAATATGCTGATTAGCCATTCGGTAACCTCCTTTGTGAAGTGTCTGTTCCAGTCTTTTCTTCATATTTTATTTGGATGTTCCATATTGCCTTTTCTTATTGATCTGTAAGAGCTCATTATTTATTATGGAGCTAACTTCTTTGTCCAAAATATGTGGTCCTCATGTCGTCCTTTGTGCTATAGCTTGCCTTGCCTTTCCATTCTCTTGATACCATTTCTTAATTGTAAGCAATCTAACTTAACATTATTTTCTTTTTTCTTTTTTTTTTTTTTTTTGAGACGGAGTCTCGCTCTGTTGCCCAGGCTGGAGTGCAGTGGCCGGACCTCAGTCACTGCAAGCTCCGCCTCCTAGGTTCACGCCATTCTCCTGCCTCAGCCTCCCAAGTAGCTGGGACTACAGGTACCCACCACCGCGCCCGGATAATTTTTTGTATTTTTAGCAGAGACGGGGTTTCACCGTGGTCTCGATCTCCTGACCTCATGATCTGCCCACCTTGGCCTCCCAAAGTGCTCGGATTACAGGCGTGAGCCACCACACCCAGCCTTAACATTATTTTCTTTATGATTATTGCTTATTGTGGATCTACTCCATGATCATGAAAACATCATTTTATACTATCTTCTAGAACTTTTATTATATTATCATTGACATTTAAACCTGCACTTCGTTTGTAATTGACTTTGTTAACGGCATGAACTGAGGTATCACTTTTCTCTTTTATTGAAATAATCACCTGATTTTCTCATTTATTTAGGGACAATGAAGAAAACGGAATTAATTTTCAAGTTCAAACTCACTTTCTAGTAATAAACTTTAGCTACAAAAGTTGTTATATGTTTTGTTTTTATATGTGTTATATTTTTTGTTCATTACTGGTATGATTTTATAATATTTTGTTTAGTGCTTTTATTCATATGTTCACTAGATACATTGTTTTGAAACTTTTTCCTTGTAATAACCTTGTGAGATCCTGATATTAAGACTATTTGGACTTAGAAAATGAGTTGAAAAATGTTTCCTCTTTTTTTCTTCTCTAGAGAAGTCAGTTTAGATTGATGCTGTTTCTTCAAATGCCTGGAAGGAAAGACTGACTCTGACAGTTTGGATCACATTTCTGTGCTTTTCCTCTGGGATACTGGTATCTCAAGCTCCAGCTCTCTTGGTAGCTCTATGATGCTTTCCAACAGATGTGCTTTGCATTTTACCTAGTATTTACCCTTTTTCTTAGTAGAAGACTGGTTTTCTATAAGCTAATCTGTTAAAACAAAAAGTTGCTCTATGCTACTTATTTAAAAATTTCCAGTAACATACAGTCTCTTCAAAAGATTAAAAATACTTTCACCTAGAGACAACTCACAAAAATCCAATTTTTTCAGATCATGTGCATGACCAGATCTACATGCCTGATTTCATTCCCATATCTAAGCTATACAATAAAGGTGTTAAGATAAAAGTGGAGAGATTGGTTGTGTGCAAAATCTAACAATGGAATCTAATAGTGGGATCTAACAGGTATTAGTAGCTAAATAGCATTGAAAAGAAATGTCTTGCAGTAAGCTGAGGGTGTTGACTGCAATTCCACAGTGCCCAATGCCCTCCACCAAATAAACAAAACCAAACTTTCATAAACTTTGACCAATGCCTTCAATAGGCAAAGAAATCAGTTCATCACATTGGATTGATAGTTCAAGGTTGCAATTTGGTACACTGGAAACAACCTCAAACGAGATAATATCTCCTTTGCTTATAGAGTCAAGAAATTCCTAGATTTAAATCCCACCTCTACTTTTTAAAATCTGTGTGACTTTCAAAATGCCACTTGGTTTCTGTGCACATTTCATTATGTATAAATAGGCTAGTCTCCTACAATCCATTCCCATGTAATTGCTGAAGTGATTTTAATATATCCTAGTCAAATCTCACTACTCTCTCTTTGTGAAAACTTCCAATGGGTTTCCATCACCTTTAGATTACAATACAATTTATTTTGCCAGTGAATGTCCTCCTTAAGCCAGTGAAATTTCTCCTTCATCCCAGCGCTCTTCTTCAGTAGTCTTCTGTGATTTCCACAGCCAGCATCTTTTCCTGTGCTGATCCTTCCGCTGGGATCATTACTCCCCCAGAATGTCACATGGGGGCTTCCAGCTTCTCATTCCTCAAATATACACTAAAGCAACCTCTCCTCAGAAGTGCCTTCCCTGACCATGGGATAAAAAGAAACTCCCCTTATAACTCCACTCTTGCATGATACTCTACTCTATTGTTTTTATAAAACTTCTTGCTCTTCAGAATCATCTTGTTTATTTATTTTTCTTTCTCCCTGTCTCCCTGAATATAAGCTCGCATGAGACATATAATTTTTCTGTCTCTTTTCTCAATTAAATGTCCAGTACCTAGAACAGTGTTATAGCACCAAGAAGATGGTTGATGAATGAATGAATGAGTGGATGAAGTATTGTAAAGATGAACTAAAATTAGGTGTGAAACGTGGTTAAATAGTAGGTGCTCAATTAATAATAATTTCCTTCTCCTTTCTTTCCAGTCTTATATCCTCTTCCCAAAAAGACTCCAAATCTGTACTTGCTGCCCCTATGTACAGAATACTAGCCACACCTCACGCTTTCCTTTTTAGTTGTATATAGGGGTCATGACATTTAGTCACCAACTTGTCAATTCAAAGATGGGTGTACCTCCCAGTCAACTGTGAAAATAAATAGGGCTGGGGAAGGGGAGCTCACTCAGCAATGGAGGGCACTCACACATAGCCTGCGAGTTACTTTTCGAGGGAGTTGGCACCAACCATGGCAGCCTCCAGCTGGTCTGTTGCCATTATTGTGTCATGGGTGCTGCCTTGTAGGAAATAGAAGGTGCAATGATTCTGGTTATTTATTCATAGAGGAATACAGGTGATCCTCTTGGAAATTTGGGACATTGATTTCACAGTTGATTGCGAAAATAAATAGTTTGGCATTTTTGTTATTTCAAAAGTATCTTACCTGGGTGCAACTAATGTTTTAATCTAAGTTCCAATGGCTTGATCACACCCACAGCTGGAGATCCCTAGTGAAAAAAACAAATATTGGCCTATTTCCAAGCATGCTGGGAAGGCGAGCTCACTCAGCGATGGAGGGCACTCACACATAGCCTGTGAGTTACTTTTCTAGGGAGCGGGCATCCACCAAGGCAGCCTCCAGCTGGTCTGTTGCCATTATTGTGTGATGGATGCTGCCCTGTAGGAAATAGAAGGTGCAATGAGTCTGGTTGTTTATTCATAGAGGAAGATGGATGATCCTTTTGGAAATTTGGGACATTCATGCACGTTAAGAATAATACAAAAATAATGAGACTGATAGTATGTGTGTGTGTGTGCACATGTATGTTTGTAGACTAGTGGGGAGTCACCAATGTTAATTAAGAAACGAGATGATGTCGAAAGTGGGTTGTTGAAAACAGCAGTAAGAGGTGGCAGTGCCTCGGAGGCAAGTTTGTGACCTGTATGTGCTTTTAGACAGACAGACCTAAGATCAACCACTTATTAGCAATGAAACTTTGGACATATTGTGATGAAATAAAAAAATAGCATATGCAAAGCACTCAGTACTATTTCAGGCATGTAGTGGACACTTTTTAGTGCAAGCTATTGTTATTAGAACCAGTTCTACCTTCGTTATAATTGTGCATAGAGAATTTCACAAATGGAGACATTTATGACAAAAAATATCCTTTGATTTTCCCTTCTAAAATTATTGGACATCCCATCTGCTTACTGCTAATAAGCCTACTTGCATTATCAGAGACCAGAACAGGTTTGGCAAGACTAAACAGTAGAATGTCAGTTTTCTATGATGAGCTATTTGTTTCCTGTGCTATTTACAGGCAACTGATCCGCTCTTAACTCATACATATAAGGGCACTAGGAGAATTAAATGGAGTTCAAATATAGATCAGAATCCTACTAGGCACTATTGATGCTTTGTCTTCATTGACATCTTCATTCATCCACATGTTAAAATCTTTATGTGGGAGGAACAGATAATTTCATTGTAACAAAAACACCTGATGATAATGTGTTATGGTTTTGAATAAATTAAGTTCTTTATGCCAGAAAATCATGCAGAATCTGTATGTGTGTTTCTATACCTATGTCTATATCTACTAGGTATTTGTATACATATATGCATATGCTTATGTATATATTTTACTTTATATGTCTGTGTGCTTGTATGTACCTGTACAGGTGGGTTTCAATGTATGCACATATAGGTGTGTCTCAGTGTGTGTGTGCATTCAAATAAATATGTTTATATGTATCTTGAAAATATCTCTAAAACGCAGTGAAGATTACTATCTTTCTGAGAGTCTTTATGATGTACAAAAAAGAGCCCAAGACTTGAGTAACGAGAATTGAAATTTGGGTTCTTCAACCTCTGTCTGTGATCCTTAGGTTTATCACATTATGCTTAACCACCTTTTTGACCCTCATATATAAATCTGAATCATAAGATTATTTGAAACTGAAATAAAGATGACCTGTCACAGCACCATGCCTGGTACATAGTAGATACTGAAAAATTATATGTTATATGTTTTTTCTTCCCTTCCTCACTTTTCTTCCTTTCTTTAGAAAACAGTTACTTCAATGCTACATGGTTTTATAAACATCTAAAATGTATATACAGTTGATTTTTAGCTTGGGCAGTGGAGGCCCCTCTTAAATATATTCTGGCAGATAAAATGCCATGATTTCTCTATTAATGCACGATCATGACTGGGAGAATGAAGAGGCTGTGGTAGTTATCTCCAGAGGACAATATAGTGTTCACAGGACTATCTTGAAAGACTAATGGACATCTGGAATACTAAGATGAGAATTAAAGTAGAATGAAAGGTGCCTTGCAATTTATTATAGAATTCAACTGTGTGTTCATCCAGGTTGCCAAAAAAAGCAGATACCGAAATGGAATTAAATAGTCAAGAAATGAATTAGAAAAAAACTGCTGGTGAAAGAAAATGGGAAGTGTGCTCGGAGAGTTGTGCAGTTCTGATGAAGGTTAACCAAGGCCACTGGGGTGAATGTTCCTGAGCCAAAACCATGAAAAGAATCCTATGCATCTTAGGAACAGAAAGAGCAAACAACCTTGGTACAAATGCAGCAATGGATTTCAAAGCACAGAAGCTGTCACCCAGCAATACAAGATCTGAAAAAAGCACTGTCATGTGACCACATAGGTAGGTAAGAAAGAAGGAAGGAATCTGCATTTACCATGATAGAATCTTTGATAGGCACAGCCAAACTTCTTAGCTCCTAACTCACTCCTCTAATTAATAATACAGTATCACTAAGTATATATGGTTTGTAGAATCTGTGTAACCATAAATTAATTAATGAAGTTGTTGAAAAATTAGAGGAGAATTAGAAATACAATGTATTGCAGCCATCAAGTGCAGTAGGATTTGAAAGGATACAGTTTAGTGTGGTGGATAAAAGCAGGAGTTTTCAGAGTTACAGGAAATAGGTTTGAAGCTTAGCTCTACTATTTGGCTGTGTAACCTTGAAACAGTGACGACGTGCCTAAGTTTCTAAATCTTTATAGTTTGGACATCATGATACCTAGTTCAATGGGACTTTTAAAGAGTTAAATTAGGCTTTTTAATAATCACCATAACGACTGGCAAGAGATGGCATCTCATTGTGGTTTTGATTTACATTTCTCTAATGATCAGTAGTGTCAAGTTTTCTTTTCATATGTTCGTTGGCCGCATGAATGTCTTCTTTTGAGAAGTGTTCATGTCCTTTGCCTACTTTTTAATGGGTTGTTTTTTTTTCTGGTAAATTTGTTTACATTCCTCATAGACTCTGGATATTAGACCTTTGTCAGATGGATAGATTACAAAAATTTTCTCCCATTCTATAGGTTATCTGTTTGCTCTGATGATTGTTTCATTTGCTATGCAGAAGCTCTTTAGTTTAATTAGATCCTATTTGTCAATTTTTGCTTTTGTTCCTATTGCCTTTGGTGTTTTCATCATGAAATCTTTGCCCTTGCCTATTTCCTGAATGGTATTGCCTAGGTTTTCTTCTAGAGTTCTTATAGTTTTAGGTTTCACATTTAAGTCTTTAATCCATCTTGAGTTAATTTTTGTATAAGATGTAAGAAAGGGGTCCAGTTTCAATTTTCTGCATATGGCCAGTCAGTTCTTCTA
This sequence comes from Macaca fascicularis, assembly GCF_037993035.2. Classification (NCBI taxonomy): domain Eukaryota; kingdom Metazoa; phylum Chordata; class Mammalia; order Primates; family Cercopithecidae; genus Macaca; species Macaca fascicularis. Next base: position 14,864,956 of record NC_088386.1, read on the forward strand.
GCGCCATTTATTACATAGGGAATCCTCTTCCAATTATTTGTTTTTGTCAGGTTTGCCAAAGATCAGATGGTTTTAGGTGTGCAGTCTTATCTCTGAGTTCCCTGATCTGTTCCATTGGTCTTTGTGTCTGTTATCATACCTGTACCATTCTGTTTTGGTTACTGTCACAGATTCTGGCTATTGGTGGGATGGTAAATTAGTTCAACCATTGTGGAAGACAGTGTGGTGATTCCTCAAAGATCTAGAAACAGAAATAACATTTGACCCAACAATCTCATTACTGGGTATATACCCAAAAGTATATACCTAGTAATCATGCGTATGTTCATTGCAGCGCTATTCACGATAGCAAAAACATGGAATCAGCCCAAATGCCCATCAGTGATAGACTGCATAAAGTAAATGTGGTACATAAACAGCATGGAATACTATGCAGGCATAAAAAGAATGAGATCATGACTTTTGCAGTGACATGGATGGAGCTGGAAGCGGTTTTCCTCAGCAACCTAATGCAGAAACAGAAAAACAAACACCACATGTTCTCACTATAAGTGGAAGCTGAACAATGAGAACACATGGACTCACTGGGGGAACAACACACACTGGGGCCTGTTGGGAGGTGGCGGGAGGAAGACCATGAGGAAGAATAGCTAATGGATGCTGGGCTTAATATCTAGGTGATGGGTTGATATCTGCAGAAAACCCCCAGGGCCCACGTTTACCTATGCACCAGACCTGCACATCCTGCACTTGTACCCCAGAACTTAAAATTTGAAGAGGAAAAAAGGGTTAAATTAGGCCTAAACACCAGGAAATTAGCATTTATTGATGGTTTAGTATATTTTAGACACTGTTCCATGCACTTTATAGTAGTTTATCAAATTATATTAGAAAACATAAAATAGGATGCATTATTGTTCTTAACATGTTTTTCTTTTTAATTTTAATGAATGTAACAGATGAGAGCACTGAGAAAGGTTGAGCACCTAAGTGATTCTCGTTTTTGCAAGTGTCAGAATCAGAATTAAGTTCAGGTAGTCTCCCTGTTGTCTTTTTCTAACTACTACACTATATTCTCCTGCCTCTCAAATCCATCTGGATAGATAAAATGCCCTGATTTATACATTACTGCATGATCAAGACCCCAGGGCAGGATGAAGAGGATGTAATAGTTACCGCCCAAGGAGGAGCTAGTTTTAACAGCACAATGTATGTTTTCCCCAAGAATCTATTTGGAAACTTGAACTTGATCAATATAATGCTCTGCATCTTCTGTAACTCTGGAAATCAAGTACTAGGTTATAACAACCGTTATAACCATTATCAGATGCCCAAGAATTACTCTATTATGAGAGTATCTTCTAGAATTTACTTCAGAAAAGTCTGTTACCACCTTAATCTGATGTCTTTAGGATTAATATCCAACTGAGATATTTTAGGTTGCTCAGGGGCATAACGTAATTATTTGGGTGGCAGAGACCCCTTCAGAATTTTTTCAACATGTATCATGCAGGCAGTTTCCTACTCAGATGATTAACTCCTCTCTTGGACAAGTGGAAAATTGGAACCCTAAAATCTGAACTGAAATTTCAATGCTGACACAATAGAGAGAGACACGGTGAAGTAGGGTCTTCAACCCCAAACTGTAGAACTCAGGTCATTTCTCATGTCTTGAGACTTGTACATCACTGTGGTCCCACCTAAAGGTGAGAAGGGAGAGGTTAAGGGTGCAAGTAGTTTCTGACATTATGGACTGGTCTTGGGATGGAGACAGATTGTCAGTGACTATAATTAGTCCCAGGAGAGTGTCATGAGTGTGGGGGTGTGCCTGAGGGGTGAACAGTCCAGGTGTTCATCCACAAATCCTCTGGGGTTGACACCTGATGTTTATTGGTTGTACTTAGAGATAGCAGGTGTTTTGGCTGCTGTCCTTTTGCATCAGTGAGCAGTCATAGGTCACAGAGAGAGCAGAGTCACCTCTGAGCTCTCCCACTCCCAGGTGGTTTATTTGGAGAGTTATTTGTCTCATGAAGCTCCCTGGAGCCCAGGAGCTGTCAGTCTATTAAATCAAGGGAAAGAGAATTAGTAACACCTTCTTATTTTCAGGGTGTAATAACCTGCCCTATAAATCCACCCAAGTCCTGTTGTTAATCTTTAGTCTATGTGGGAAGCAACTGCTGTTATTGGTGCTGCATTGAGAATAGGCCACTTTATTACTTTGGAAGCCATAAAATACCTCTCTGGCTAGAAGGGAGGCTAATTCCTCTAGACCATTTGGGTAGATGCATTGATGCCCTCAGCCCTGTGACTAGTTTGGGATGCAGAATGTTGATCGAAAGGAGGAAGGTGTATTTCTAAATAATCAGGTTTGAAATGCGCCATGATAAAGAAAAGTACATCTTGGGAGTCTATAGAAGTAAGCTTAAGTGAGCAAGGCAGTCTTCCCTGAATGATCTCCACAAAGCCAGCGTTTTGCAGGACTTTCATAAAAACAATAAAAATTGTTCCAAGGTCAAAAAGTTTGTGGACATATATTGAGAAGGTTTAAACCAATTACTCTAAAATGTCTGGGTCTTACTGTGCATCTGTAGGAAATATGTAGTATGCAATGTTTACTAAATATATTTAATCGTGGAAAACCCCTTCACCTTGTGAGAAGGGCATCAAATAACATGTTTTGACCTGTGTGCTATTTAGATAACAGCTCAAGATATGTTCTTCTGTATTAATATAAATTATTAAAACTTTTGTACCTATTGTGGTAATTTGGGTCCTAAAGGAGGAGCTATCTGCAAAATTACTTTATATCAGATGTAATTTTTCAATAACTAAATCAGACCCCCTCCTACCTCTGATGTGCACATGGGTAAACCAAGTATTTACTTTGTGGAAGAGGGATGATTTTGCCCCAAGTCAAAAAACTGCTTAATTAGTCATAAGGCAAATGTCCACCAATTGATCTGCATAAGTATTGCGTGTTCTCCTGTTACTGGGATTTATTTTTCCATATTATACCAGGCATTTGGAGTCACATCTCAGTCATCTTTCAGTAAGTGACTTTTCTGGATATACAACAGAATGCCTTTCATGGTGAGAAAGGAAGAGGAAGGCAGGGAAAGGAAGAGAGCCTGGCCATCTGGATATGTTGGTCTATGTGATTACTCATAAGACGACTCAAATAAGCAGATGCCATGGATGGTAATTAAACCTTTCTTCTGTTCTCACTGGAATGTAAAAACAGTGTTTCTATGGATGACAAAGGATCCTTGTCATATATTCAAGGGTAATCACAAAAGGGATACATAATAACCCTGTTAATCATCAGAGAACCAGAACATCTTTGGCAGCAGCACTTTCTCAAGGTGATCACGATTTCTTTACCCCCAGCACCAACTCTTATGAAACACTTGTCAGACCTGAGTCTGTGAATCCCCTCGCTGGCTGTCCCAGGCTTTCAGCAATTAGCTAGCATGTGCCTTTGGTCTGAAGATTTTTTTTTTGTCTCTTCAGATGGCTCCATGGTCTAAAAGATAGTGTTATATCTACCCTCAAAGGATGCTCAGTCTGTGGTCGTAAAGCTTTGTGAAACTGCAGAAACTGTCTTTGCTGGAAAGAATAGTGTTCTCTGCCTGAAGGGATAATATTGGAAAGTTGATAGCGTCCTTATGGCCTTACAGTCTTCACTGCTTTGTTTCTTTCTCATTTCCCAAGAAAGACAGATCACAAGAGAAAAGTCTGTTGCCTGGGACACATGTTGATGACACATGTTCAGATCACTCTCCACACAGCCTTCTCTATTTAACCAGGGCACCACCAGCAACCACAGCCGGAGCCCCACAATGACTGGCTCCAGGTGGGATTTTAGATCAAGGGAAAAGAGATACCACAGTAACAAGAGGTTGGGGACTACTGAACCACCGCCTGTCGTCTTTCCCAGACCCTCCTAATTTTTAGGCCCCATTTTAAAAAATATATTTTCTGAGTGGTCTCTCAACGGAGTTTATATAGGAATAATTCAACAGTTATTTCTTCATGACCTACTAGGTCCTGAAGATACAGAAGTGAACAAAACAAAACAACCCCCATCCCCATCCCCATCCCTGGTCTCCAGGAATAGGTACAGGTAGTTGCTTCATAAATGTCATCACATAACATGTATTGAGTCTTTACAGTTAATCAGATATTGTGATTGTGTTTTACACCTGTTCATAAATGTCATGCCCACCCTGTGAGCTGGTTTGCAGATGAGAGATTAAGGAAATTTAGAAACAAATTCCCCGTGATAATACAGCTAGTAAGTAGGAGAACCTGGATTTGACTCCAGGAAATTTGACTCTAGAGCTCAACCCCACCCCACCCCAACTAATATACTTGTTCCTGACTCACACTGAGTCTCCCACCACTACCACCAGACCTGTTATAGAGACGGCATCATACAGATGTGTCTGATGTTCCACCATTATGGCTTTATTTTCTGAATATGTCTTCCCCTATGTGTGCTGTACATTGTATTTGGAATGATCCTGTGAGAACATGCATTCCCCTTGGGATTTCTTTAAAAAATAAAAATAAATAAAAATGGCTCCTGTGGCCAGGCGCGATGGCTCACACCTGTAATCCCAGCACATTGGGAGGCTGAGGCGGGCAGATCACTCGAGATAAGGAGTTTGAGACCAGTCTGGCCAACATGGTGAAACCCTGTATCTATTAAAAGTACAAAAATTGACCAGGCGTGGTGGCACATGCCTGTAATCCCAGCTACTTGGTAGGCTGAGGCAGGAGAATTGCTTGAACCCGGGAGGTGGAGGTCGCAGTGAGCTGAGACTGTGCCATTGCCCTCCAGCCTGAGAAACAAGAGCGAAACTCCGTGTCAAAAAAGAAAAAAAAAAGAAAAAAGGCTCCTTTGGAGATCCTATAAGTGATAGTAATTCTAATCATAGTAAATATGCCTGATTTTAGTTCACACGTCACCATATCAAGTAGTATATCAGTTTACTAGGACTGCCATATAACAAAACACCACCAACTGGGTCGCTTAAACAACTGAAATGTATCGTCTCACAGGTATAGAGGCTGGAAATCCAAGAGCAAGGATTAGGCAGGACGAGTTTCTCCTGAGGCCTCTCTTCTTGGCTTGCAGATGGCCACTGTTTCACTGTGTCCCCACTTGGTCTTCTCTCCATGCGTGCATATCCCTCATGCTTCTTTGTGGTTAGACTCTGTATTTCAAATTCCCTCTTCTTACCAGGAGACCAGTCAGATTAGATTCGGGCCCATCTTAATGAACTCATTTTAACTTAATCACCTTCCGAAAGATCCTGTCTCCAAATGCAGTCACATTCTGAGGCACTGGGGTTAGGACTTCAGCTCAGAGCAAGTAGTGTGCAAGTTACTTAATGTTTAATTCCCATTTTCAAAAGCACAAAATGGAGGTAGCCACAACATTTACATTTTGGGTTCATTTCATGTAATAATGTAAGTTATGAGGCTTAAATAAGGTCATTCTGTCTCTGGCTGAAGTGTTGAATGAAAAGACTGTATGCTTTTTGCCGCTTTTGTTTGAAGAGCTGCTTTGTTCTTATCTATCGGGTTTCAGCCCAGATAATCACCCTGATAATTTCTTCAGAGCACTTTCACAACCAGAACTTATTATTTTTATTTACTTGTATATTATCTCTGTCATGCCACTGGAATTTAAGCTCTATCACAGAAGGAACTGTATCTGTTCAACTCACTGTCCTACCAAACATCCTAAAATGGAGCAAGACATATGTACAGGGTGCACAACAAATATTTGTGAGATGAATGCATGCAAAATATATTTTTAATCTAATTACATTTAGCTTTTCTTTTTTTTTTTTTTCCCCAATGGGACTTTCATCGACCTATTTAAGGCCTTTTTCTTTTGCTCATTCTACTACTCCAGCTGACTGATTTTCCTGTTTCTGAGCAGCAGTTGGATCCTTTCCCATTTGGACTGCTACTTTGGTGGTGAAATTTCTGCCCTAAGGGGACCTCTTCATCACAGCCTCAGGTAGGAAGTACACAGCTCTCCTGCTAATCAGCACCAACCTAGGGGTTTCATCCCCATCCACTCCCAGCTTCTTCCTTATTCCTATCTGCCTATTTTGTTTAAAGTTGAATATGTTTCAAACAATACTATTAACACATTGCACCATTTCCTCCCTTAACATGAAATAATTTATCAAGATTTTCAAACTTAATATAACGCTGAGGGCACACTTCAAAAGAGAGGAGACGGAGACTGGGTAGACGTGGACTGTGGGTGCATGAACGCAATGGAGGCGTATAGGCAAGAAGCATGAAAGCGTATTTTTACTTCTGGTTGCCTTCTGAGAACTGAAAATGTCCTCTTAGCTTTCTCATCCCCAGTTCTAAAGAGGTATTTTGGCATTGAATTTTTATATTGGCTCCCCTGTGGCCTCTGGCTCGGGAAGAACAACACTTCCTGCTCAATCACTCAAAGAGAAATCTTGGATCCTTCTGAGAAGTTTCCTTTCCCTTCTCTGCTTTAACCAGTTGGTCACCAGGTTGTCTCTTCTGTTCATCTCACTCTACAAATGTGGATTTGGATAAGGAATTCTCATTTGGATGACTACATGAGTGACAGGTCCCTACAAGCATCTGCCCTCTCACATCAATCTTTTACAAAGCCATAATAAATTCCACACTCAGATGGCATTCACAACCCTACAGGGACCTCTGCCTACTGCCTTCTCCATGTTCTCATTCTTCACATTATTTCATCAAAGTGTGGGTAACTTTTATGTTACCATGAGTAATGTTTCTTTAATTTTTAATTTTAGAATAACTTCAGACTTCCAGAATGTCGCAAAAATTGTACAGTTTTTGTATACTCCTTACCTAGTTGCCCCTATTTTTAACATCTTACATTATTACAGAACAATTATCACAACTAAGGAAACAAGACTATTACATTCCAGTTATATTTCTATTAACTAAGTTAAGTCCAAATTTATTTGGAAATTGCTAGTTTTTACCTAATGTCATTTGATCCTGTTCCAGGATCCCATCTAGAACACCATATTACATTCAGTTGTCATGTCTCCTCGGCCTCCTTTGGACAGTGGTAGTTTCTCAGGCATTTCTTGTTTTTAATGACCTTGACAGTTTTGAGTAGTGCTTATTTTCCAGAATGCCCCTCCACATGGATAGACTTAGGTTGTGGATTTGGGGGAGGAAAACCATAGAGGTCAAATGTCATTCTCATTGCATCATATCAAGGGCACACACTATCAATGTGGCTTAAAGTGATGTAAAACTGAATAATCTGGCTGAAACAGTGTTACCAGTTCTCTTCACTACAAAGTAACCCCACCTGCCTACCTTTCTAAACACTATTTTCTGAAAGAGCAGCCCACACTCAATGAGGGTAGGAAAGAGAATGTTAAGCCCCACATCTTGGAGAGGGAGAATCTACAAAAATTATTTGGAATCTTCTGTTTGTGTGCTATGTCTTCTACCTCCATTCATTTATTTCATTCATTCAACAATTTATATAATCATTAATAGATATTAATTTAAGGTGTTGGGTTATAACCCAGTGCTACATTATTTTGATTCTCAAATTGTGTCAGGTTGGACCACTGGGAACTCTTACAGGTTAGTCTCTTTGACCCTTTATTTCTGAGCACTTCTTTAACTTTCTGGCACTACAAGTTGCTCCATGAGGTTCTTGTATATTCTCATCTCTTCCCTAGAACCCAAAGAACTCTAGTTTTTTTTTTTTAATTAAAGAATGGCATCAGAAATCCAGATCTGGTCATGTATATGCTCTTACTACCTTCCATTGCTTCTAAACTCTCTCAGTGGACAGCTATGAAATATATGAACGTATACAAATCTGCATGTACACACACACACACACATATATATATATAATTATTTTCATATCCTTTTATATCTATATTAAATATCTAAGCATGAGTCCATACTATGTCACAGAGTCTAATCCTATACCTGATGATTCCTAGCCATTTTTCCCTTGCTTATCTGTAACTTCCATCTCCAGCAGAGAGAAATGTCACTCCCACCATCAACCATTCCTTTACTTATTTGTTCAGTCCCAGTATATTTGTAAAGCAGTTTCAGCATTTTTAACTCATACACCTGAGAGACATAACTTGATCTACTAGAGTATAGAGTTTGTGTGCACATCCATCATTGTCTCTTTAGCTTTCAGTTTCCAGTCAAAGAACTGTTCTCCAAAGTTACTTTTGTTGGAAACTTCTTTAGTGAAATTAAATTTGGGTTTTTACCATTTTTGTTATAGTGCATTTCATCCTGGGATTCCTTAACTCTTGGCTGATTTTTTGTTGTTGTGGCATATACTAAGGTTTCATTCTTTATGCCATAAAGTCCTATTGGTTTTGAAAAATGCATATTGTCTCATCACTGTAGTACCATGCACATTTTTTCTTCACCTTAAAAATCCTCTAAACTTCTCTAGTTGAATGCGATCTCCTTCCCAAACTTTACCAACTACTGATATGTTTCTATCTTGGTAACCTTGCCTTTTACAGAATGTTATATGAGTTGAATCATACAATATGTGGTCTTTTGGGTCTGCTTTCTTTCATTCATCCCTACTTTTGTATGAATTAATAAATAGTTTGTTTCTTTTTATCACTGAATAGAAATCCCACTGTATGGATAGACCACAGTCTACTCACCAATCGATATATTAGGAGATATCTCAGTTAGTTCTAGTTTTTGGTAATTATGACTAAAGCTGTTATAAATGTCTGTGTGCATGTTTTCAACTCAGTTTGATAAATAGCTAAGAGTGTAATTGAATCGTACAATAAGCCTATGTTTAACTACAGGCAGTCATTTGAAGCTTTCTTCAAATGCACTTTACTCTGAAATGCCTCTGGACTTACGCAAGTGCTTTTCTTTTGCCTGGAATGCTCCGCCCTCTTTCCTTTGTATTTGTCCACTTCTTTCTTGCAGACATCTTCTCAAGTGTCTCCTTCTCCTAAAAATCTTTCCCTCTTCTTCTTGGCCTAAATTAGAGACTGTTACGTGTACGTGTATCTCATTCATCACGTGCCATTCCAATTTTTCATATTCTTGTCTTCCTCTCTGACAAGTTTATGTACACTTTCAGGGCAAGTGTTGTACCTTTCATTTCTGTTACCTTAGTTTTTAGTACTGGCTTCAGTAGATAGTGGAAATTCATTAGCTTAGTGTTCAATCATAATTTTTTCCATTATACCATACCTAAGCTTCCTCTACATTCCAATTGAATTTTTCTGATATCATTGTATTTGTTATAGGTATAATGTATTTCATATTTATATTTTGCTCATAAGTTAACCCATAACTGTTAGTTATGGGTTATATATGGGTTATATAGTCAATTCTGACTCATCTCACTCTATATTTTATATGAGTGTCTATAAACATCTCAACTGTATAAATCAAAACAACACAACCATAGTTAATTTCTCTTTTGCTGTTTACATTTTCAGACGCCCAGAGTTGTTTTTTGTGACACTGAATGTTTTCCCTTTTTCTTAAAAGTACAGGAAACAGACATTTCTTGAGTTTTCTGCTAGAGAAAGGTCAGGAGACAGGTCTGACTCCATCAAAGTGCAGTGTCAGTTATTAGCTTTGTTATGTGTGTATGTGTGTGTGTATAAATTCACACACACACACAAAGAGGAGCTGGAAGTTAGGAAGGTCAGGAAGATGTACACCTGCACAACTGTTCAGCGGTGGGCAGCATCCTTACCTCTTTGAAAAGTATTTATGTGTCCTTTTAACGTTATTGGCAGTTACAGGAGGGCATCAAGAGGGAAGATAGGCCCTTGGTCATATTGTAAAATCAAAACTGAACAAAAAGGGAAGTAATAATATAATGTCTCTTTTCTTCCTAGGTGAGTGAAAGAAATTATTTTAAAAGCCTCAGGCAATCTTTCAGTTCAAGAGTTTTTTTTCATTTCTCTAAAGGTGCATATTCCGAAAGAAGCTAAGTCTCTCTTTTTGTATTATTTATACACAGAGATCATTTTTTGCTGAGATTGTAAGAAAATGATATTACTAAAGACTGCAGCTGGTCTTGATCTGACCTGGCTGATGTTGGTGCTGGTAGTGATTGCATTAGCTCCTTCCAGGCACTCTTGTCATAAAAAGAGAAAAAGCTAGAGGGAGGGATAAAGGAGGAGGACAGAAAAAAAAAAAAATCCCTGTAAATCTTGTTTTCCAGAAGCCATTAACCCCAGCCCCACACCAACTAATTCTCAGCATCACATACGCAAACATATTGGAGGAACTTAAGTCTTTGGGGGAAATAGAAAATATATTAATTCATGATAAATGTTGAGGACTTCTCTCAATACAATCATAGGAAAATTGCCCAAGTGAGAAAAAAATGTCAAAAGATGATCTCCCAATATTTAGAACAGGACCACTAGAGTGGGTGAAGTTTGTGGTCAGTGAAGCAATAGAGATACATCCGGTGGTAGGAGAGTGCAAGCTCCAGGAGAGTGCGCACCAACTTTGTTCACACACTGGATATGACTGAGGTATAAAACCTCTCTTACTTCATTTGCATCATCATCTCACTTGGAGAAGATACCTGCCTCCTAGAGCAGCTATAAGGAATTAATCAGTTATTCCATTTAAAACACTTGGACTAGTCAGGCACATGTCAGACTCAGTGCTAGCTGTTCTCATTCCTTCTCCAGCTTGTCCTTCTGATGGGGATGCCTCCAATTAGCAAACTGACAGCTTTGAGACTAAAGGGAGGTCCCGATTGTTCTGTGTTAATTGAATCTTCAGGCATTTGGTCCAGAGGCACCATAAAAAGGGGAAGGACTTTCTCTCAGTGCAGATCCAGAAAAGGAAATGACTTCGCTAAGCCCTGCCTGCAGAACTAAAAAGCAGCAGACAACACTTCCCTGCCTTTATTTAAAAAAAAATAATAATCGGGACCAAAAAACTCTGAAGCATCACAAAATGAAGTTGTTAAGAGTCCATAATCATTGTAGCTTGCTCATGTTTATTACTTTTATTTCCTGTTTCTCTGCCATGATGATCAGTGGACCTATAAACCAAATGACCTGTGTACTTAGCTTTAGTACAGAAGCTGGAGAGACTGTGTGCTACTCTGCAACCAAGCACGGTTTTGTGGAAATGGAAAGTTAGGGGATAGAAATGACAGTGGTAGTTCCTTAAGCGAAAAGTTACCAGTCTGCAAATCTTCACTCCATTCCTGAGAATGTAAGAGATGGCCTGGAGGCTTTGCCTTAAAAAGATCCTGGGGTTGGCTTCTTGACCTAAAGCATCCTTTTGCTCTTTGTTTTTAGGTGAGAGGGTAAAACACAGATTGTGAGGTACACATCATTTAGAGGCATCAGCATAAACAGAACCAGATGGTTATTTTCCTTCCTGCCCAGTTCTTCTTTTATCTTCTGATAAAAAAGAGTAAGTGAAAACTCCAGCATTCTATCAAAGATGAGTAAGCAGGGAGATTCAAGGGTTACCACATTTTGACACAAACTGTATTCCGTGTTGAAAAAATGAGCTGATTTGCATTGTGCAGAATCCAATCTCCCTAATCAATTATTGATGGCTGGTGGGAAGTGATAAATGGCCTGCCAGCCAGAAAATCACTCTGTTTCAGCTCGGCATGGAAACAGATGATAGGATTGTCAATATACACAATGATGAGACCTTTCCTCTTAGACTCAGAATTACTGAGTTTCACTCTAAAACTACAGGAGCTTTCAATTTTAGAATCTAGATGTGTTTATGAAGCAAAAACATTAAAAATTGCCAAACTAAAAAGAATATTATTTATTTCAAACAGTATCCGTATTTTCTAATTTCATAAATGCAAGCATTGATGGCACAATCAAAAGCACATCTAGGAGACAGAATAAAGTGGGCAAGAGTGAATTTTAGTTTTGATGATGCTAATTCCTTGTTATGACACCTTGGGTGAATTTAATTTCTCTATGCTTCAGTCTCCTCATTTGCAAGATGAAGATGATAATTTAATAAAATAAAGACCTTTGGCCAATCTTGCACAAAGTAAAACTAATAGATGTCCTAATCTATTGCCACTGGTAAGGCTTTACCTCTTGTCAGTGTAGCAATGACTCAGACACTCACCTGGCCTTAAGAAGTAGCTGGAACATTAGGGAAAAAGTGCAAATTTTAAAATTCCCAACTCTCAACCCAAATCTACTCAGGCAAAATGTATAGGGAGAAGACTGTAAGCTGTACTTTAGCTATGCCTCCAGGTAATTTTGATCCTTGATCAAGTTTGGATAAATGCCAATTTACAACAACTGGACATCCTGGCTTTGGCTTTCCTTCAGCTGAAATAATTATACTTAGAAAATTGAGTGCATATTTTCTGGTGCCTCTTACAGACTCTTTTTTCCTAGTGTTGTAATCCCTGAATCTGTGTGTACCCAGGTGTGCCAGGCACACAGCCCCCTCTTCATCAAGACAGCAGACATACTACTATGGCATTGTCTTCAGCAGCTCAGCATCCTCTCACTTCTAGTCCTGCATCTGGAGGGTTAAATACAGGACATGCATGAGGAATGGATTTGGAGGTTCAGGATCAGGGAGAACTGAAAAAGCCTCTAACGCCTTCTCTAACCCAGCTTCACAGTAGCAAATTCGTATTGCATTTTTATTCTCATTTGGCTTGCTTCTTCTCAAGGACCCAGGGTTGAGAGGGGTACATAAAGAAGTGTAAGTTTATATTAAAACTACACTAATAATTTTAAAACAACTACACATTTAGCGATCTTATCCTTTCATAAATACTGTCAACTACAGAAATTACAGGCATTCAACAGATTTGAATACTTAAATTACTGTTTGTTGCATGAATTCCTGACAATCCTGTAAGAATCTTTCTAAAAGTTACCTCCCAGAGAGAAGGAAGTTTGCATATATATAAAGCAGATTTAAAAGTATAAGATAAAATAATGCATTTATTCTAACTCTTTTTCTGGTAGAGAGTTTTTACTCTTACTTCTCTCACAGTCCAAATATTCTTTACATGAAAAAGTATTCCAGTATTCATGTAATACCCAGAATAAAACTTCTCAGTATAATTTATTTGAGTTCTACTTTTGTACTTTGACCTTCTTGTGGTTTTACGCTCTCTCACTGTTCTTTCTACTTTCATAAACAGGTTGTAGGAATTGAGTCAGAGCATGATTGGGCATTGAACCTTTCCCTCACTTTACTGGGCTGGTGGTATCTGCAAAGATAAAATTCTATCTCCAAGTGATTGGCATTCAGGAGACATCATTCACCGTTCCTAAAGTTCCTCCCTTTCTGTGTAATATGGGAAGGTGGAATATTGTGGATATCATAGAGAAAAATGTTTAGGAAGACAGATTGCATTGAAAATGGATTCAATTCTATGATTTTCCATGGTTTTAAAGGCCAAAGGGTTAATACCAATAACCTTGCGGTTATAGACAGCAACTCATGCTTTAGAAACCATTGAAGTAAAGTGATAGGACAAAAAGCATAAATTAAAAATTATTTTGATGTTTTTATCCAAAATAACAACATAAAGAGAAATGTGGGTATTATAACTAGCAAGAGAGAGAGATTTGCATATTCATACAAACTTTAGAATGTTAAATTATAACATGAGGATAATGATACAAGGATTATAACATGAGATTATCTCTTTTATAAAAATATTGATGCATTCTTTGTCCATTTTTTAAAAATATTGGCTTAAACCATATAATTCCAGAAGGTATACTTAACTCTGATTTTCTCTAAAATTAACACATTGTTAGCTGAAATCACAAAACTTTATAAAACATTATAAAACAACATAAATATAATAAAGTCTCTCATTTGTGTATTTTTCTCAGTTAATACAACGTGAACATGATGCGGACTCAAAAACAAAAAATAAAGTAACAAGTATTAAAGACAAAGTCACTTAGTTGGATCTAAGTTATAATAAAATAGCAAGTCAAAAGAGCTTGCAGTTTAGGTGTGGTGCATTCTGCCTGTAATCCCAGCACTTTGGGAGGCCAAGATGGAAGGATTGCTTAAGACCAGTTTGGGCAATATATTAAGGCCTTGTCTCTCCAAAAAAAAACTTTACAAATTAGCCAGGTGTGGTGGCACATGTGTGTGATGTCAGCTACCCAGAGGCTGAGGTGAGAGGATCGCTTGAGCCCAGAAGTTTGAGACTGCAGTAAACCTTGTTTTATGCCAGTACACGCTAGCTTTGGCAACAGAGTGAGACCCTGTCTCAAAATAATAATAATAATAAATTAGGGAGCTTGAATTGTCAGAGTTGGCCGTACGTGCAAAGGGAAATCACCCACACATACAATGGGATAATGGGAGGAGAGATACAAAATCCAATAATCCTGAAGATTCCTTAGACTAATCCGAAACGGTGTTGAATTCTCAAGAATGGATTTAGGTTAAATCACTAAAATCTGTTAAAATGCGTGTGTTTCAAGGAAAGGAGAACACATTAGGTCAGGATTGTTCATTGATTTGTTTCAAATACGATGACGAACAGTTTTTATCTTTAACAGAGATCAAATAGAGATAAATCAAGTGCATTTTTTAGGCAAACTTTGGAGACTGGGATGCTACTCTAATCCTGGAAGGAAAGGAGACCCAGACAATAACAGATACAAGGAAGAATAAGAGAATTAAAGAAAATGTCACGTGATTTGGAATCATATCCTTAATGCAATTGACATATGTCAAAGTGGAATAACATCATTAGATAGCAACACAAATTTGGAGTTGGAGTAATTGTATAGTAAACAAATGGCAAATTCTACAATAGGGATATTCAGAAATTCATTTACAAAAGTAATGACATTACTGAAAGTGATAATTTTGCCATAAAATCACTAGGATATGAGACAAAGTAGTAAGAGGAGCTTATCAATTTACAGTGAAGGAGGTGTCAGATTTTTGGCTCTTACCACTAGGTTCTGTAAAATTCCATTCATGGGTTATTAATACTATATGTTCAAAATGTTTATATTTTGCATTTAGGTATGACGTAATGCTGATGTGTTTTTGAAAGCACTAATAGGCTATTTTCATATTTTCTATCCATCTTGCCGTTTTTTTCCTAATACACCTAGTGTGCTTTCTGGACACCATGCTGTTTCATTGGAGGCCTGTTTTAAGTGTATCTGGCTACAGGGCTCCCTTAAGTGGAGGGCCAGAAAGTGTCCTAGGGATACCATTTTGTTTGGCTGCACACAGGGGCTCATGTCCAGCTATTTCAGTATTGCAAGCGGAGGCGGTTCCACAAATGGTGGAAGGGACCGTGCTTTCCTCCTCTGTGAGGTAGCAGAATGGCAGCAGCCAGGATGTGAAGACCCTGTCAAAAATACCAGGAGTTCATCTTCTGCATTCATGTTATTACAAGCTCTTAAAACTCGAGGGAGAGAGGAATTTAGCTTTTTCAGTTTCTCCTCAGTGCCCTGGGAGCGAAGCTCCCACAGATCTTAAGAATCTCCAAGGTCAAGCACTTTTCAAAATAAGCAAGTTTCTATTCCTCATCCTGGGACATTCTGATACTGTCCTCAGGTCCTCCAATACTTATGTCCTCAGTTTTACTTTCTAAGGCAAGCTTCTAAAACATTAATTTGCAAGCAAGTCTAGTGAAGGATCTTGCTATAATGCAAGTTACGATTCATAGATTGCATTGGGATTCTGCATTTGTCACAAGCTGCTGTGTCAAGACTTTGCAGCTGACCTACTTGCTATAGACCAAGTGACCAGGGCATCCATTCTGCAAGCCCCAGGTGCTAAATAACTGGTTAGCTCAGATGGGTTCGAATTGAAACAAAGGGCAGCTAAAGTATGTTCAGATGGCCATTCTTCCAAAGTCCCCCAAATTCCTAACAGATTTGTATCCAGAATTCTAAACTGAATTCAAATCTCTGTCAAGCCTTGGTTTCTACCATTTATGATGGGGAAAATAACACCCATTTTAAAGGTTTGTTGTTATAATTATATAAGGATTAATATGAAAGTGTTCTGAAAACAGAAACACAAATATAATATTTGGTAATGCCACTGCTAAAATATGAAGTTCTATGATTGCTGTGATTATTTCATTCAGAACTAATTGACCTTGATATCATAAGTACTTGTAATTATCAAGCTTCAAATTTTCTTTCATATAATGACAGTTGTTCCCTGTTTCTGTGCTTTGTTAAAAAGGGAAAAATAACTGATTAATAGTAAAGTTAAATTACACTACTACATCCTTCAAAGATTGTTTTGGAAGTACACTAATTATCTCTTTTAAAGAGTAATCAGTCCAACTTTTTTAAACTTCCACCCGTTCTCCATCTTAATACATCAAGGTAATGGTTTCATGGTGTGATTACCTGTTTCCTTCCTAAAGAGCCAAGATCCAATCTCAGTGCATCCTAATGGTTAGAATCTGAGCAATATAGAAAAAGCAGAATCATCCTGAACCTTTTTATCTCTGAGTTTCCTAGAAGACTAGGGAGTATTTCAATTAAAAGTAGATCAAAAGAAACCCATCTAAATGTCTGATTTGGGAGCTTGCAATAGCTTGGCTGTTAACGCTGCTCCTAAAATCTAGAGAACAGCTTAATGATTGACCTAATTCAGTGAAGACAGAAATGACTTAATCAAGATCTTTCTGAGCTGAATTAAGGAAACATTTAAAAAATGGAATCATCATAATAAAAGCAAGAAAAATAACCCCATAACATGCCTTATGCAGTAAGCCAGGTTTGACTATTTGGAAGAAAATTAACATACATAAGCACCTATTGTGTGCCAGGTGCTTTACATAAGTCCTCTGAGCTCATTCTCAAAGCACCCCATATGGTAGGAATTATAATGCACATACCACATATAAGAAAATAGATGCAGAGCTACTAAGACCTTAGTTTATAAGACAATAGGCCCGAGTTTATAAGATAATAGGTGGTAGAGCTGGCAATCAAATTTATCTGACTCCAAAGGTCAATAACATTGTCTTTCACTTCACTGAAAACCCTCCACTCAGCTGGGTGTCATCATGGTCCAACCTGATTTAGAGTATGCTGTTGTGAGAATGAAAATACGTTCTACAATATACTGTATTGTTGAAACCATATCACATTGAAGTGTGTATATTATTTTCTTAAAATACGAATAGCCCAAGGGGACAAGAATATATTTTCATGCATTTATTATGCAAAGCAGAATTATGCTATACCTGCATTAGTTTTTGTATTTGAGAAAATACAATTTTTGGTTACTGAGGGAATCCAATTCCCTTCATAGATAAGTTTTGATGAAAATTATAATGTATTATTGACCTCACCTAAGCAAGCCAAAGCATATGAACAAAACAAAACCTTATAGTTATCCTCCACTCCACAACGCCAGAGAACTAACAATATCGCACAACAGAGAATCTATAGCACACAGCTCATCCCCAGGAGCTCCTCCATCTCCTCTTCTCAGCCCTCTTTCTGTGGTCCCCAGTGCTATCCTCCCTGCAGCTGGACTCTGTGCTCATGAGGCTGGTACCAACATAAGGCTTGGTCCAATCTCTGTAGCCTGTCTTTTATTGCTCATGCCACGTGTTTCTGAATACTCCTGAACCATGGGTAAATGACTGAAGCTTATCTGAGAAGGCTTCCATGTTTTAGAATAATAGAATATTAGAGTTGGAAGAGTTGCTAAAGTTGATTTAAGACAATTCTCCTCATTTTATGTATGGGGAAACTGAAGCACAGAAGTTGGATGCCCAAAGTAACATAGATGATTGCCAGCAGAGTTTGTATCATTGCCTATGTGCCATATGCTAAAACAAGTGTTTTGTCTAGTGTGCTAAAAGGCCACCATTCCATTCATATTTGACCCTTTTATTTTTTATTTTTTATTTTTTTTATTATACTTTAAGTTCTAGGGTACATGTGCATAACATGCAGGTTTGTTACATATGTATACTTGTGCCATGTTGCTGTGCTGCACCCATCAACTCGTCAGCACCCATCAACTCGTCATTTACATCAGGTATAACTCCCAATGCAATCTCTCCCCCCTCCCCCCTCCCCCCTCCCCATGATAGGCCCCAGTGTGTGATGTTCCCCTTCCCGAGTCCAAGTGATCTCATTGTTCAATTCCCACCTATGAGTGAGAACATGCGGTGTTTGGTTTTCTGTTCTCGTGATAGTTTGCTAAGAATGATGGTTTCCAGCTGCATCCATGTCCCTACAAAGGACACAAACTCATCCTTTTTCATGGCTGCATAGTATTCCATGGTGTATATGTGCCACATTTTCTTAATCCAGTCTGTCACTGATGGACATTTGGGTTGATTCCAAGTCTTTGCTATTGTGAATAGTGCCGCAGTAAACATACGTGTGCATGTGTCTTTATAGCAGCATGATTTATAATTCTTTGAGTATATACCCAGTAATGGGATGGCTGGGTCATATGGTACATCTAGTTCTAGATCCTTGAGGAATCGCCATACTGTTTTCCATAATGGTTGAACTAGTTTACAATCCCACCAACAGTGTAAAAGTGTTCCTATTTCTCCACATCCTCTCCCGCACCTGTTGTTTCCTGACTTTTGAATGATCGCCATTCTAACTGGTGTGAGATGGTATCTCATTGTGGTTTTGATTTGCATTTCTCTGATGGCCAGTGATGATGAGGATTTTTTCATGTGTCTGTTGGCTGTATGCATGTCTTCTTTCGAGACATGTCTGTTCATATCCTTTGCCCACTTTTTGATGGGGCTGTTTGTTTTTTTCTTGTAAATTTGTTTGAGTTCTTTGTAGGTTCTGGATAATAGCCCTTTGTCAGATGAGTAGAGTGCAAAAATTTTCTCCCATTCTGTAGGTTGCCTGTTCACTCTGATGGTAGTTTCTTTTGCTGTGCAGAATCTCTTTAGTTTAATTAGATCCCATTTGTCAATTTTGACTTTTGCTGCCGTTGCTTTTGGTGTTTTAGACATGAAGTCTTTGCCCATGCCTATGTCCTGAATGGTACTACCTAGGTTTTCCTCTAGGGTTTTTATGGTATTAGGTCTAACATTTAAGTCTCTAATCCATCTTGAATTAATTTTCGTATAAGGAGTAAGGAAAGGATCCAGTTTCAGCTTTCTACTTATGGCTAGCCAATTTTCCCAGCACCATTTATTAAATAGGGAATCCTTTCCCCATTTCTTGTTTCTCTGAGGTTTGTCAAAGATCAGATGGCTGTAGATTTGTGGTATTATTTCTGAGGACTCTGTTCTCTTCCATTGGTCTATATCTATATTTTGGTACCAGTACCATGCTGATTTGGTTACTGTAGCCTTGTAGTATAGTTTGAAGTCAGGTAGCGTGATGCCTCCAGCTTTGTTCTTTTGACTTAGGATTGTCTTAGAGATGCGGGCTCCTTTTTGGTTCCATATGAACTTTAAAGCAGTTTTTTCCAATTCTGTGAAGAAACTCATTGGTAGCTTGATGGGGATGGCATTGAATCTATAAATAACCTTGGGCAGTATGGCCATTTTCACAATATTGATTCTTCCTATCCATGAGCATGGTATGTTCTTCCATTTGTTTGTGTCCTCTTTTATTTCACTGAGCAGTGGTTTGTAGTTCTCCTTGAAGAGGTCCTTTACATCCCTTGTAAGTTGGATTCCTAGGTATTTTATTCTCTTGGAAGCAATTGTGAATGGAAGTTCATTCATGATTTGGCTCTCTGTCTGTTACTGGTGTATAAGAATGCTTGTGATTTTTGCACATTAAATTTGTATCCTGAGACTTTGCTGAAGTTGCTTATCAGCTTAAGGAGATTTTGGGCTGAGACAATGGGATTTTCTAAACATACAATCATGTCATCTGCAAAGAGGGACAATTTGACTTCTTCTTTTCCTAACTGAATACCCTTGATTTCTTTCTCTTGCCTGATTGCCCTAGCCAGAACTTCCAACACTATGTTGAATAGGAGTGGTGAGAGAGGGCATCCCTGTCTTGTGCCAGTTTTCAAAGGGAATTTTTCCAATTTTTGCCCATTCAGTATGATATTGGCTGTGAGTTTGTCATAAATAGCTCTTATTATTTTGAGATACGTTCCATCAATACTGAATTTATTGAGCATTTTTAGCATGAAGGGCTGTTGAATTTTGTCAAAAGCCTTTTCTGCATCTATTGAGATAATCATGTGGTTCTTGTCTTTGGTTCTGTTTATATGCTGGATTATGTTTATTGATTTGCGAATGTTGAACCAGCCTTGCATCCCAGGGATGAAGCCCACTTGATCATGGTGGATAAGCTTTTTGATGTGTTGCTGAACCCGGTTTGCCAGTATTTTATTGAGGATTTTTGCATCGATGTTCATCAGGGATATTGGTCTAAAATTCTCTTTTTTTGTTGTGTCTCTGCCAGGCTTTGGTATCAGGATGATGTTGGCCTCATAAAATGAGTTAGGGAGGATTCCCTCTTTTTCTATTGATTGGAATAGTTTCAGAAGGAATGGTACCAGCTCCTCCTTGTACCTCTGGTAGAATTCAGCTGTGAATCCATCTGGTCCTGGACTTTTTTTGGTTGGTAGGCTATTAATTATTGCCTCAATTTCAGAGCCTGCCATTGGTCTATTCAGGGATTCAACTTCTTCCTGGTTTAGTCTTGGAAGAGTGTAAGTGTCCAGGAAATTACCCATTTCTTCTAGATTTTCTAGTTTATTTGCATAGAGGTGTTTATAGTATTCTCTGATGGTAGTTTGTATTTCTGTGGGGTCGGTGGTGATATCCCCTTTATCATTTTTTATTGCGTCTATTTGATTCTTCTCTCTTTTCTTCTTTATTAGTCTTGCTAGTGGTCTATCAATTTTGTTGATCTTTTCAAGAAACCAACTCCTGGATTCATTGATTTTTTGGAGGGTTTTTTGTGTCTCTATCTCCTTCAGTTCTGCTCTGATTTTAGTTATTTCTTGCCCTCTGCTAGGTTTTGAATGTGTTTGCTCTTGCTTCTGTAGTTCTTTTAATTGTGATGTTAGAGTGTCAATTTTAGATCTTTCCTGCTTTCTCTTGTGGGCATTTAGTGCTATAAATTTCCCTCTACACACTGCTTTAAATGTGTCCCAGAGATTCTGGTATGTTGTGTCTTTGTTCTCATTGGTTTCAAAGAACATCTTTATTTCTGCTTTCATTTCGTTATGTACCCAGTAGTCATTCAAAAGCAGGTTGTTCAGTTTCCATGTAGTTGAGCGGTTTTGATTGAGTTTCTTAGTCCTGAGTCCTAGTTTGATTGCACTGTGGTCTGAGAAACAGTTTGTTATAATTTCTGTTCTTGTACATTTGCTGAGGAGTGCTTTACTTCCAATTATGTGGTCAATTTTGGAGTAAGTGCGATGCGGTGCTGAGAAGAATGTATATTCTGTTGATTTGGGGTGGAGAGTTCTATAGATGTCTATTAGGTCTGCTTGCTGCAGAGATGAGTTCAATTCCTGGATATCCTTGTTAACTTTCTGTCTCGTTGATCTGTCTAATGTTGACAGTGGAGTGTTGAAGTCTCCCATTATTATTGTATGGGAGTCTAAGTCTCTTTGTAAGTCTCTAAGGACTTGCTTTATGAATCTGGGTGCTCCTGTATTAGGTGCATATATATTTAGGATAGTTAGCTCTTCCTGTTGAATTGATCCCTTTACCATTATGTAATGGCCTTCTTTGTCTCTTTTGATCTTTGATGGTTTAAAGTCTGTTTTATCAGAGACTAGTATTGCAACCCCTGCTTTTTTTTTGTTCTCCATTTGCTTGGTAAATCTTCCTCCATCCCTTTATTTTGAGCCTATGTATGTCTCTGCGTGTGAGATGGGTCTCCTGAATACAGCAGACTGATAGGTCTTGACTCTTTATCCAGTTTGCCAGTCTGTGTCTTTTAATTGGAGCATTTAGTCCATTTACATTTAAGGTTAAGATTGTTATGTGTGAACTTGAGCCTGCCATTATGATATTAACTGGTTATTTTGTTCGTTAGTTGATGCAGTTTCTTCCTAGCCTAAATGGTCTTTACATTTTGGCATGTTTTTGGAATGGCTGGTACTGGTTGTTCCTTTCTATGTTGAGTGCTTCCTTCAGGGTCTCTTATAAGGCAGGCCTAGTGGTGACAAAATCTCTAAGCATTTGCTTATCTGTAAAGGATTTTATTTCTCCTTCACTTATGAAACTTAGTTTGGCTGGATATGAAATTCTGGGTTTAAAATTCTTTTCTTTAAGAATGTTGAATATTGGCCCCCACTCTCTTCTGGCTTGGAGAGTTTCTGCCGAGATATCTGCTGTTACTCTGATGGGCTTCCCTTTGTGGGTAACCCGACCTTTCTCTCTGGCTGCCCTTAAGATTTTTTCCTTCATTTCAACTTTGGTGAATCTGGCAATTATGTGTCTTGGAGTTGCTCTTCTCGAGGAGTATCTTTGTGGCGTTCTCTGTATTTCCTGGATTTGAATGTTGGCCTGCCCTACTAGGTTGGGGAAGTTCTCCTGGATGATATCCTGAAGAGTGTTTTCCAACTTGGTTCCATTTTCCCCCTCACTTTCAGGTACCCGAATCAGACGTAGATTTGGTCTTTTTACATAATCCCATACTTCTTGCAGGCTTTGTTCATTTCTTTTTCTTCTTTTTTCTTTTGGTTTCTCTTCTCGCTTCATTTCATTCATTTGATCCTCAATCGCTGATACTCTTTCTTCCAGTTGATCGAGTCGGTTACTGAAGCTTGTGCATTTGTCATGTATTTCTCGTGTTATGGTTTTCATCTCTTTCATTTTGTTTATGACCTTCTCTGCATTAATTACTCTAGCCATCAATTCTTCCACTTTTTTTTCAAGATTTTTACTTTCTTTGTGCTGGGTACGTAATTCCTCCTTTAGCTCTGAGAAGTTTGATGGACTGAAGCCTTCTTCTCTCATCTCATCAAAGTCATTCTCCGTCAAGCTTTGATCCGTTGCTGGTGATGAGCTGCGCTCCTTTGCCGGGGGAGATGCACTCTTATTTTTTGAATTTCCAGCTTTTCTGCCCTGCTTTTCCCCCATCTTTGTGGTTTTATCTGCCTCTGGTCTTTGATGATGATGGTGACGTACTGATGGGGTTTTGGTGTAGGTGTCCTTCCTGTTTGATAGTTTTCCTTCTAAGAGTCAGGACCCTCAGCTGTAGGTTGGTTGGAGATTGCTTGAGGTCCACTCCAGACCCTGTTTGCCTGGGTGTCAGCAGCAGAGGCTGCAGAAGATAGAATATTTCTGAACAGCAATTGTACCTGTCTGATTCTTGCTTTGGAGGCTTCCTCTCAGGGGTGTACTCCACCCTGTGAGGTGTGGGGTGTCAGACTGCCCCTAGTGGGGGATGTCTCCCAGTTAGGCTACTCAGGGGTCAGGGACCCACTTGAGCAGGCAGTCTGTCCCTTCTCAGATCTCAACCTCCGTGTTGGGAGATCCACTGCACTCTTCAAAGCTGTCAGACAGAGTCGTTTGCGTCTGCAGAGGTTTCTGCTGCTTTTGTTGTTTACTGTGCCCTGTCCCCAGAGGTGGAGTCTACAGAGACAGGCAAGTTTCCTTGAGCTGCTGTGAGCTCCACCCAGTTCCAGCTTCCCAGCGGCTTTGTTTACCTACTTAAGCCTCAGCAATGGCGCCCCTCCCCCAGCCTCGCTGCTGCCTTTCCGCGAGATCGCACACAGACTGCTGTGCTAGCAATGAAGGAAGCTCCGTGGGCGTGGGACCCTCCTGGCCAGGTGTGGGATATAATCTCCTGGTGTGCCTGTTTGCTTAAAGCGCAGTATTGGGTTGGGAGTTACCCGATTTTCCAGGTGTTGTGTGTGTCAGTTCCCCTGGCTAGGAAAAGGGATTCCCTTTCCCCTTGTGCTTCCCAGGTGAAGAGATGCCTCACCCTGCTTCAGCTCTCACTGGTCGGGCTGCAGCAGCTGACCAGCACCGATTGTCTGGCACTCCCTAGTGAGATGAACCCAGTACCTCAGTTGAAAATGCAGAAATCACCGGTCTTCTGTGTCAGTCGCGCTGGGAGTTGGAGGCTGGAGCTGTTCCTGTTCGGCCATCTTGCTCCTCCTTCCATATATGACCCTTTTAAAAGGTGATGCAGGACATATTTACATTTCACCTTAGCCTCCAGTCCCTTAACCAGAGAGGAGACTAGTGATAAGAATATAAGTCCCATCATGGCATATAGTTTTGTTTGTTTGTTTGTTTTTCTATTTTGCTTTGTTTTTTATTTAAATAGTTTCAGGGGTATGAGTGGTCTGTGGTTACATGGATGAATCATATAGTGGTGAAGATGGCATATAGTAATTTGGATTGCTATGTATATTAGAAATCTTTGGTGCAAAAAGATAGCATACCAGAAACCCAATTAAACTACTTTTGGGGAAAAAATGTTTTTTTTTTTTTTTTTTTTTGGCTCATATAACAAAAACAGGACAGATATGGAGTTTCAGGGATAACTAAATGCAGGAAATCACAGCTGTTAGCTCATTTTATCTCTTTCTCCCTATCCTTCTATTGTTCTCTTCCTGGCTTCCTCTCTCCTGCTTCCTCATCTGTGCTGTATTCCCATGGTGAACTGGAAAGTATATTCTCCTTCATGCTGCCTTTATTGTTTTTAAAATGTTAAACATTGCCATCAAAGCTGACAGTTGCCATAGACTGGGAATGTGGCATTTGGAATTCTATGATCTAAATGAGGTATTTCCTTCCCTGCCATTCCAGTAAAAATGTATTCTAATTACCTTGGAATAGTATTCTAATTACCTTGGCTTGACTCAAGAGCCCACTGGGGACCAATTATCATGGCTAGGGAGATGGAATATTATCAGCCTGGATTACAGACCACACGTATAGGGGATGGGAGTCATATGTCTTTGTGTAAATAAGAAGAGGTATAGGAGAGAAAAGACACAAAGACACCTCAAGGATGCCTTTGATAACTCTCAAATCAGAGTTTGTAGGGCGATATGGTCAAGTGTGGAACCAGTGTTGTTCAGAACTGGGACATGATAAAACTTGTTACTTTTGTTCTCTGTCCCAATTGCCAGCCTTTAGTGAGATGATATTCTAGAGTCCATAGAGAACACAAAATCACAAGAGAATGTAATAGACCATGGACTTAAGAATCAAACTCGGCTTTAAACAGTGGTTCAGCCACCTCCTCATTCTTTTATAACTCTTTGAGCAAGCCATGTAATGTCTCTGGCAAGGTTAATAGTCACACTTTGTAAAGTAAGAACAGAAACTTCCGTTTGTACAGATAGATAATTCATAATTGAATGAAACCTTTCATACTTTCTTTACCTTCCCTTCATCCTCTACTCCTTCCAAAGAAAGAGAGGATTTTATAAGTGGCAGTAGAAACGCAATATAGTGAAATATCTAGAATGATGACTTCCCGTAACTGAAGTAGAGAGAGAAAACGGGAAATAAGGTAAACTGATAAAATTGAAGACCACCTAAACTGTTTGTGAACAGTATAACTGTCAAATAGAGGAAGCAATGCCATCAAGCAAGAGGAGAACATTCAGTCTCCAGGAGATTAATTTATGCCACTGCAAATGCATCCTATTTCAGCAGAAGACAAATAAATCACCACTGTTTGGAGAAGGGGTCCTGTAAGCACTGGAAGCGAGAGGGGGTGCCAACTCTCTTCCTGGGAGAACAAGCTTGTGTGTCTTCTGATCTTCGCTTCCTATTTCAGAAATGAAAGGACAAATAGGCCCTGCGTGAGAATGATCGGAGAGCAGAGCTTCAGCCGTGCTTGAATCTTATGGATCCACGTCTTCACATTCTTGGAGGGGCCCATCTTTAAGAGCACTGAATTTAGATGAAAATGAATCACCAGGGCAACTTTTAATGTGGGATGAAGTCATTGGAAGGCAGAAAGTTTGGTGGTAAATTCCAAATGGGAAGAAGGCTAGTCCCACTCACATTCCCTTCAGATATAGGAAGGGAGGCGTAAAGAGTTGACTTTCTGTACATGTTATAAAGTGGCAGTTGGTTTTTTTAAGAGTCAAGCCTCAAAACCATGAGTGTTCTATCAAAGCTAGTCCCTCATTTCTTGTGTACCTACCAACAAGAATCTGGATATTACATGAGCTGCGTCCCTCAAAGCATTAAATATGATTCAATAATTTCATTCTCAATATTCTTATGGTCATTGTGGTACTTTTATGGGTTCTTATTTGTGCTGATTATTATATTTTATCTATTTCAGTACAATTAACAAGTTACTGACTAAACTAAGAATACCTAAATTTTACCAATGACCCGATCATACCACTGAGAATTTTGTAATAAAAATATGTCTACATACAATTATACTATGCAACCTAGCTTGTCAATGCCTAGATTCTAGAAAATAAAAGAAAATGAACATGATAAACCTATGGTGAATTGGCAGCTATATTCTCCATACTATTTTCTTAATTAGTTTTAAAATGGTATGTATTTCTGCTAGAGCTGAAATATTTGATAGAAAATCCCAGGGAGTAAAGTTTCTAGCATAGCCTCCAAATTTGAATTTATACTTCTTAATTTATCTATATGTGTAAATTCATAGCTCTGGCTCTTATACCATCCTGATGTCTTTCTCAGGTGGGCTAATAATAAGATTGTTTGTAATAGTAAAACAAAACAACATCACAAAGGCAGTGACACATTACCTTTAGAAAAATTTTTGGTCAATAATCAGGAGAGACTCCCTTTAGCTTCAGGGGCATTACATTGATTATTACATTCTATTCATACAAAGCAATAAATGAAAGATGAAAAAATGCTAAGTTGATATCAGTTGGAAGAGGATTTCAAACATATCTCTTGATTTCCTGTTCATTAAATTGTAATTAGATATAGTCTACACTTAATACTACTCTTAGTAGAGTCTCTTTTTTAAATGTTTCAAATGTCTGAGCTGACTTAGCAGCTACCTGTTTCTTAGGAGCAGAGAAAATAATTGGCCTATCACCAGGTCTAAGTGAATGACTGTATACTACATATGCTTTCAAGGAACAAGATGATGTAACTTTTTATTTTTTACTTAGGGCACTCATAATTCTCTAACACAACCATCACAACATAGCATGAATATTTTTTCATAACCTTCCCCCAATTACATATATATGTAATATATTGAACATATCATAATTTCTCTCTTTTTGCTGTACCACACTTTCCTATTGACTCTTACAGATACTTATTTACAGAGAAAGGATACCTCACCAACCAGGTAAAAATGGTCAAAACCTGGCCTACTGAGGCAGAAGTCCGCTGCTGTCCCCAGGAAATACATGTCGTATTAACTTAATCTCTTCTGATTTTCTGGCTTTGTGCTATGTAAAGTAACTTGACAGTTTCATCAACATTGATTAGGACCTTACATAATCCAGCCTTATTCTATGTTTTGAGATTTATCTCTCATCACTCTGTTAATGACCACATTGTTTTCTAGGACTATTTAACTCTTCTGCAAACATCTATATATTAACTGGAATTATCACTTCAACTTCACCTTACTTTTACATTTAAACTATAGTACAGTTTTGAGATGTAGTTTATATTCCAGATGCACTATTCAAAGGTATTACAAGTATTTAGTGAAAATGGGAAGTGGAAAAGCCTGTCAATTTTTAAGGGCAAATGGAGATTGGTGGTTTCATTTTAAGAGATATTATGATAGCATATTTAGGACTTTCAAAAGAACAGTGCATAAATGAAAAATGTGGCCAATGTAAATTTATACATTTAAAAAGACTTCCATATTAATCAGGTTAGTAGAATAAATGAGCAAAATTAAGGAATATTTCTGATCCAGTATAGGGAATTCTGTCATGGCAGTATGCCTCACAATTCTTTAGTGGCAAAATTAGGTATTATGTAGAAATAGTATAGGTTCTTCTCTTTGGCCCCAATTATTTTATAAAATCCGTAGCTCCTTACACAGTTCAAAAAACAATTCAGAAGAGAAAGATACATAGACTTGAGGGAGAATATTTTCTTATCTGTGACACATTATCACAATGTAAATTAGATGGCAGATTATTGCTCAGAGATTGCTACTCTTACAAAGGAAATCAAAGTATATAGCATGCTCATATTTGAGAATGCATGGAAGGCTATTAAAATTTTAATATTTTAGCCTATGAGCTGAACACCAGCTTCAGTATATTTAGAGAGCTTTGTCAGAATTAACTACCAGAGATATGAATAAGTAGTGCATTTTATGAAGATGCATCATGGCAACTGTGGTCACAGGGACACTTTTTCAATAGCGTTTTTTTTCATGGAGATCTCCCGAGTTATGTTGCCTGATAGAGTTGCCAAAGAAAACAGAAGCACAGTGAGACAATATTGCCATTGAATAGACTCTTGTAGGATTTGTTACAACACCTTAGAGACTTGGCATCCTTTCTGGCTTGCCGCTGGCCAACCAATCTTATGATAATGGCAGATGATGGAGAGACAATAAGTGGGAATAACAAATACATAAGTAGGAAAATTTTCATGATCATCTACATAGGGGACATTCTAACATTTGGTGTCACGTCTCAAAAGAATTAAGAGGTGGAAATAAAATAGTATCCTTACATTTATCCTGTTTCCTTTTCTCAGCACCTAGCCCTATAGGATTTGGAGATGTGAAGATGTTAAGAAAAGTATATGAGGATAAAAATGAATGAAGACATTATTTGTACTTATTCAAAAGCAGATCTTGAGCCTGCAGAAGAAAAACTGAACACTGATTGAGCAATGGATTTGAAATATTCATCTTGCAATACATCACATCAACCTGGAAAGTGCACCTTTGATTTCAATTGAGCTTAAATTTGTCCTTTCGTTCAAGACATCCTTAGCTTCCTCATCCAAGGGCCTGCCTTTTCCACTTTTTTATGACTTAAAATATCCTTTAAATCTCTAATTGGTCTCGAAGATTACTCATGTTCTTAGAGATGAAAGGGTACGAGACAGAGAAGCAAATTAATAGGTGATAAGAATTTTTAGCTGTCGCATTTTTTATTAATGACTTTGAAGCCAGTGAAGGATCTGGGATAAAAAGATGGTGATTTTCTCCCCAAATCTACCTTTCTTCCAGTGTTATTTTTTTCTATAATATGTACCACGACTCTACCATTTTCATTTGCAAAACCTTTGGCTTCTCACTTTTTTCTACATCTAATTCATCAGAAAATCCTGACATTTTTACAAAGAAAATCTACTCCAAGTCCCTCCACTTCTCAGCTCTTCCT
This sequence comes from Macaca fascicularis, assembly GCF_037993035.2. Classification (NCBI taxonomy): domain Eukaryota; kingdom Metazoa; phylum Chordata; class Mammalia; order Primates; family Cercopithecidae; genus Macaca; species Macaca fascicularis. Next base: position 14,894,239 of record NC_088386.1, read on the forward strand.
CTCTCCCTATCTTAGTTCACACCACCACTATCTCACCTTGATTACTGCTTCCTAACTAGTGTCTGTGTTTCTCTTATTCCTCTACTTTTGTTCTCACTCAGGTCCTTAGTTCATACCTGGTTTTGCTATGTTTTCTCCATCCTGTCTCATTTCCACACCCCTTACCTTCCCTCAACACTCCAATAGTTGCCTTGTTTGTTCTTCCTCAAGTATTCAAAAAACTTTTCTGTTTTATGGTCCTTCCACTTTCTCTTCCATCTGCCTGGAATGTACTTCCACAGAATTTACAAGGTTGTTTTCTAACCCCAATTTCATGAAAGCCTCTGTTCAAAAGTTACTTTCTCAGAAAGGTCTTCCCTGGTCACCCTGTTTAAAATAGCATTCCTGCTCCTTTCTATATTGGCACTACTTTTTTATAATATTTATTAGTTCTTGACATGTACATTATATGTTGATTTATTATCTCTCTTCTCTATGAGAATGTATGTTTTATGTGTTTGGGGACATCTGTGCTTTGTATACTGCTATGCAACTAGAACAAATAATGTCATTTGCGTGGTCTATATTGAATAAATAATTATTGAATAAATAACTGAATGGTTACTTCTTGTGGGAGGGTTGAAATCATGTATTGGTTCCTACCTCATTTTAACACAGGATCTACCAACTATAGGATCACGTTGTCATTTTATCCAAGTTTCTGGTAAGGATAATCAGAAATTAGATTATTTTTTACCCTTTGAATTTTACTATCATAAACAGAAAAAATAAGAATATTTTTAAAATAACACATCACTAATCTTACTGAAAGACTGAGACCAAAATTATCTCAATTCCTCCTTTTCTTTTTTCTGTAGAGGATATGAGCCTGAGAAAATGACAGATAGCTCACTGATAGAATTACTTAGTACTTCCTAAATCAAGATTAATTTTCATACCAGGCATCCATGGTCTATGTGGCTCTGGGGATTAAGCTGAGCATTCAGCTTTTATTTCTAGTCCTCTTGTGGGTTTGTTGAGTGACCTTTGGACAGTTAATGAGTTACCAGTGTTGACAAGGTTACGGTAAAGATTGATGATATGGACTCTATGAATGGCTCAGAACCCTGGGAGAAAATTATATGGCATTTTTCTGTCTTATATTTAATGACTTTATTTTATTAAATTAACTGGGAGAGATAAATCCACTTCTATCAATGACGGAGTAGCTTCTATCAGATCAATATCCTTGTTGTCAACAACTATGAAAGCTATAGAAAATTAATCTTACAAAGTAACTCTTTGATACCATCATTTGAGGAGCCAAAAAAAAAAAAAAAATCAGAATTTGAAGAACCAATATCTCAATGGTAAAGTAACATATTTAGGTGAGTCCAGAATCCTCTACCACTTTTTGCATTTGAGATATTTGTTGATTTTTAACCTGCGAATGGTGATAGCCAACTGGCAAATTCAAAGCTAAAAATATGAGTAAGACTTTTTATAGTATTACGTCACTGGAGTGAAAAAATAATTAGGATTCAGGGCTACTAGGAATGAGGAGACTTGATTAACATTCCAGACATTGAGCTGCGATGAAGTCCACACCCTAGGAAAGAGAACAAATCAAAAGTTTAAAAAAGCAGTCAAAATATGCTTAAATCTTCCCTCAGACAATTTCATTTCTTAATTAGCATTGTATTGATTGTTTCTACTGTAACTACCTGCCAAACAAAAGTGAATTTTATCTGGAGGAAGAGAATAAAGTACAGAATTACTGCAAGTTTATAAATACAATAATTGAATTCCATGAAAATTGCCAAATATGCCAGTAGGCAAGACCAGATGACCTTAAACCAAGAGATAGACACTGAAATGGAACCTACAGATGATCCAGATAGTAGAATTATAGCAAGATAAGGGCTTTATATATTCTATGTAGAGATCTTTTATTAGAGACATGATTTGGAAGTATTTTCTACTAATCAATGGCTTATCTTTTATTCACATAACAGTAACTTTTAAAGAATAAAATATAAGAATGAAGTTCAGTGTATCAATTTTATTTTTATTGGCTTTATTTGTGTATTATTTAAGGAATCTTTGCTTAATTCTAGATTATAATTTTTTCCTATAATAACTTTCAGAGATTATATAGTTTTAGGTATGAATTTTAAATCTGTAATCTATTTTGCATAATTTTTGTATGTGATATGCAATATAAATCAAAGCTCATCATATATTTGAGCACCACTTGAAGAAAAAACCACTCTTTCTCCATTAAGTGTCTTTCTGCTGCTGAGAAAAATCAGTTGTTCATACATGTGGAGATCTTTTCTGTGCTCTCTATTCTGTTCCATTGACTTATATATAAAAAAAAACCATACTATTAACTATTGTATCTTTATAAGTCTTGAAATCCATTAGTGTTAGTTTTCCCAATTTGGTCTTTTTCAAAGTTATTCTAGGTATTCTCAGCCCTTTTTAGTTTTAGATGAAGTTTAGAATCAGCTAATTTCTGAGAAAAAAAAAAAGCTTGCTTGCATTTGGTTGGGATTATATTAATCAATATATGTCTGTTTGGAAAGGAATCTATTGAAAATATTGAGTCTTTCAAATCACAAGCATGGTATATCTTTTTATTTTTTTTAACTTTATGGTAATTTTTTTATTCTTCAGTGTATGAATCTTGCACATATTTTGTCAGATTTATCATTATTGAGTATTTTATGATATCATGTGATTTTGAAATTTCAAATTTGATTGCATACTGCTAATACGTAGAGATAAAAATGAACGTTGTATATTGATCTTGTGTTACGTAAGTTTTCAAAAGTCACTCATTTTAGTTCTAATAGTTTTTGAAATAGAAAATGGGGAAAATACTGGAACAAGCACTTCGCCAAAGAAGATACATAGATGGCAAATAAGCAAGGACATGAGAAGATGCTGAAAGTTATTAGTACTTAGACCATGGCAAGTTAAAAGGAAATAGCTATTAGATTGGCTAAAATTAAAAACAGTGAGCAAGACTGTGGAGCAACTGGAGTGCTCATATACTGCTGTTGAGAATGTAGTGGGAATGTTACCATTACTTTGAAAAATAATTTAGCATCTTCTTAAAATATTATATATTTATCTACTGTCTTAGTCCATTTTTGTTGCTGTAAAGAAATACATGAGACTGGGTAATTTACCAAGAGTGGAAGTTTATTTAGCTTATAATCCTATAGATGGTAAAATAGGCATGGTGCCAGTATCTGCTTCTGATGAGAGCTTCAAGAAACTTTTGATCATGGTGGAAGGTGAAGAGGATCAGGGATCACATGATAAGAGGAAGGAAAGGTGAGAGAGAGAGATGGGGGAAGGATGCCACACTGTTCAAAACAGACAGCTTGCATGTGAACAAATAGAGGAAGAAGCCACTCAACACTGTGACGATAGCAAGCTGTTCTATTGAGAGATCTGCCTCCATAACCCAAACACCTCCGACCCTAGCCCACCTCTAACATTGGGGTCCATATTTCTTTCTTTTTTTTTTTTTTTTGAGACGGAGTCTCGCTCTGTCACCCAGGCTGGAGTGCGGTGGCCAGATCTCTGCTCACTGCAAGCTCCGCCTCCCGGGTTTACGCCATTCTCCTGGCTCAGCCTCCCGAGTAGCTGGGACTACAGGCGCCCGCCACCTCAGAGACGGGGTTTCACCGTGTTAGCCAGGATGGTCTGGATCTCCTGACCTCGTGATCCGCCCGTCTCGGCCTCCCAAAGTGCTGGGATTACAGGCTTGAGCCACCGCGCCCGGCCTGGGGTCCATATTTCAACATGAGATTTGGAGGGGACAAATATCCAAACTATGTTATCTACTGTATGATTAAACAATTTCAATCCTAGATATTTGCCCAAGAGGAAAGAAGGCAAATGCTCATTATAAACACAAAAGCAAAACTTGTGTGCAAATGTCTATACAACCCAAATGATCACCGTATGGTAAATGGATAAGCATGTTTTAGTATATTCATACAACGAAATATTAGTCAAAAATAACAAAACAGTATACTATTCACAATTCCATTTTTATAAAATTTTTAGAATATGCAAGCAAATCTATAGTGTCAAAAAGCATGTCAGTGGTGGCTTCAGAAACTTAGGAATTATTAATATGCTGATTTTCTTAATTAGGGTATTTTCACAGATACATGTGCATGTCAAATTGTATATTTTTGTATCCTTTAATCAAATTTTATGCCTTTAATATTTACAGTATTGCATATCACTTATGACTACATAGAATGGTTCAAAAATATAAGAAAGCAATACATATAAAAACCATTATAATTTTGATTATTATATACAAGTA